>NC_133449.1:196049718-196357018 GCF_048565385.1 Saimiri boliviensis | reverse complement strand
GGACATGAAGCTCGTGGAGTTTTCTCCCGTAGCCCTTGGGGTCACACAAAAAGAGGAGCGCAGCTAGAAGTCTGCAGCATCTGGGAAAGACCAACTCCGGGGAGAGGCGCCCAGCCTGGGTTGGTCATAGGGAGAGGGGACGTTCTGAAGAGGTAGACAGCCGGGCGCGGTGGCCCATGCCTGGCATCCCAGCACTTTCAGAGGCCGAGGTGGGCTGATCACTGGAGGTCAGGAGTTCCAGACCAGCCTGGCCAACATGGTGAAATCCCGTCTATACTAAAAATACAAAAAATTAGCTGGGCATGTTGAGCACCTGTAGTCCCAGCTACTCGGGATCCTAAAGTCCAAAGGCTGAAGAAGAACACGGAGTTTTTATGTCTAAAGAGAAGAGAAGGGCATCTCACTGCAGAAGAAAGAGGAGAGAGAGAGAGAGACAGAGAGGGAATTTACTATTCTGCCTTTTTGTTCTATGGGGGCCCCGAGCTGATTGAATGGTGTTCACCCACCTTGAGGGTGGGTCTTCCTCACTCAGTTCACTGACTCACATACCAGTCTCCCCTAAAAACACCCTCCAGACACACAAAGAAACAATACTTCACCAGCCATCTAAGCATGCCTCTATGCAGTCAAGTTGACACCTAAAATTAACCATCGCAGGTCTGACAATACCTTTGCTTGGTCTTATTTCCCTGTTTTCCAGGATTTTCCCTTCCTTCTGCTCACACTAATACCCTCCCCCAAAACCTTTTATCTTTTCTTTAGAGTAGACCTGCATGCTCCATTAAAACTAGAGCTGAGACTATTATTAACTGAAAACCTATTCTCTTTCCCCCTTTCTTGGGGCAGAAAGGACGTAGTCTTCAATCATTCCCAAGCTGGAGAGTGTGCGTTACTTACAGTTTAGGCCCTCTTTCCCTGGGTTCAGTGCTCCCAATAAGGAAGAAAAAAGTAAGAACCCATATTAAAGTGGTTGAAATTCAAAATTTTTTTTACTCACTACCTTAAGGAGTCATAAAAGGCAGGGAGAACTAATAGGCTAAAATATTTTAAATGTTGAGAAGAATTGTACGAAGATCTACTTTATTCTTGTTGTAGTTCTGATATTTCTCTATATAAGTTAGGAGTGATATCTACCTCCTAAGAACTATCAGAAGAAAAAAAAGGCTACATTTCTCAACCGTCTGGAATATATTACCTATATTTAATTCAATAAACATTTATTAAGCCACAGTAAAGCTAGACTTTGCTGAAAAAATGAAAAATTCAGAGGTAAATAGGATATAGTTTTTGTCCTGAAGAAGCTTAGTCTAGAAGATAAAATAGATTCTAAAGATACATGTAACATGAAGAATATGGAACACAGGTGGGAAACATTGCATCTTACTTTGTGAGTGAGAAAGAACTCCATGAAACGCGGTGGCATCTGAAGGATTGAAGGACACATAAGATTTTGATAACTGGAGATATATGTTTCTACTTAGAAGATGCCGTGATTGTCTCCTCTATATTCATCTCACACACCTTCTATTTGGGTAATAACAATGGAGTTTGGAGGGGATTGATCCTATTTTTGATCTCTCAGTAGGCTCTTATTGGTCTAACTTAGTGTAACCCTGTTCCCTTTTTTATTAATTCAGGTAACCCAGACTTAAATCACTTTGTTGGACCACAGATATCGGTTGATTTTGCACAAATCTCAGGCATTTTTTGGAATTTCAGGACATTTATCCTGCATTACCTTTAGATGCTAGTTACTCTAGTGTCCTGATGTAAAGCAGGAAATATAGATGCTACCCCTAGCTGGGAAGCCAGCCTAAAGACAAAGTTGATCAAGAGTAGAAAGAAAGGCAGAAGAATGAACTTTAGTACTCATCTAACCCATACATAAACCTTGAAATACTTTACCATCTTTTGGTTAAATAAGTAGCTAAATCTACTTAACTATTTAGGCCCATTCACATTGGGATTTCTGTACTTGGAACTTAAAGTATCGTACAGGGTACAAAACAGGGAAGAGGTTGGTATTCCACAGTTTAGGTTTGAGAAACATTATAATAAACAAAGTCTACGAGATGAGTTATATCACAATTTGGGGGTACCAGGGTTAGGAATGGCAGGCTAAATTTGAGGACTAGAATTATACAAATGAACAGAAAGGTAAAGCTCATTTATTTAGCACCTTCCTTTGTCATATGAGAAAAGGGAGGGTCAGCGATCCCAAATGACTATTGTTGCATAGGACGAGGTAGGGGCAAGGTTGATCACAGACATCACTGATCTGTTTCCTGAACCCCATCTGCCTTCTCACTTGTTTATAATCAGTGTGCCCACATCCAGATAGTCTATCTGACTGCCTTCTGGGTAGCTCCTCCTTAATGTCACACATTTTTTTCATGCTCAATTAGGACAGAGCTGATCGTTTTTGCCCCAACTTTTGCTCTTCCTTCTATGTTCTTCTTCAATTGCTTAAGATAGAAATGTGCTTTTCTTCCACCTAAACATTCTTTTTGTGTGATGTGCATACATAACTTCCACTAACACATATATCCTTTTACTACCAAATATACACTCTTAAACCTATGATTCTAGAAGCATGTGTATAACTTCCATTTTTCACTGGAAGGCCCCAGAAACATACAAAACTGGACATCATATTCTAAATGCAATAAATACCTCCCCATTTGTAAAGAGCATTTATAGCAGACAAGTGGACCCACTTGACGGATAACTGGAATCCATTCTTAGATTCTTAGTACATTTTCTCTTTTAACTAACCTCTCCACTCCCATTATCCCGTGGATCAATACAATCTCTTAAATCTTTATAATCTGTTCCTTTTCCCCTCCCTCAGACTTTGCCTTTATTCAGACCATCAACATTTTTTGCCTAAATTAGAAATAGAAGCAGTTGGTCACCTTGCCTCCAGTCTTGTGTTACTTGCAGTGTATCCCTTCCACAACCATCAGAGATCTTCCTAAAGTGGTATTTTAGGTAGCACTGTAGCAGCTCTAGATACTGATTTTCTCTTCCCATAAGGGTGTTGTTGTTTGCTTGGTCATTTGTGTATTTGTTTCTGACTTGGCTGAAGTCTACTTCCCCTGCAGTGCTTGGCCTCTAATATTCCTGATCACATTTTTTTCTCCTTGTTTTTATCTTTCATCTTGGCTACCCAGGGCCGAGCATGAGCCTTTCACTGGGCAAAGGTTGTATGTAAGTCCCTCTAGCTAGCTGTCTTTAAGCTTTCCTGGTGTGTGTCTTGCACTGTACAGTTCAGGGGATTTATGTTGGTTTTGTTTGTTCGTTTTGCTCCCATGGTTAGCCTGGAGATAGTAGCTTGGAGGTTCCCCTTCTGATTGCCTTGAAAGGGCACAACTTGGACATGCACAGTCTTCCAGACTGCTGAGTATGATAAGGTATTGTTTTTTAAGCCTGGCTCCTGAACAGTTGCCCTAGGTAAGGTAACTTACTGTTTGATCACTATTTGGTCAGAAGTTGTGCATATCCTCCTTGGGCCAAAGAGAATTTCGCCCAGTTTTGGTGAGCCTATGCATGGCTTGGGGTGGCTTTCCAGTCTGCCCCTCCTGCTGTGACTCCTCCTGAGTAGGAGCAGCCCCCACCCCAATATGCACGGCCTTTCTGATATCGAGAGTTAGCACCCAGCAGGGCTCTCCTGGCTCTCTCTTCATCCAGCTCTCTCCATTAAACTGGTCACTCTGCTGTTTTGTTTGTTTCCTGGAGCTACCATAATTGCTCTTCACCAAGTTTTCCATTGCGTCTGACAGTGCCCTTAGGCACGGAGCTCTCCACCTTCTGTTCTGCGTAAGTCAGCCAAGTTGGACAGAGCTGCAGAGGTTTCATTCTTAGGGCCTTCTTTTCCCCATGTGAGCATAGTTCTACTTTCCAGGAGTGACACTCTGCTCTTTGCCTGAGTACTGGGAGGGAGGGCAGACCCTGCTCTTCATAGCTTGCCCCTCCCTCCCTACTTGGAAGCTCTGTTTTACAAATGAATGGGACTCTGG
Source organism: Saimiri boliviensis (assembly GCF_048565385.1). NCBI lineage: Eukaryota > Metazoa > Chordata > Mammalia > Primates > Cebidae > Saimiri > Saimiri boliviensis. Next base: position 196,352,999 of record NC_133449.1, on the reverse strand, counting down.
GTGATCAGGGACCCAGCATTCTCAGTCTGTCATGACTGTACTAGAGCATTTGCCCTACAAGTGGGAATGGATGAGGGAAGAGATACCTCATCCTCTTGGACTGGAATAGAACTACAACATGGGGATCAGGGTAAAGAAAACCACCAGCAGCCTGCTTTTTCCAGGCTAAAATCATAGCCACAGACTACTGGAAGCTGAGGAAAAGACCTCTCTTGCCATCCCTGTTTCCCGTCTTCTAGGCTACATACACAAGGGGTAGCTCTTTAATAACATGGAACTGGTTGTGAGTGGAAATGAAGTGAGTCTTGGCTCAAATGTCATAGACTTACTGGTCTTACTATGGTAAAGCAGATTTTTTTGAATGAATGTTTTTCCATTTGCTGTATGCCCTTAGTACATTTTCTAGAACCTCTAAAAGATTGAATTATATATATTTTTCAACAGTTAAACTGTCTTGCTGGGAACGAGCCCCCTAATTTTCACACTTTATCATTCTGGATGCCCCATTCTTCATTTTTTAATATTCCCAGAGTTTTCAAAAAATGAGAGTGATCTCAGTTATCTCTCAACTTCTGAGAGGTGCTGGTTGGCACCTCTATAGGACACTTAATCCTTCCTCAGATTAATGAAGAAGTAAATGGATGGGAATTGATGGATTGTGTAAGATGGATTGAAGGATAGAGAACAACTTTAGGAGGCTCTTTCCACAGTTGAGCATATTGTGGTCTCTCCTTCCGCTCATTTTTCCTCCTCCCTCTTTTAACCAGAGACTTTATAAATTCAGGCAATTTAGGAATATTGGGTTTTTATAATCGTATAATCTCTGGTTACAGGAAACAGAGGATCTTCTTCCTAAGGGCTAAGGGCTAGAAGGATGAGAATTATAACTGTACCTCTGCCTCCCAACTTTTACCTCATTCATTTTCTACACGTCTGTCTCTCTAAGCTTTTTGTGTGCAGCAGCAATGGCTTGTCCATGTATTCACAGCATTCCACCCTGTGTCCCCCAGAAAGCAACAGAGATGGAACCATTAATGTAATGAAAGCAAGTCAAAACACCCTCCTAAATCTGAAAATTACAATTCTTTGGGGAAACTTAGTGCCTTTGTGGTGATATATAAACTGTGCCCTGGCAGAGATGAAGGGAAGGATGGATGTCAAAAGAGGCCCATTGAAGTTTACAGAAACTCCCTTTCAGAAAAATATATGGCTGGTCTGTACCTCTATTTAATATGGCTTGTCCCATTTCATGAGTATCCTTATTTGATGCAATGGGGAAAATGTGTGACTTATGAATTGTTTTCACTAATGAGAACCACCAAATTATCCTATGGCAGTCTGTCACAAGGCATAGTGAATCATTCATTTTCTCTTGATACCAGTCTTAGATGTCAAGGGACATCCATATAGGATAAAATTAGACTGAAGTTACCGCTGAAAAACATTCAGTGCTTTTATCACTCCCATCTCTCCCCTGTAATTGCCTGTCATTGCTGCTTATGAATATTGGAGATTAAGAATAAGTGTACAAGAGCCACATGTAGAAGTTACCTTTTATTTTCAGAATTAAAATGTTCTTTTTTCAGGACTGGGATGTTTCACACTCTATTATTTTTTTCAGTGGTTTACCTGAAAACTCGAGCTTTCTAGTTGCCCCTTTGTATCTGTTCTCCCTCTTTTTCTTAGCCCTGACATTTCAGCTGACCGTATGGCCATGTAGAGTTAAAGTGACATTTCTTAGCCTCCTTGCAGTAGGTATGGCCATATGACTGAGTTTGGGCCAATGAGATGTAGGTAAAAATATCACGTGTGACTTCTGGGAAATGTCCTGAGAGAGAAGCGGGCTCCTCTATGTTCTTTTCTCTTTCCTGCTGCTGGAATGACTTTATGATGGCTAGTTCTAAAAGAATACCTTAACACACAGTGAAACAAAAGTTACAGAGCCCTTGGTCCCTGACAACTTTGTGGAACTGCTATATAGCCCTGTGCTGCCCACCTCTGGGTATTTTAAATTTGAGAATAAAATTATGTTTTTAAGCCCATATTGACTTCCCTTTACTTTTAGGTGGCAATGGGTCTAATACTAGATGAGTCTATTCTATACATCACAAAATCAACTTTTAGTTAGAAAGTGATAAGCTTAGTGTTAAACTATGTTTGAAAAAGTACTATGCCTTTTTCTGATGAGTGTGGATAATGAAAACTCAAAATGACATTCTTCCATTTTTTTTAATTGAGATATTATTGAGATACAATTTACAACTGCACATACTTAAATTATAAAATTTGTTGAAGTTTGACTTATATAAACACCTAAGAAACCATAATCTCAAGATGATAAATATATCCACCACACCCAAAGTTTCCTCTTGTTTCTTTGTAATATCTTCCTTCTGTCTCTTACTACTTCATTGTTTCCATCCCTACCCCACAACTCCAGGTAGACATTTTGATCTGCTTTCTGTCACTATAGATTATTGCTGAGTTATTTTTATTGCTGAGTCATATTACACTGTAATAATATATCACAATTTGTTCATTCACTTGTTGATACAGGTTGTTTTCAGTTTCGGGGTATTACAAATAATGCTGATAGGAACACTTGAGTAACTGTCTTTGTGAAAGCATCTGACTTTACTGCTCTTCAGTAAATAGCCAGGAGTGGAATTATTGGGCCATTGGTAGGTATATATGTAACATTTTAACAGGAAGGGTAACACAAACAAAATGGCAGAATGAGAGTATTCAGCCTCATCTTCTTACAGACACATGGATTATAAAAACCACTCACAAATGAGAGTACCTTTTTGGGAGTCTGAGAGTCCAGTGAAGAAAATCCAAGGTTAGAAGAACAGTTTCACATTACCTATATCACACTTCCCCCAACATGGCACAGCTTAGTGTCAGAAGAGAACTCTCAGCCTGCAATTTCTTCTAGGGAGGAGGGTGAAAGCATAGTGAATGACAGATTTCTACAGCCATAAGAGACCTAAGAGGCCCATTTCTTTCTCACCTCATCCTGAACACAGAGGAATTTGGCATGGCTGAATAGTCTGGAGGCAGCTAGGAGCAGGGAAAATAGGGGTTTTCATAGCAACTGGGGCGAGGAACTCTACAAAGAGCCATGATTTCTAGTAACTACCTCATGAACACTACCAAGGGGGAAGCTCTCTAACTTCTCAGGGTACGTCATCTCTAGACACTTTCAACTAGCTCACATGTTCCCTCAGCACTCCATGTGCCCCAACCCACCCCACTGTGACTGGTGCCCTACATCCAATCCCATAGATGATGTATGCAAACTTCTGCAGATCATGCACAGGCACATGCAGACAGCTGTGCTGATTTGAGAGAGCCTTAAACTTAACTACTTCAAGAGACTGCCTTAGGGAAAATAAATGGGGGCTATCAGCACCCAGCCTGGCATTGCAGGATCAAGAGAAGACATACAATACTAAGACTCCCCTGCCCTAAGAAAAAAGAAAAGAAATGGAGTTGATATATCCATAATAAAGGTCTGAGAGATTCCTAGAATTCCTAATCAGTCCAAGTGGTGTTTAATTCCCAAAGCCAGCCAAGAAAGACTGGAGGTGATTACTTCTTCAAACGTGAAGACAGCAGTGCAAGAGCTTAAGGAACATGAAAAATCAAGGATATATGACATTTTTATCAAAGGAACAAAACTTTTACTAACCAACCCCAAATAAATGGAGATCTGTAAATTTCCTGAAAAAATTTCAAAACAATTGTTTTAAGGAAGCTTACTGAGCTACAAGAAAATATAGGTAGACAAATAAATTACAATTAGAAACAATATCAGAGCCAGACAAGAATTCAACAAAGAAATAGAAATCATAAAGAAGAACAAAACAAAAAATTCGGAGCTGAAGAATACAATGAATAAAATGCAGACTTCAGTAAATCTTCAACAGCAGTCTTGACCAAAACAGAAGAATCTCTGAACTGAATGTCAGGTTATTTGAAAGTATCTAGTCAGATGAGAAGAAAGAAAAAAGAATTAAAAAGAATAAAGAAGACTACTATGGTTTTCTTGCAGCCTGCAAAAATCATGTTTTGGAAACTTAATCCCCAGTACAAAAATATTGGGAGATGGGACCTAATGGGAGGTGTTTACTTCATGAAATCATTAGATCCACCCTCATGAAAGAGGGATCTAGTGCTGATTCTACAAAATCTTGAGGCTGTAAATTCCGTATTTCACTCTCTCTTGCTCATGTGATGCCTTTCACTATGTTATAACACAGCAAGAGGGCCTTCACAAAATGTAGCCCCTCAATCTTGGACTTCCCAGCCTCCAGTATTGTGAACCAGATAAACATCTTTTAGTTATAAATTATTCAGTTTCAGGTATTATGCTATAGCAACACAAAATGAAGTAAGACAAAATCCTATGAGACTCATAGGAACTCATCAAGCAAAATTATATGTGTATATGAGAATCCCAGAAGAAAAAAGAAGGAAGAGACACAAAACTTATTTTTAAAAAATAGTGGCCAAAAACTTCCCAATTTTTGGGAAGGATATGGACATATAGGTTCATGAAGTTTCAAAGGTCCTGAAACAGAATCTACCCAAAAAGATTAACAGAGACATATTATATCAAATTACTGAAAGTCAAAGACAAATAATTTTGAAAGCAGCAAGGAAAAAGCAACTTGTCACATAAGAAGTATCTACAAGGCTATCAGTAGATTTTTCAGCAGAAAGCAGGCCAGAAGAGAGGTGGATGATATATACAAAGTACAGAAAGGAAAAATGTTTTGTTTTAGGTATAACCAAAAATACTGTACCCGGAAAAGCTGTCCATCAGAAATGAGGATAGATAAATACTTCTCCATACAAGCAGAAACTGAGGGAATTCATTACAACTAGACCTGCCTTACAAAATATTGTTATTTAAGTTCAAATAAAAGAATTCTAATTATTAACATAAAGACAAATGAAAGTATAAAACACACTGGTAAATAAATAGTCTCAGATTGGATTTTGTCACATTTTTCTATCTGCCTCTATGAAATGATCATCTGGACTTTCCTCTTTGGTTTCTCAGTTGGTGAAATGTGTTAATTTATTTCTAAATGTTAAACCAACTTTGCATTGCTAGGACAAAATTCACCTTGTCATGTTATATTATCCTTCTTATTAGTGAATTCGATTTTCTAAAATTTAGCAAGAAACTTAGTTTTTTCTTTCATGAGCAATATTTGTTTACAATTTTCTTATTTTGTAATGCCTTTGTTTCAAGTATCAGTATAATTTTTGCTTTATAGCATGAGTAAGAATGTATTCCCTTTTATTCAATATTCTGGAATCATTTGTGTAGAATTACTGCTATTCCTTTCTTAAGTATTTAATAGAATTTGCCACTGATGCCATCAAGACTTGGAGATTTGTGTGTGTGGAAAATATTTTAAATAAAAATTCAACTTTTTAAACAAGATAAAGAGCTACTGAAATTATCTTTTTGGGTAGGTTTTGGTATTTTGGGTCCTTCAAGAAATTTATGCATTTCATTTAAACAGTCAAATTCACTGGCATAAAATAACTAACATAGTCTTATTATTTTCATGTCAGTAAAACCATAGTGATGTCACATGTCTCATTTCTGATATTGATTATTTATATTTTCTTTTTTTCCAGATCAGTCTAGCTAGAAGTTTATTAATTTTATTGATCCTCTCAAGGAAACAGGTTTTTGTTTCATTTATCTCCTCAGTTTTCTGTTTTCTATTCATTGATTTCTACTCTGATCTTTATTATTTCATTTCTTCTGCTTATTTTGTTTTTAATTTGCTCCTCTTTTTCTAGCTTCTTAAAGTAGAAGCTGTGATAATTGTTTGGTAATTCTCTTTTTTCTAGTATAGATGTTTAGTGATATAAATCTAAGTATTGCTTTTGTGACATTCACCGTTTTTGAAATGTGTTATCATTTTCATTTTGTTCAAAGCAACTACTAATTTCTTTTTGATGTTATCTTTAACTCATAGCTTATATAGAAATGCATTCTTTAATTTCTAATTATTTGGGGATTTCCCAAATACCTTTATGTTGTTGATTCATACCTTAATTCCATGGCGGTTCAAAAACATGCTGTGTATAATTTTAATCCTTTTAGCTGTATTGAGGATTATTTAATTGCCCAGAATATAGTCTGTTTTTTTAAAAACCATTCCAAGTATACTTGAAATGACTGTATATTTCGATGTTTTGGGTGTTGTGTTCTATAAAATTCAATTAGATCTAGGTGGCTAATAGTCTTGCTCAAGCTTTCTATATCTTTACTAATTTTCTGTCTATTCATTGGATCAATTATTGCAAAATGAGTGTTGAAACTCATAACCGTAGTTTTGGCTTAATTCGTTTCTCTTTGTAGTTTTATTCACGTTCCTTCATGCATTTTGCAGTTCTGTTATTAGGTACATGAATACATAGGATAATTATACCATATATATATATATAATATGCACATATATATTTATGTGTATATATATATACATATATGTGTGTATATATATATATATATATATATATATATATATATATATGTATGTATGTATTATCTTGCACTTTAGGTTCTGGGTAGATGTGCAGAACATGCAGGATTGTTGCGTATGTACATACATGGCAATGTGGTCTGTTGCCTCCATCCCCCCATCACCTATATCTGGTATTTCTCCCCATGTTATTACTCCCCAACCTCCCTACACACCGCTGTCCCTTCCCTATTTTGCCCTTACAGACCCCAGTGTGTGATGCTCCCCTCCCTGTGTCCATGTGTTCTCACTGATCAACATCCACCTATGAGTGAGAATATGCAGTGTTTGATTTTCTGTTCTCGTGTCAGTTTGCTGAGAATGATGATTTCCGGATTCATCCATGACCTTACAAAGGACACAAACTCATCATTTTTTATGGCTGCATAGTATTCCATGATGTATATGTGTCATATTTTCCTTGTCCAGTCTATCATTAATTGGCATTTGGGTTGGTTCCAGGTCTTTACTATTGTAACCAGTGCTGCAATGAACATTCATGTGCATGTGTCCTTATACAGGTAGTGCTTGACTTATGACCACGGTAGGGAATGCAGAATGATCATAACACGATTTGGTTGTAAGTTGAGTAGGCTATATGTACAGTTGAAATGGTGCATGCAGAGATGGTAGTGCTGCCAGAAGCTGGTCCGCACTCTCATATGCCCAGCTGGGCAAAGTTTGTGCTGCCAGATGCGGAGCAGTCATGGCTAGCGATTGTTGGTCATTAAGTCAAATGGTGGTAAGTTGCATAGGTCATAAGTTGATCAATACCTGTATTAGAATGATTTATAATCCTTTGGATATATACCCAGTAATGGGATTGCTGGGTCAAATAGAATTTCTATTTCTAGGTCCTTGAGGAATCGCCACACTGTCTTCCACAATGGTTGAACTAATTTACGCTCCCACCAACCGTGTAAAAGTGTTCCTGTTTCTCCACATCCTCTCCAGCATCTGTTGTCTCCAGATATTTTAATGATCACCGTTCTAACTGGCATGAGATGGTATCTCAATGTGGTTTTGATTTGCGTTTCTCTAATGACAAGTGATGATGAGCATTTTTTCATATGTTTGTTGGCCTCATATATGTCTTCTTTTGAAAAGTGTCTGTTCATATCCTTTGCAAACTTTTGGATGGGTTTGTTTGTTTGTTTTCTTGTAAATCTGCTTTAGTTCTTTGTAGGTTTTGGATATAAATCCTTTGTCAGATGGGTAGATTGCAAAAATTTTTGCCCATTCTGTTCATTGCTGGTACATTCTAATGATTGTTTCTTTTACTGTACAGAAGCTCTGGAGTTTAATTAGATCCCATTTGTCTATTTTGGCTTTTGATGCCAATGCTTTTGGTGTTTTAGTCATGAAGTCCTTGCTCATACCTATGTCCTGAATGGTTTTGCCTGTTTTCTTCTAGTGTTTTTATGGTGTTAGGTCTTACATTTAAGTCTGTAATCCATCTGGAGTCAATTTTAGTGTAAGGTGTCAGGAAAGGGTCCAGTTTCTGCTTTCTGCACATGGCTAGCCAGTTTCCCCAACACCATTTATTAAACAAGGAATTCTTACCCCATTGCTTGTTTTTGTCAGGTTTGTCAAAGATCAGATTGTTGTAGATGTGTGGCATTGCCTCCAAGGCATCTGTTGTCTTCCATTGGTCTATATCTCTGTTTTGATACCAGTACCATGCTGTCTCGATTACTGTAGCCTTGTAGTATAGTTTGAAGTCAGGTAGTGTGATGCCTCCAGCTTTGTTCTTTTTGCTTAGGATTGTCTTGGCTATGTGGGCTCCCCTTTGGGTCCATATGAAATTTAAGGGTTTTTTTTTCCAGTTCTGTGAAGAGGGTCATAGGTAGCTTGATGGGCATAGCATTGAATCTATAAATTACTTTGGGTAGTATGGCCATTTTCACAATATTGATTCTTCCTAGCCATGAGCATGGAATGTTTCTCAATCTGTTTGTGTCATCTCTTATTTCCTTGAGCAGTGGTTTGTAGTTCTTCTTGAAGAGGTTCTTGATATCCTTTGTTAGTTGTATCCCTAGGTATTTTTTTCTCTTTGTAGCAGTTGTGAATGGCAGTTCATTCTTGATTTGGCTCTCTTTAAGTCTGTTATTCATGTACAGGAATGCTTGTGATTTCTGCACATTGATTTTGCATCCTGAGACTGCTGAATTTGCTTATCAGTTTAAAGATATTTTTGGCAGAGATGATGGCGTCTTCTAAATACACAATCATGTCATCTGCAAATAGAGACAATTTGACTCCCTCCTTTCATAATTGAATATACTTTATTTCTTTTTCTTGCCTGATTGCTCTGGCTAGAACTTCCAGTGCTATATTGAATAGGAGTGGTGAGAGAGGGCATTGTTGTCTAGTGCCATATTTCAAAGGGAATGCTTCCAGTTTTTGCCCATTCAGTAGGATATTGGCTGTGGGTTTGTCGTAAAGATCTTTTATTATTTTGAGATACGTTCCATCGATACCTAGTTTATTGAGAGTTTTTAGCATAAGGGCTGTTGAATTTTGTCGAAGGCCTTCTCTGCATCTATTAAGATAATCATGTAATTTTTGTCTTTGGTTCTGTTTATGCGGTGGATTATGTTTATAGACTTGTGTATGTTGAACCAGCCTTGCATCCCGGGGATGAAGCCTACTTGATTGTGATGGATGAGCTTTATGATGTGTTGTTGCGATCAGTTTGCCAGCATTTTATTGAAGATTTTTGCATCTATGTTAATCATGGTTATTGGCCTGAAATTTTCTTTTCTTGTTGAGTCTCTGCTGGGTTTTGGTGTCAGGATGATGTTAGTTTCATAAAAAGATTTAGGGAGGATTCCCTCTTTTTGGATTTTTTGGAATAGTTTCAGAAGGAGTGGTACCAGCTTCTCTTTGTATGTCTAATAGAATTCACTGTGAACCCATCTGGATCTGGGCTTTTTCTGGTTAGTAGGCTATTAATTGCTGCCTCAACTTCAGCCCTTGTTATTGGTCTAGTCAGGGTTTGGACTTCTTCCTGGTTTAGTCTTGGGAGGGTGCAAGTGTCCAGGAATTTATCCATTTCTTCCAGGTTTACTGGTTCACGTGCACAGAGTTGTTTATAGTAATCTCTGATGGTAGTTTGTATTTCTGTGGAATTGGTGGTGATAGCCCCTTCATAATTTTTTATTGCATCTATTTGATTCTTCTCTCTTTTCTTTTTTTTTAAATCTGGCTAGCAGTCTGACTATATTTTAGATCTTTTCAAAAAACCAGATCTTGGATTTATTCATTTTTTGAAGGGTTTTTGTGCCTCTGTCTCCTTCAGTTCTGCTCTGACCTTAGCTATTTCTTGTCCTCTGCTAGCTTTTGAGGTTTTTTGATCTTGCTCCTCTAGCTCTTTCAATCTTGATGATGGGGTGTCAATTTTAGATCTTTCCTTGCTTCTCATGTGGGCATTTATTGGTATAAATTTTCCTCTAGACACTACTTTAAATGAGTCCAGAGTCTGGTACATTGTGTCTTTATTCTCATTGGTTTCAAAGAACATCTTTATTTCTGCCTTCATTTCATTGTTTATCCCATCAACATTCAAGAGCCAGTTGTTCAGTTTCCATGAAGTTGTGTGGTTCTCAGTGAGTTTCTTAATCTGAGTTCTAATATAATTGCACTGTGGTCTGGGAGACTTATGATTTTCATTCTTTTGCATTTACTGAGGAGTGATTTACTTCCAATTATGTGATCAATTTTAGAGTAGGGAGTTGGGGAGCTGCTTGAGGAGACAGTCTGTCCCTTATAGGCGGTCAAGTGCTGAGCTGTGAGCTCCATTGTTCCATTCAGAGCTTCTGGGCAGGTATATTTAAGTCTGCTGCAGTGGAATGCATAACTGCCTTTTTTCCCAGGTGCTCTGTCCTGGGAAGATGGGGCTTTATTTATAAGTTCCTGACATGTTGCTGACTTTTTTCAGAGCTGCCTTGCCCAGCAAAGAGGTAGCCTAGTCACAGTCTGCAGGCAGAGGTGTTGCTGAGCTCTCCTGGTCTCTGCCCAGATGTGGTGTGAACTTCCTTGCAGTTTTGTTTACAGAGGTATAGTTAGAACTGCCTTGGTAATGGCAATCCACCTCAGTAATGGCAGACTGCCTCAGTAATGACAGACTGCCTCAGTAATGGTGGACTGCCTTGGTAGGGGTGGACTGCCTCGGTATGGTGGACTGCCTTGGTAGTGGTGGACTGCCTCAGTAATGCTGGATGCCCTTTCCCCCACAGAGCTGGACCATTCCAGGTCCAGCTATGCTTGCTGTGAAACTCTCAATCCAGAGCATTTCGGATTACTTGTCTTTGTTGTGGTGGGACTGCCAGGCTAGATCACCTGGCCTCCTGTTTCAGTCCACTTTTTTTTCGGTTGAATGGGTGGCTCTGTCTCCCAGGTGTTCCAGGTACCAGTTGAAACTGCTGCCCAGATTTGTGTGAGTTTTTGTGCTGAGACCCACTGTGCCAGCTGAAACAGCCATGCTGGAAACTCCTGTCACTTTTCGTACCAGGAATCTCCTGGTCTGTGGGCAGTAATAACTCGTTTGGAAATGTGGGGATCACTCATCCTCTGCATTGTTCTTGCTGGGAACTGTACTCCAGGGCTGTTCCTATTCGGCCATCTTGGCTAATCTCCCAGATTATTATACATTTTTAATGAATTGACCCTTTGTCAGATTCGTAGAAACTCATCAAGTTGCTATGAATTTTGCCATTATGAAATGAACTTCTTTTTTGTTTTGGCAATTTTTGTTTTTGAAGCCTATTTTGCCTCTTATTAATATAGATGTATTACTTTGCTGAGTGTTAGCATGGTATTCCTTTTATTCTTGCTTTCATTTTTAACAAATTAATGTCTTGTTCATTCTTTCTTCCAGCTTCTTAAACATATGGAATATAATTAATGTTTAATTATTCTTGTCTAATAAGGCTATCATCTCTATAATTTTGAAATCAGCTTTATTTGTTTGTTTCCCCCCTTATTATATTTTCCGGCCTCTTTGCATGCATTATAATTTTTAAGTGGATGCCATGCATTCTGAATCTTACCTTGTTAGGTGTTTTGTACTGCTTATATTCTCATAATTACTATTGAACTTTGTTCTTTGATGCAGTTTGGTTACGTGGAAACAGTCTGATTGTTTTAGGTATTGCTTTAAAACTTTGTTAGGTAGGATAAAAGCAGCTTTTAGTTTAGGGCAAATTTTACTCTTCCCTAAAGGCAGATTAAAGGGTTTGGTAGAATAACCCTTATGAGTTATTCTGACCCAGGTATTATGAGATTTTTCACTCTGGCTGATAGGAACAGGAATTATTTATGTTTCCATTTCAACTGCTGGGATTATTTCTACTTGTTGTTTTAGGTGCTTTCTTTTCTGAACGTGGGTTGTTTCCTCAGCAGTGCTTATATGAATACTCAAGAAAGACTGCACCTTTCTGGAGGCATCTGGCTATGCGGCTCTCTCCTCTCTGGTACTCTGCCCAGCAAGTTCCAGCCAAGTTGTCTCTCTGAACTCCTAACTTTATCTGAACTCAGGGAGACTTCTCTGCTCTGCCTCCTCTCTGTCACCAGGGTTTTTTAGGAAGAAAATGTTGAGACAGAGCTAGGATTACAAGAGACTTCTTAGTAGATATAAACTGTGAAAGATAATAATGGGGAAACAGCCAAATTATAGTAAAGGTTTTAGGCTGCATGAAGATATGACGTCTAAAAAGGGAAGGGAGTGGAAGCAGGATTGGGCTGTGAGAACTTTAAACCACAAGACAGGTCTAATGAGGTTTTAACCAATTTAGTTGTGATCTTTAAAGCAAAGACTGCCTGTTAGAGGAGTCTCACACTTGTAAGGAGTGGCCAGACCCATTCTTTCTTTGTCTGGGGGCTACTTGGGAAGAACATGTTATGGTTGAAAATTTGAAGTAGAACTGAAGATACTTAGAGCTGTAGACTTTGGAGATAAATAAGCAAATTATTTTTCTAAGGGAGATCAAAACAGCATACCTCCACAACCACCATAGTTGCATTTTACTGAAGTAATTGTAGCCTTTCTTAGTGGAAAACGATCACAAAAACTAAATCTACACTTCATTGTATCGTAGCATTTGTTCTGTATTGATTAAACGAACATTGATCCAGTAAGGATTAATTGGGTGCTTGTAACATTCTTAACAATGTTCTAGGCACTGGAAATATAGTGTTGAATAGACCTTGTACCTCCTTTCGTGGAGCCTGCATTTCATTGGGGATGTACTCAGTTGAGCCACAGAGTTATTGGCTTTAGGTATTATACACCTAGCAAGGCACACATACTAAGTTTGAGCTTTCCAGGGACTTAAAATCATTAAACCTACTCAGCAGAAGTGGTCCCTAGGCAGACTCCCAGGGACGGTTAACAGTAAGTACACACTATTTCTTCCTCCCTCGTCCTGCTGCTCCCAGCCTCAACTGAAGAGCTGCCTCTGAAAAAAATGTTCAAGCTCACCAGAAACCCAGGGCTTACATTCCTGGATATGAAGGAAAGCATTCTGGCATTTAGAAATGTAGGCTTGGCTTCTTCGGAGAATCTGTACCTCTGGTCTTGGAACAAAGCCTAGGTCCTGTTCCACAGGCTATGACCTGGCTTCATAACAGGGTTCAAATGCCAGTATATTCAGAGCTCGACTTGGGCTGAGGCTGCTCACTTTCCCTGAGAGGTATTCATTTTGTAATGTCAAGCTGCCAGTGCTTTTAATTTCAATCCACAAGGTAAACATTTTATCAATTTTATTTCCCTGGTGCCACACACACACACACACACACACACTGCAGTTTAACAGAACAGTTCTGTTAAACTGTTCCCATTTGTTTAAAAAAGGAATACTGAGAAACTACTAGGAATTGTAGGGAAGAAAAAACTTGCTAAAATATGTAGCATGAATAAGTGCTTTGTTATTCAATATTGCTTTTAATTTTCCAATTCACTTGCTATAAAGTAAGGTGCAAATAGAACTAGCCATTTGAGAGGACGTAGTTCTTTAAGAATTGGAAGCTATTGTTGAAAGCTAAACATGTAAATCATTATGATAAAAAATCAGCTTTTGAGGGACGGAACACTCTGAGATTAATTCCCGCTAGTAATAACTAGGTGTGATCCTCTCCTCATGTTTTAAAACTTCTCTCTCTGTCACTCAGCCACTAACCTAACTGGAAAGAGATGCCAGTGAATGATCAAAGCTCTACTAATGCAATTTTCTATCAAAATTTAATTTCATATCATTTAAGGGCAGAGGGAATATGGTTTGACAACATTTGGGAACTCAGATAATCTGGACTCTGTGGAAATGCAATGCTCTAAGATCCTGATCTGTGGCAGAATCTGGAATTGATGAGGGCCTGAGATATTCAGCTGGAAAGACGTCCACCCTGATTAGCTTATTTGCCGTCCACTCCTCCTCAAGCCCCAAGCAACAAAACAAAGATTGATTTGCTCCTTTTGTACACAGGTTTGCGGCAATGCTGCTGTATACAGAAGAAGACTGAGCCCCCCTTGCATTTCAAACCTATGAAGAAATTTCAGTAACCATTCAAATTTTGCAGACAGAGGAATATATTCTCTGTCATTTAGACCTCTCCTTGTAGTTTGACATGATTCGTATTATTTTAGTATATTTATTTATCAGGAAAACAGATTTAAGGATTTTTAATAGGTCTTCAGCAGGAAGACAGCCTTTTGTTATATCAATACATTCAAATACCACATATTTTGGCAGCTCTATGAATTCCATTAGTCAGAGTGCATGATAGAGAAATCCAGTGTGGTGTGGATGAGGTGGAGTGAATGTGGAAGGTTTTACTGAAGATGAGATATTTTAAATAAAAGTTAGGAGTCGAGCACGGTGACTCACGCCTGTAATCCCAGTGCTTTGGGAGGCTGAGATGGGTGGATCATGAGGTCAAGAGATTGAGACCATCCTGGTCAACATGGTGAAACCCCATCTCTACTAAAAATACAAAAATTAGCTGGGCATGGTGGTGCATGCCTATAATCCCAGCTGCTAGGGAGGCTGAGGTAGGAGAATTGCCTGAACCCAGGAGACGGAGGTTGTGGTGAGCCGAGATCACGCCATTGCACTCCAGCCTGGGTAATAAGAGCGGAACTCCGACTAAAAAAAGAAAAAAAAAAAATTATGGTAGGGTTGGTTGGTGGTGAGAGAAGTTCGGGTAGAGGGAACACTACTGCCTTAAGTGATAGAAAGCATGACATTTTTGATGAGCTAAAAATCAACACAGCTCTGAATGAAGATAACAGCGCAAGGTGACGAGACAAGGCAAAGCCAGAGAGGCAAGAGGCAGATCTGACAGGATTTTCCAATCCAGATTAAGATTTTGGCTTGAATCGTTTCTTCCTCTCCACCTACTCCCACCCCCTGCAAAATCTTTTCTTTAAATGAGTCACTGCTCTGAGCACTTGATGTATATTAAAGTGTTTATTTCCCACAACAACCTAGTGAGATAGATACTATTATCTTTCCCATTTTACAGTTAAGAAAACAGATCGGAAAGGTTGAATAATTGTTCAGAGTCACACGGCTACTGAGTGGCGGAGCTGAGTTTTCAATTTAGGTGGTATGCTTCCAAGAACAGCAGCATGCAGTAAAGGATTTTAAGTAGAGGAGAGATGCCATCAATTCTGTTCTTAAAGAGATTACTCCAGCCAAAATGTGGAAAGGGAATCTGGTAAGAGTAGGTGGGCCAGTCAGATGTATTGCAGTATTCTACATAAGAGATGATGGTGACAAGAGTATGGAAGTAGCAGAGGATATAGAGAGATGAGAACCTCACCTTGACAGGACCTGGTGACTGGATGTGTCAAGGATGATATCTGTAATACTGGCAAAAGCAAGCAAGTGAATCATGGTGCCCTTTGATAAGTAGGGCACACTGAAAAGGAAGACTATTTGAAGGAGATCATCAGTTAAGTTTTTCATCTGTTGACATTTGAAGGTAGAATGTGGAACAGGTGTTTTGGGGATGTACTTAAATGAGCCATGGAGTTATTTAGTGGGTGGGCATGGAGAAGATGGGTAGTCTCAGCTAGATATGTGAACTTGGGATTCTTCCTCCTGTAGATAACATAGACATTAACTAAAGCCATTAAAGGAGATGAAATTACTTAAAGAGAGTGTAGACTGAGAAGAGAAAAAGTCCAGGGACACAAGAATTGAGTGGGAAAGAAAAACAAAATCTATTTATACGTTGGATAAATCCATAGGGTTGCCTTTTATACTACAGTATTATGAAATACCGACTAAGGTTTGTGAGAACTGGGATTGTAATGAGAATATCAATTTAAATCTTGGGTGCATGGCATCTTAAAAAAGCAAATAGATGCCAGTGGTCCTTGCTGCGATCATGCACTGAATGTCTTGTATGTTGGTCTTATATATGATGTTTCTTGTCATTGCAGAATGAGGATGAATTGTATTCACTATTCTGTAGTAGCCATAGCTGATAACGACAGATCACCACAGATTAATGCCCCCTATCATAAAGGACAGACTTTTGTTTAGTTTGTTTTCCTTTCTCTTATGGCAAAGGCTACCTGTTCTCTGGAAAATGTCTTTTCATGACATACAAAATGTGAAATTTTGTATGTCATGAAATGCTGCATTTACTACATTTTTAAAAGTTTGTTGTGTAAACATGAGCAATCTGCTTATTGTGTACGCACATGTAAATGTGTAGGAGGTTTGGGAAGCAGATGACAACAGATGGGGACGCGCTCTGGCACATTAATCAGCATCATTTTGTATATGGACTCACAGAAGCTCGATAAATACTTTCAGATTTAATTAAGAGATAGGAAGATATGATTCTTGTGTATTCTACAATTACATTCCCCATCTGTTCAATAATTCATTGACTATAATTCATTAATCCGTTTAGTAAAAAATCTGCCATGTTATAGACATTTCTGTTTTGAGTTTAACCAGTGCTCAAATATGATGTGCGTATGACACGCTTAAGCAGAAATAAATCTTGACTGTGTTTAAATATACTCACGTGTATTGCTAAAATGATAAACAACTGGTAAAGCTATGGTACAGATACTTTTAAAAATCATCAGTATGTGCTAAAGTTATATGCATTCCTTAGGATGTATCTGTTCTGTTAGGTATCAACAGAAACCTGTTCATCAGAATATGTTCATATTAGCAGTATTCATTATAGTCATTGAAATGGAAAACTGCCCCAATGGCAATCAATACCTGAAAGGATAAATGAAATATGAGAATGAGAATGAACAACCTACACATATATAGACAATTATTTTTGACAAAGATATTGTAAGATATTTCAATGAGGAAAGAACTGTCTTTTCAACAAATGGAGACATATCAAATAGATATTAGAAACGGGGTACTGGAAAATAATCTTATACAAATTCTCCAAAAATAATTTGAGACTGATTATAGACCTAAATCTAAAAACCAAAACCACAAAGCTACTAGAAGGAAAGAATAGGAAGATATTTTCACGCCCTTAGGAAAATTTTTCTTACATAGACACCGAAGTACTAACCATAAAATAAATGATAAATTGGATTCAAAACTATAGTCTGCTATCAAAAAATGCTATTAAGAAAATTTTAAAATGAGTCATGCTGGGAGAAAATATTCTCTCTACATATTGACAAAGGATTTAGATTCATAAAACATAAAGACTCCTACAAATTAAAAATTTGAAATGCAACAACCTAATTAAAAGTGGCCAAGAGACTTTAGCAGACATTTTACAAAAGAAAACAAGTTGGTGAAAAGGTACCCAACATCATTAATCATATTGGAAATGCACATTAAAACTACAGTGGGAGAACTCTTCACACCCATTAGTATGGCGACAGATAAAAAACTGCTAACACTAAGTGTGGGGAGTAAGTGGAACAACCAGGACTCTCATACATTGTTGGCAGGAGTGCAAAATGATGCAACCACTTTGGAATACAGTTTGGCAGTTTCTAATAAAAATTAAAAGTACATTTTACTTCTTTCTTTTTTTGTAGAATTGGTCATGGTCTCCACAATTATACAAGACTGAAGTAGTGATTATCATCTTTGCAGTGTTCTGGATCTTAAAGGGAAGCATCCAGGACTAGTCCATTAAGTATAATTTTGATTGCTTGTTTTTTTTTTTTTTGATATAACTTTATCAATTTATTTTATTTTTCCAGCTAAACATTAATTTTTTTTCTTTTTGCTAAAACTTTTATTTTAGGTTCAAGGGTACATGTGCAGGTTTGTTGTATAGGTAAACTTGTGTCACAGGGGTTTGATGTACAGATTATTTTGTCACTCATGTACTAAGCCTAGTACCCAATATTTGTCTTTTTTAAATCCTCTTTCTTCTCAACCTTCACCTTCAAGTAGGCCCCAGCATCTGTTATTCTACTTTTTGTGTCTATGAGTTCTCATCATTTAGCTCTCACTTGTAAGTGAGAACATGTAGTATTTGTTTTTCTCTTTCTGTGTTACTTTGCTAACGATAATGGCCTCCACCTCCATCCATGTTCTCACAAAATACATGATCTTGTTCTTTTTTATGGCTGTATAGTATTCCATGACACATGTGTACCACATTTTTTTATGCAGTCTGTCACTATTGAGCATTTACATTGATTCTATGTCTTTGCTATTGTGAATAGTGCTGCAGTGAACACATACATGCATGTATCTTTATAATAGAATCTTTTATATTCATTTAGGTATATGCCCAGTAATGAGATTGCTGGGGCAAGTGATATTTCTGCCTCTAGCTCTTTGAGGAATTTTCACACTGTTTTCTACAATATTTGAACTAATTTACACTCCCACCAGTAGCGTAAAAGTGGGAGGTTCCTTCTCCTCCACAACTTTGGCAGTATCTGTTATTTGTTTATTCTTTCATAATAGCCATTCTGACTAGTGCTAGAATGGCATTGTGGTTTTTATTTGGATTTCTCTGATGATCAGTGATATTGAGCTATGCTGGCCACATGTAAACCTTCTTTTGAAAAGTATCCATTCATGTCCTTTGCCTACTTTTCAATTGGGTTATTTATCTTTCCTTGTAAATTTGTTTAAGTTCCTTATAGATGCTAGATATTGGACCTTTGTCAGATCAACAACCTGGGCAAAACCATTCTGGACATAGGAATGGGCAAATATTTTATGACAAAGACACAAAAGCAATTGCAACAAAATCAAAAATTGACAAATAGGATCTAACTAAACTTGAGAGCTTCTGCACAGCGAAAGAAACTATCAACAGAGTGAGGAGACGACCTTCAGGATGGGAGAAAATATATGCAAACCTGTATTAATTTAAAGGTGTACCCTTCTTACCTTACTTTGCTGAGACTTAAAAATGTTTAAATTATTATGAGTATATAATACTTGTACATATTTATGGGGAACATAGTGATGTTTTGATACAAGTGTACAGTGTATAATGATCAAATCAGGGTAATTGGGGGTATCTATCAACTCAAGCATTTATTATTTCTTTGTGTTAGGAATATTTCAATTCCACTATTTTGCTTCTTTTAAAATATATAATAAATTGTTGGTAACCATAATCACCCTATTGTGCTACCAACTACTAGTACTTATTTATTCTAACTAATTATATTTTTATACCCATTAACTGTCCCTTCTTTATCCCCACTACCCTTTCTACCTCTGATAACCATCATACTGCTCTGTATGTATCTCCATGAGTTCAATTTTTAAAGCTCTCACATAGGAGTGAGAACATGAGATATTTGCCTTTGTGCTTAGGTTATTTCACCTAATACAGTGTCCTCAAGTTCTATCTAAGTTGTTGCAAATTACAAGGTTGCAATATTTTTTATGGCTGACTAGTATTCCATTGTGTACCACATTTTCTTTATCAGTCATCCGTGAATGGACAGTTTGGTCGATTCCATATCTTGGCTACTGTGAGTAGTGATGCAATAGACAAAGGGGTGCAGATGTTGCTTACATATATAGTTTTCCTTTCTTTTGGCTCTATACCCAGAAGTGGTATTGTGGTTCATTTGGTAGTTGTATTTTTAGTCTTGAGGAATTTCCATAGAGGCTGTGCTAATTTATATTCCCATCACCTGTGTATGAGGGTTCCTCTTTCTTCACATCTTCACTAGCATTCATTATTGCTTGTCTTTTGGATAAAAGCTATTTTAATTGGGATGAGATGATATCTTATAGTTTTGACTTGCATTTCTTTGATAATTAGGGATATTGAACATTTTTACATACTTGGCAATTTTGTATATCTTATTTTGTGAGATATTTATTTGGGTCTTTTGCCCATTTGAAATTTGTGCTGTTCTCTTCCTACTGAGTTGCTTGGGTTCCTTATGTATTCTGACTATTAACTTCCATCAGATGAAGGATTGGCAAATACTTTCTTCCATTCTGTCTGTTGTTTCTTTACTTTATTAATTGTTTTCTTGGCTATACAAAAGTTTTTTAGCTTGATGTGATCCCACTTGCTCATTTTTGCTTTGCTTCCTGTGCTCTTGAGGACTTTCTCAAAAAATCTTTGCTTAGACCAATGTCTTGAAGTGTTTCCTTAAAGTTTTATTTTAGTAGTTTCAGATTTTAGATTTAAGTCTTCAATCCATTTTGATTTTGTGTTTGCAAAAGTGGTGAAATAAGGATCTAGTTTTGTTCTTGTACATACGGACATCCAATTTTCCCAGCATCATTTTTTGAAGACTGTCCTTTCCCCATTATATGTTCTTGGCATATTTGTCAAAAATAGGTTCACTATAAATGCATGGATTTATTCTCTGGGTTCTTTATTCTGTTTAATTTTCTATGTGTCTGTTTTTATGCCAGGACTATGCTGCTTTGGTTACTACAGCTTTGTAGTGTAATTTGAACTGAAGTAGAGTGATGCCTCCAGTTTTGTTCTTTTTGCTCAGGATGGCTCTGGCTATTCTGGATCTTTGAAACTTTTTCTGATTTTAAGGCTCAAACACATTTTATCTAATAAACATTCTAAATCAATTAAGTAGTTATAGGATTTTCTCCTTTTATCAACCAAAGTGGTGAAGCACATATAAAAATTTTCCTGAGTTCAACTCTCTTTGCACTCATGGAATAAAATCAACTTGATCAGAATATATTACTATTTTAATTAAAAGTAAAATTCCATTTGGGTCATTAATATTTTATTTATGATATTTGTATGCATATTCATAAGTAAAATATGAAAGGATTTGAAAAATATAAACTGTTATTTGCAAATGATATTATCATACACTGAGAACAACTAAAAAAATCAACATGAATTAAGTAGAGAGTTTGGCAGGGATGCTGAATATAAGATCCTCCCATAAGAAATTTTTAAAAATTTATCCATCCCCAAAATAACCATCTAGAAAATATATGTTATTCTATTTATAATGGCATCAAAATGATAAGTATGTTGGAATTAACTTTTTAAAAAGCAACATCTCTATGTAGAAATTTAAAACTCTAACAAAGAAACTAAAGCATGAAAAGATATTCTGATAAGACAAATCAATATAAATGTCAGTTTTCTTCCAATGACTCTATTAATTCAAAGCAATCCATCAAAATTCCAAGTGGAGCTATTGAAAAGTCTGATAAATTTACCCTAAAATTCATATGCAAATTACCAAGTTAATTATTAGAAAGAAGAAAAACTATGAGGAGAAACCAGAAAGCCACGGCAATAAAATATTATTGCTGATAATAACAATTCATTGTTGGTAATAACTGTTTCTTCTGTTGAAGAAATAGTTCAAAAGAAGAGAATATAGAATTCAGATTCAGAATACAGCTCTCAGGGCTGAGATCGTCTGGCCTGAGTCTCCTCCGATCTGGTTCTTCCTCCAGGAGCTGCTATTTTTTCTGCACATCCCTTCTGTTCTCAAGTGGTTTCCTAGGCTAGACTTCCTTCCACAGTGTCTTTATGTCTGTTTCTAACCTTCTCTGCTGATGAACTCTTGTTTGGTGATATGCATTAAGGCTTTGCTTCCTTACCACAGGCTTTAGAAAATGTCTGGCATTCATGTTGTCCTGGAGCTGCAACTCTTTCTAACCTTAATTTTTTTTTTTTTTTTAAGCATAGGAATTTAAATATACCCTCATCTTACAGTATATACACAAATTAACTGAAAATGAATTAAAGGCTTGAATGGAAGAATTGAAGTGTAAAACTGTTAGAAGAAAACATAGGGGGAAAGCTCCATGATATTGGTTTGACAAATTTTTTTTTCTTTTAATTTATATTTTATTGCATTTTAGGTTTTGGGATACATGTGAAGAACATGCAAGATTGTTGCATAGGTACACACATGGCAGTGCTGTTGGTTGCTTTCCTCCTGATCACCTATGTCTGGCATTTCTCCCCATGTTATCCCTTCCCAACTCCTGAACCCCTGCTGTACCTCCATTAGCCTCCACAACCTACCCCAGTGTGTGATGCTCCCCTCCCTGTGTCCATGTGTTCTCATTGTTCAATACCCACCTATGAGTGAGAACATGCAGTGTTTGATTTTCTGTTCTTGTGTCAGTTGGCTGAGAATGATGGTTTCCAGGTTCATCCGTGTCCCTACAAAGGACACGAACTCATCAGTTTTGATGGCTGCGTAGTATTCCATGGTGTATATGTGTCACATTTTCCCTATCCAGTCTATCATCAATGGGCATTTGGGTTGATTCCAGGTCTTTGCTATTGTAAACAGTGCCACAATTAATATTCGTGTGCATGTGTCCTTATAATAGAATGATTTATAATTCTTTCAATATGTACCCAGTAATGGGATTGCTGGGTCAAATGGAATTTCTATTCCTAGGTCCTTAAGGAATCGCCACACTGTCTTCCACAATGGTTGAACTGATTTACTCTCCCACCAACAGTGTAAACGTGTTCCTGTTTCTCCACACCCTCTCCAGCATCTGTTGTCTCCAGATTTTTTTAATGATTGCCATTCTAACTGGTGTGAAATGGTATCTCAATGTGGTTTTGATTTGTGTTTCTCTAATGACCAGTGATGATGAGCATTTTTTCATGTTTCTTGGCCTCATGTATGTCTTCTTTTGTAAAGTGTCTGTTCATATGCTTTGCCTACTTTTGAATGGGTTTGTTTGTTTGTTTTTTCTTGTAAATCTGTTTTAGTTCTTTGTAGATTCTGGATATAAGCCCTTTGTAGATTCTGGATATTAGCCTTTTGTCAGATGGGTAGATTGCACAAATTTTTTCCCATTCTGTTGGTTGCTGATTCACTCTAATGACTTTCTTTTGCTTTGCAGAAGCTTTGGAGTTTGATCGGGTCTAATTTGTCTGTTTTGGCTTTTGTTACCAATGCTTTTGATGTTTTAATCATGAAGTCCTTGCCTATGCCTGTGTCCTAAATGGTTTTGCCTAGATTTTCTTCTAGGGTTTTTATGGTGTTAGGTCTTATATTTAAGTCTTTAATCTATCTGGAGTTAATTTTAGTGTAAGGTGTCAGAAAGGGGTCCAGTTTCTGCTTTCTGCATATGGCTAGCCAGTTTTCCCAACACCATTTATTAAACAGGGAATCCTTTTCCTATTGCTTGTTTTTGTCAGGTTTGTCAAAGATCAGATGGTTACAGATGTGGCATTGCCTCCAAGACCTCTGTTTTGTTCCATTGGTCTATATCTCTGTTTTTGTAACAGTACCATGCTTTTTTGATTACTGTAGCCTTGTAGTATAGTTTGAAGTCAGGTAGTGTGATGCCTCCAGCTTTGCTCTTTTTGCTTATATTGACTTGGCTATGCGGCCTATATTTTGGTTTCATGTGAAGTTTAAGGTAGTTTTTTCCAGTTCTGTGAAGAGGGTCATAGGTAGCTTGATGGCAATAGTGTTGAATCTGTAAATTACGTTGGGCAGTATGCCCATTTTCACGATACTGAATTGCCCTAACCATGAGCATGGAATGTTTCTCTATCTGTTTGTTTGTGTCATCTCTTATTTTCTTGAGCGGTGGTTTGTAGTTCTCCTTGAAGAGGTCCTTTACATTCTTAGTTGTATTCCTAGGTATTTATTCTCTTTGTAGCAATTGTCAATGGCAGTTCATTCTTGATTTGGTTCTCTTTACGTCTCTTATTGGTGTATAGGAATGCTTGTGATTTTTGCACATTGATTTTGTATCCTGAGGCTTTGCTGAATTTGCTGATCAGTTTCAGGAGATTGTGGGCTGAGACTATGGGGTCTTCTAAATATATGATCATGTCATCTGCAAAGAGAGACCATTTGACTTCCTCCTTTCCTCATTGAATACACTTTATTTCTTTTTCTTGCCTGATTGTTCTGGCTAGAACTTTTAGTACTATATTGAATAGGAGTGGTGAGAGAGGGCATACTAGTCTAGGGCCAGATTTCAAAGGGAATGCTTCCAGCTTTTGCCCAATTCAGTATGATATTGGCTGTGTGTTTGTTGTAAATAGCTTTTATTATTTTGAGATACGTTCCATCAATACCTAATTTATTGAGAGTTTTTAGCATAAAAGGCTGTTGAATTTTGTTGAAGGCCGTCTCTGCATCTATTGAGATAATCATATGGTTTTTGTCTTTAGTTCTGTTTATGTGGTGAATTACATTTATAGAATTGTGTATGTTGAACCAGCCTTGTATCCCCAGGATGATGCCTACTTGATCATGGTGGATAAGTTTTTGATGTGCTGTTGCAATTGGTTTGCCAGTGTTTTATTGAAGATTTTTGCATCTATGTTCATCACGGATATTGACCCGAAGTTTTCTTTTCTGGTTGAGTCTCTGCTGGGTTTTGGTATCCGGAGGATGTTTTTCTCATAAAATGATTTGGAAAGGATTCCCTCTTTTTGGATTGTTTGGAACAGTTCCAGAAGGAATGGTACCAGCTCTTTTTTGTATGTCTGGTAGAATTTGGCTGTGAACCCATCTGGACCTGGGCTTTTTTTGGTGTGTAGGCTATTAATTGCTGCCTCAACTTCAGCCCTTGTTATTGGTCTAGTTAGAGTTTGGACTTCTTCCTGGTTTAGGCTTGGGAGGATGTAAGTGTCCAGGAATTTATCCATTTCTTCTAGGTTTACTAGTTTATGTGCATAGAGTTGTTTGTAGTAATCTCGGATGGTGGTTTGTATTTCTGTGGAATCTGTGGTGATATCTCCTTTATTGTTTTTTATTGCATCTATTTGATTATTCTCTTTTTTCTTTTTTATTAGTCTGGCTAGTGGTCTATTTTGTTCATCTTTTAAAAAAAACAGAGCCTGAATTTATTGATTTTTTTGAAGAGTTTTTTTTGTGTCTCTATCTCCTTCAGTTCTGCTCTGATCTTAGTTATTTATTGTCTTCTGCTACCTTTTGATTTTTTTTTTTTTTTTGATCTTGCTTCTCTAGGTCTTTCAATTTTGACAATAGGGTGTCAATTTTAGATCTTTCCTTGCTTCTCATGTTGGCATTTATTGCTGTATATTTTCCTCTAGACACTGCTTTAAATGGGTCCCAAAGATTCTGGTATGTTGTGTTGTCATTCTCTTTGGTTTCCAAGAACATCTTCATTTTTCCCTTCATTTCATTGTTTATCCAGTCAATATTCAAGAGCCAGTTGTTCAATTTCCATAGTTTCTGAATTCTGAGTTCTACCTTGATTTCCCTGTGGGCTCAGAGACTGTTTGTTATGATTTCTGTTCTTTTGCATTTGCGGAGGAGTGATTTACTTCAGATTATGTGGTCAATTTTAGAGTAGGTGCAATGTGGTGCTGAGAAAAATGTATATTCTATGGATTTGGGGTGGAGAATTCTGTAAATGTCTATTAGGTTTTCTTGGTCCAGATCTGAGCTCAAGTCCTGGATATCTTTTTTAATTTTTTGTTTCATTGATCTGTCTAATATTGACAGTGGAGGGTTAAAGTCTCCCACTATTATTGTGTGGGAGTCTAAGTCTCTTTGTAAGTCATTAAGAACTTGCTTTATGTATCTGGGTGTTTAGGATCATTAGCTCTTCTTGTTGCATTGATCCTTTTACCATTATGTAATGTCCTTCTTTGTCTCTTTTGATCTTTGTTGGTTTAAAGTCTATTTTATCAGAGACTAAGATTCAACTCCTGCTTTTTTTTTTTTTTTTTTCTCTCCATTTGCTTGGTATATCTTCCTCCATCCCTTTATTTTGAGCCTATGTATATCCTTGCATGTGAGATGGGTTTCCTGGATACAGCACACTGATGGGTTTTGGCTTTTTATCCAATTTGCTAGTCTGTGTCTTTTGATTGGGGCATTTAGCCCATTTACATTTAGGGTTTATAATGTTATGTGTGAATTTGATCCTGCCATTTTGACGCTAGCTGGTTGTTTTGCCCCTTAGTTGATGCAGTTTCTTCATTTTGTCGAGATATTTACCATTTGGTATGTTTTTGGAGTGGCTCTTACTGGTGGTGATGAAATCGCTGAGTAAATTGCTTGTTTGTAAAGGATTTTATTTCTCCTTCGCTTATGAAACTTAGTTTGGCTGGATATCAAATTGTAGGTTGAAAATTCTTTTCTTTAAGTATGTTGAATATTAGACCCCACTCTTTTCTGGCTTATAGGGTTTCTGCTGAGAGATCTGCTGTGAGTCTGATGGGCTTCCCTTTGTGAGTAGCCCGACCTTTCTCTCTGGCTGCCCTTAGCATTTCTCCTTCATTTCAACCCTGGTGGATCTGACAATTATGTGCCTTGGGGTTGGTTTTCTTGAGGAATATCTTTGTGGTGTTCTCTGTATTTCTGGACTTGAATATTGGCCTGCCTTTCTAGGTTGGGGAATTTTTCCTGGATAATATCCTGAAGAGTATTTTCCAGCTTGGATCCGTTCTCTCTGTCACACTCAGGTACACCTATCAAACGTAGATTAGGTCTTTTCATATAGTCTCATATTTCTTGGAGGATTCATTCATTTCTTTTTACTCTTTTTTCTCTAATCTTGCCTTCTTGTTTTATTTCATTGAGTTGATCTTGAGTCCCTGATATCCTTTCTTCTGCTTGGTCAATTTAGCTATTGAAACTTGTGTATGCTTTGCAAAGTTCTCTTGTTGTGTTTTCAGCTCCATCCATTCATTTATATTCCTCTCTAAGCTGTTTATTCTCATTAGCATTTCATCAAACCTTTTTCCAATGTTCTTAGTTTCTTTGCATTGGTTTAGAACATGTTCTTTTAGCTCAGAGAAGTTTCTTATTACTCACCTTCTGAAGCCTGTTTCTGTCAATTCATTGGACTCATTCTCCATCCAACCTTGTTCCCTTGCTGGTGAGGAGTTGTGATTCCTTGGAGGAGGAGCAGCATTTTGGTTTGGGGTGTTTTCATCCTTTTTGTGCTGGTTTCTTCCCATCTTTGTGGATTTATTTACTTGTCATCTTTTTAGTTGGTGACTTTCAGATGGGGTCTCTGAGTGAATGTCCAGTTTGTTGATGATGAAATTATTTTTTTCTGTTTCTCAGTTTTTCTTCTAACAGTCAGGACCCTCTGCTGTAGGACTGCTGGAGGTCCACTCCAGGCCCTGCTTGCCTGGGGATCACCTGCAGCAGCTGAAGAACAGTAAGGGTTGCTGCTAGTTTCTTCTTCTGCTATCTTTGTCCCAGAAGGATACCCACCAGATGTCAGTCTGAGCTATTCTTTATGAGGTGAGTCTGGATATACAGGGGTCAGGAAGCTGCTTGAGGAGACAGTCTGTCCTTTATAGGAGCTCAAGTGCTGTGCTGTGAGCTCCATTGTTCCATTCAGAGGTGCTGGGCAGGTACGTTTAAGTCTGCTGCAGCAGAACTCATAACCACCTTTTTTTCCCCTGGTCCTCTGTCCCAGGAAGGTAGGGCTTTATCCATGAGTTTCTGTCATGCTACTGCCTTTTTTCAGGCCTTCCTTGCCCTGCGAGGAGGCAGCCTAGTCACAGTCTGCCAGCAGAAGATTTGCTGAGCTGCTGTGGGCTCTGCCCAGCTGCTGTGGTAACTTCCCTGCAGTTCTGTTTATAGGGGTATAGTTGGAACTGCCTTGGCAATGGCAGCCCACCTCTCTATTGGCAGACTCTCTCTGTAATGTCAGACTGCTTCAGCAATGGTGGACTACCTAGGTAGTGGTGGACTGCTTTGGTAATGGCGGATGACCCTCCCCCACAGAGCTGTACCATCCCGGGTTCAGCTGTGTTTGCTCTGAAACTCTCAATCCAGAGTGTTTCAGATTGCTTGTCTTTGTGGAAGTGGGACTGGCCAAGCTTGATCACCTGGCTCCCTTCCTGGGACCCATTTTTTTCCAGTTGAATGGGTGACTGTCTCCCAGCCGTTCCATTCACCAGTTGAAATGGTGCCTGAGTTTGTGTGAGTTCTTATGCGGAAACCCACTTTGCCATCTGAAACAGCCGCTGGAGACTCATGGCGCTTTTTCACCAGGGAATCTCCTGGCCTGGCTCCCTGTTTCAATTCCCTCTTTATCAGTTGAATGGGCAACTCTGTCTCCCAGGCTTTCCACTTGCCAACTGAAATGGCACCTGGACCCCTGTGAGTATTTTCTGTGGAAACCCGCTGCACCAGCCAAAACAGCCACGCTGGTGACCTGTGGGGCTCCTCCACCTGGGAATCTCCTGGTCTTTGGGCAATGAAAATTTGTCTGGAAATGCAGTGTCCACTCACCCTCTGCACTCTTGCTGGGAGCTGCAATCCAGAGCTGCTCCTAATTGGCCATCTTGGATCCTTAATGCTTAAATATGATCTAAGGATCTGTGAGAGCTGGGTTAGAGCACACTTCAGAACTGTCCATCCTAGAGACAAAGAAAGTGGGGCCATTTATTTACCAACTCAATCCATGATTGGATGAGATATAATCTCCTCCTAGCCTCACTACATTTTTTTGATCTGCCCCTTCTGTAGTCTGCAGACTGTTTGTGCCAGAGAAAGCCCTTAGGCAGAGAGTCAGAGATCCTTGCTGTAAAATTCTGTTGGCTAATATGGGAAGCCTTGGCACCAAAACATCTGCTATGGTACATTTCTGACTTTTTTTTTTTGTATATGGACTCTAGAGAGCCTGGTAGAATCTAGGGGTGAAGAAGCTGATTTGAAAAAAACTAGCTATATTTGGGTGGTAGTGTTTTATTCCTATTCCTCAGAACTCTTCAGAAATGAGTGGAGTTTGGGCTAATTGCCTCTAAGCTTCAACAATTTATGTTAAAGTTAGAATGTGTTTTTTCCTCGTGGTAATACCTTGTAATTGAGGACTATATACTCTAGAGAAGTGATCTCTTCCCTATGCTGAGGCTGAGCTATTTATAATACTCAGCTGTTGAGAAAACTCTTTCTTCTCTCCCCCTTTTAGAGATAAATTTCCTACCCTGTTGCTAATATCTTTGTCCCACATAGAGAAAAGAAAAAAAGAGCACACCATTCTGACTTCTGAGAGAACCACCAGCCTCTTGGTCACTCCCTTTGATCAGGATGAGTTCCTGAACAGAATTTCCTCTTGAGAACTGGTACCCAAGACAACAGCCCCATTTTGCAAGCAAACAACTTGGTAATAAAGCCCCAGCAGTTGTATACAGCTGAAGGCAGTGCAAATAGTTGAAAAAATATTGGAGCCAGAAGAGCAGGATTCAAGACTCCACTTGGTCTCTTACTAGTAGTGTGATATCAAACATATAATCCCTCCCTAAGCATCAGTTTCCCCTTATATTTCAAATGCAGGTTACCCTAATTCACAGGGCTATTTTGAGAATTAAATGGAATAAAAATTAATAATATGTGTGAAAGTATTCTATAAACTGTCAATGCCAATGCTATAAAAATGTTATGGGTACAATAATAAGAAAAAAGTCTCTTTTTATTTTGCATTTTAGGTTTTGGGGTACATGTGAAGAACACGCAGGATTGTTGCATAGGTACACACATGGCAGTGTGATTTGCTGCCTTCATCCCCATCACCTATATCTGGCATTTCTTCCCATGCTATCTCTCCCCAACTCCCCACCCCCCTATCCCTCACCTATTTTCCCATGACAGACCCCAGTGTGTGATGCTCCCATCCCTGCGTCCATGTGTTCTCATTGTTCAACACCCACCTATGAGTGAGAACATGGGGTGTTTGATTTTCTGTTCTTGTGTCAGTTTGCTGAGAATGATGGTTTCCAGGTTCATCCATGTCCCTACAAAGGACACAAACTCATCGTTTTTGATGGCCACATAATATTCCATGGTGTATATGTGCCACATTTTCCCTGTCCAGTCTATCATCAATGGGCATTTGGGTTGGTTCCAGGTCTTTGCTATTGTAAACAGTGCCACAATGAACATTCATGTGTGTATGTCCTTATAGTAGAACGATTTATAATCCTTTGGATATATACCCAGTAATGGGATTGCTGGGTCAAATGGAATTTCTGTTTCTAGGTCCTTGAGGAATCGCCACACTGTCTTCCACAATAGTTGAACTAATTTACACTCCCACCAACAGTGTAAAAGTGTTCCTATTTCTCCACATCCTCTCCAGCATCTGTTGTCTCCAGATTTTTTAATGATCGCCATTCTAACTGGCATGAGATGGTATCTCAATGTGGTTTTGATTTTCATTTCTCTAATGACCAGTGATAATGAGCATTTTTTTCATATGTTTATTGGCTTCATGTATGTCTTCTTTTGTAAAGTGTTCATATCCCTCACCCACTTTTGAATGGACTTGATTTTTTTTTTTGTTTGTTTTGTTTTTTTTTTCTTATAAATCTGTTTTAGTTCTTTGTAGATTCTGGATATCAGCCCTTTGTCAGATATGTAGACTGCAAAAATTTTTTCCCATTCTGTTGGTTGTCAATTCACTCTGATGATAGTTTCTTTTGCTTTGCGGTAGCTGTGGAGTTTGATTAGGTCCCATTTGTCTATTTTGGCTTTTGTTAGCAATGCTTTTAGTGTTTTGGTCATGAAGTCCTTGCCTATACCTATGTTCTGAATGGTTTTCCTAGATTTTCTTCTAGGGTTTTTATGGTGTTAGGTTTTATTTTTACGTCTTTAATCCATCTGGAGTTAATTTTAGTATAAGGTGTCAGGAAGAGGTCCAGTTTCTGCTGTCTGCACATGGCTAGCCAGTTTTCCCAACACCATTTACTATCTTACAGGAAATAGATTGGTCATTGGTCAATAGATTGGTCAGTCATTGGTTTTGACCGTTTGTAGGGGAATTGGAAGATATGTTCAATTGAATATGGATTCAATGTATAATATGAGATCTTAGGGCCAGTAGTAGTCCAATTTATATTACAAATGTACATTGAATTTTCAGGATTTTAAGAAAAAAATTCTTTGTCTCTTTCATGGAAGACTCCTCTATTCTTCGCAAAATCATCATACAATTTAACATACTATTTTTTAAAGTCTGATGTTATTAAAAAATACTTTTAAGTAACAGGAAATCCTTATCAAGCTATCAGGATTTGGAAAGTGATGCTTCAAAAAGCCCTTCTCATGCAGGTTAAGTAAGAAATGCATTTTCAACCTGTAAAAGAGATAAAAAACAGTTCATTCTGGGAATGGGTGGGCATAGCCAGGTCAACAAACAGAAAGGAGTAGGAGGAGCCAGGACTTAGAAAGAAAGGGCTGCTGACTCTGGAAGCAGCAGTAGTATAGTCTGATTTTAAAGATTTTCCTACAGCTATGACAAGAGATTCAGAAAAAATATTTAGGCAAATGCTGGTAGGGAAGAGAAAAGCTAATTGAGTATTTGAATATGTATTTGAGTATTACATGAATCAGGTAGGAATACAGGTGTTAGGCCAGACGTTTGTGGAGCAGCTGAGCCTTGCAGTATGTCTTGAAGATGGTGAGAATTGAAAAGGCCAGGGAGAGAGATGAGGGATTTAGAGGCAAGGGGGATGATGCACTAAAACTAGATTCATGAGTGAGCATGATGTGAAGACAAGGGGAATGGCTTTGGCAGAAGTTCAGGATGTTTATTGAGTGTGATGGGAGATTAGATTGGTGTTGCTTGTTGCTTTCCTGAAAAATAAATCCTGAAACAGAGATACACATGCAAGACATTGACAAGTAAGTGCTCTTGGAACCAATATCTGTAGGGAAGTGAAAGCAGGAGGACTGGACAGAGAGAGAAGCTGGGCTATAGTGCAGCCATAGGC
Organism: Saimiri boliviensis; assembly: GCF_048565385.1. Classification (NCBI taxonomy): domain Eukaryota; kingdom Metazoa; phylum Chordata; class Mammalia; order Primates; family Cebidae; genus Saimiri; species Saimiri boliviensis. Next base: position 196,321,317 of record NC_133449.1, on the reverse strand, counting down.
AATCACCACAGGAAGCTCTGGCTTTAGGATGGCCCTGCAGAATTGCTCCCCATCAATTTTTCACTTTATGGCTTGCCATGGGAAGAGAGCATGGCTATTAACAAGGTGTCTTTCTTCAGCTAAAGGAAAGTGCCTGGAGAGGGTACTCAGATGCCAGGTGTTAGCCTTCAATAGTTTCAACATTATGAGAATAAACCCCTTAAAGGATTAGTGGGAATCAGGTGGTGTGCCACAGTACTCACTCCATTGGATAATTAAGATAACTTCAGATGATAAGGAGTCTAGAAGCATGGCTATGTATGCCTCAGGTGAGGGGAGTGAGGTCTTTGCCTCAGGCACAAAACTTAAGGGGAACTATTAAAAAAAAACTCAGTAATAAAGATAACTAACATTTTAATGAAAGACTTTAAAAAACAAAGTCAATGCAAAAACTTACTCATGATGAACAAGATTTTAAAGAAAGACTGGATCAGTAGTACTAATTTTTCCTTTGCCTCAGGCTCCAATATGGCCTGGCAGAACACCACCTGAAGGTTATAACATGTATTCTGTAGGAAACAGGAAACCACTGGAAGTTTTCCTCTTTCCATTTTCCTGTAATAGCTACATTATTATAACATTAAATTTGTTTTCATTGCCAAAAAGTTCTTTACTCAAAATCTGACAAATAGGACTCTTGTTTGCAAGAGACAGGAAAAGTAGTTAAAACAGGCTTGGCCAATAACTACAGGAAATATACTGACCTAGACAGAATTCAGGCACAGTTTGATCCAGTGGCTTAAGCAACACCTTTAGTGATCAGTTTCTCTCCATCATAAAGGTATTCCTTCTTCTACTGGCTTTCTTCATCATAAAAGATATGGACAGCATTCCTGAGTCTCTCTCATTCTCAATCAACCAAGTCTAGGAGAAAATACATTGCACTTCTTTCTCCAAAACCTCAGCAAAATTATCTCATTGGAATAGAAATTAAACCATAAGTCTATCCCTGTGACCAGGTGAATGGGATATGATGTTTGGCTTAGGCCAACAAGGCGTACTTCCCTACCAGTGAGAGAGGTCATTCTACACAAATGGGGCATTTCTACCAAAAAGAAAAACAAACAAAAAAAAAAGATGGAGTGCTTGCTAGGGAGCTTACTGAGCTTACTGGCTTACTGCACATGAACACATGAACATACATTTCACTTTTTCTGTTCAGTCCATATTCATACAAATACATGTGTAATTGAAGTATTACAATCATTTATTCAATAATAATATATAGCACTTTTATTTTTAAAAACATTTAAGTAATACAAAAATACTATTAAAAGCATGTAAGGCCAGTCGCGGTGGCTCCCACCTGTAATCCCAGCACTTTGGGAGGCTGAAGCTGGTGGATCATAAGGTCAAGAGATCAAGACCATCCTGGCCAACATGGTGAAACCTCGTCTCTACTAAAAAAACAAAAATTAGCCTGGCATTTGGTAGGCGCCTGTAGTCCCAGCTACTCAGGAGGCTGAGGCGGAAGAATCGCTTGAACTAGGGAGGCAGAGGTTGCAGTGAGCGGAGACTGCGCCACTGTGCTCCAGTCTGGGGACAGAGTAAGACTCTGTCTCAAAAAAAAAAAAAAAAAAAAAGCAAGTTAGAGGGTATATAAAGTACCCATTCCACTGACTCCTACTTCTCCTGTTCTCCAGGAGAAACTGCCCAGCCTTATAATTTGCTTTTTTTCTTAAAAAAAATACATTGTACATATTTTTGTTATTTATGTATTTTCAAAAAAGGTGGTTTAATATGTGTATCACATTGTTCTTAAACTTTCTTTAAAATTACATTTATTGTATAGTTACTTTTACCTTTTAGTGACTAAAACTTGTATTTTTCACTTAGCAATATTTTTGAATATCTGTCAATATTAATACCTACATGAATTTTCTGTTAAAAGCTACTGGATGGTATTTCATGGATGGTTGATGTTTTAAGAATATTTGATGTAAGAAAACTTATTTGATAAATATTTGTTTTCAGTTTTGTATTACCACAAACCATGATGCAATGAACATCATTGTATGTGTTTTTCTACATACAGGAGAATAATAGCAAGCAAAGACAAATCTAGAAATCAAGAATTTTTTAAATAAATGGATTTGGTTCTGAAAAGAATCTTAATTTTACTTTTTTTCTCAAATAGATAATTAAATGTATTGGAATTGATACATTTTATGTATATGCTTTTCCTAATTGAGATGGTAACTTTTTCATAAGTGATTTTTTAATATACAATTGTGACTATTTCTAGATTGTCAAAATCATTAATCTGTTTGTTTAACCTAGGATTAGTATTACAATACTTTACTCTGTCTACCTTTTAATATAGTTTATCTCTGGTATAAAGCACAGATATATTTGTGTATAAAACTTGAAATATTTTATTATTCTGTTTTCAGAACAGCTTCACAACTCTAGCTCATATACCATTCTTTACAGGGTTTTAGAATCAGCTTGTCAAACTTCATGTAAAATCCTTTTGAGATGGCATTGATTTTAAGATTAATTTGGAGAAAATTATCATTTATTCAAGTCTTCTTTTATGTACCTCACAAAAACTTTGTTTTTTTTTTCTCTATAAAGACCTTGCATATTGTTTATGATGCTTTTTTTTAAGGCAATTTATTGTTTTTAGAGTCAGGGTCTTATTCTGTTTCCCAGGTTATTTTAAAAATCTATTTTAAAATTCTCATTTTAATACATTTACCTTCTAATAGATAATACATTTATGCAGCTCTAAATTTAAAAGAATTTAAAAGGTATGCAATGTAGTGTCTCCCAACTCATGCCCCAGCCCCTTAGTTGTCTTCCTTGGAAATTGCAAAGTTTGTGTTTCTTTCTTTCTTTCTTTCTTTTTTATTGCATTTTAGGTTTTGGGGTCCATTTGAAAAACATGCAAGATTGCTGCATAGGTACACACATGGCAGTGTGGTTTGCTGCCTTCCGTCCCCTCACCTGTATCTGTCATTTCTCCCCATGCTATCTCTTCCCACCTCCCCACCTCCCTGCCCCTCCCCCATTTCCCCCCAACGGACCCCAGTGTGTAGTGCCCCCCTCCCTGTGTCCATGTGTTCTCATTGTTCAACACCCGCCTATGAGTGAGAACATGCGGTGTTTGATTTTCTGCTCTTGTGTCAGTTTGCTGAGAATGATGGTTTCCAGGTTCATCCATGTCCCTACAAAGGACACGAACTCATCGTTTTTGATGGCTGTGTAATATTCCATGGTGTATATGTACCACATTTTCCCTATCCAGTCTATCATCGATGGGCATTTGGGTTGGTTCCAGGTCTTTGCTATTGTAAACAGTGCTGCAATGAACATTCGTGTGCACGTGTCCTTGTAGTAGAATGATTTATAATCCTTTGGATATATACCCAGTAATGGGATTGCTGAGTCAAATGGGATTTCTATTTTTAGGTTAATTCTAATTACATTATGGTTGTTTTTGTTTTAAACAGGTTAGGTTTCTTCTTATACATTTTCTAATTGATTTTGCTGCTGTAATGGACATTGATTTTAATAAGTGACATTTTAACCACCTACTCTGCTAAACTGCTTTCTGATATAACTCATCAAGTGGTTCCTCATTGCCTCTTCTTTAAGAAATGGTATTCTCCAAATTCCTTGGATGTTTCTAACCCTATGGAGACACAGACCTTCTCCAAAATCATCCTTATAGTCACTCATCCCACCTGATGGCAAACAGTGTTTGCCTAGTCCAATTGGGAATGAGGGAGAAATATGTGGGTGACTTCTCATCAGGATAATCCCGCTGCAGCATGCCAGTTAAGCATCGTCAGTTGCCCTTGATCAATTGTCTTTTGTTTTTTCCCCCACATTTCTTGTCCATCAAGGGTTCTACTTATTTGTAAACTGAATAATGTATATGGTATAATCTGTGGTACATGGAACAATGCATAATCTGTAACATATATAGGGAAAGGAAATTTACATGTAGAAATGTAAAGGAGTGAGACTGTAGCAAATGTTGCAATAGAAGACCATTTTTCCCAAATGAAGTTCCTTACCATTTATTAAGTCCTCCATCTTTTCATAAAGTATATTTTTCTTTTCATAAATTATATTTTCAAGTCTTACTGGCATTTTGATTGAAATTTTTATATATGTAGATGAATTTAGGTAGAACTTGTGTATTTTAAAATCTATTCCTAGCAATGGACATGATATATCTCACCATTTATTCATGCATTCTTTTATTTAGTAAATCGTTATATCTGTCTTCATAAATTTCTCACACATTTCTTTCCTGGCTTAATCCTAGGTACTTTATTATTCATGTTTCAATGTGAATGAGGTTTTTAAGAAAGACAACATTTTCTAATTGATTATTGTTATTATGTAGAAAGGGCATTATTTTTTTCCCATTCTCTTTTCTTTCTGTGTTTCAGTTTGCACAATTCTATTAAACTATTTTCAAATTTGCTGATCCTTTTTATGTTAAATACAATCTATTGTTAAACCTATCTATTGAATCCTTAATTTCAGTATTATATGTTTAGTTCTAGAATGTCCATCTGATTCAGCAAACTCTAGTACCTAGATTATCTATGAGTTTGCTTTCATTGGCTATTTTTTCTCTTCATATTTGTCCTATGGGTTCTGTGTCTTGGCATGCCTAGTAATTTGTTATTGAATGCACGATTTTGTTTATTTAAGAAAAAATGGTAGAGATGCCATTTTCCATCAGGGATGTTTACCTTTTCAGCTGCCAGAAAAAGAGAGTATGTAGATGATTCCCTTGATTCAACTAGGGACTAAATCTGGGTCAAGCCTGAGCTGCAGTTTAGGGAAGATCCAGTCTGTCTTTCTCTTTTCCAAGGCTGTGACTCTTCTTGGCTTTCATTTGAGAATGTGGCAATTATTTGTCTCAGGAATCCAAGACTGATGTAATCTGTATTCTAATTTTTAGAGGTTTTAGGTTTATCTCTTTTTCCTCTTCTTCCATGAAACTGCAAAAATTGGACAGATATTCTAAGACTGTAAAACTAACACTGTATTTAAGGTCTTATTTTGTCACTTGGCCGCATATCTCTGCTATGGGCTGAACCTGGATTCTCACCCTTTATGTTAACCCAGATTGGCGTGTTCTCCCTACCAAAAAACAGTTTCATCTCATTTACGCCGATTACTCCCTCCCTTCAGGGATTTTTTAACTCTCTAGGGATCTTGTACTTGTTGGGTATTTTTTTAAAGCACCAAGAGAATGTAGAAAATTCCATTTTGCCTTTCAGAAGTTTTCTTTTTTTTTTTTTTTTTAGGCCTCCTGATCAGCACAGCTTTGGAATTCAAACACTGAGAGGGAAATCATCCATGTGTTTGAGGTCCCTTAAGTTTATAATTTCATCTCTACTGCCCTGCAGGAGGATCAAAAGCTCTGTTGGTTTCTCTGCCCCACTCCACTGGCCTGATGCTTGGGGCAAGCCCAGATTTTCACTTTCAGACACATTCAGAATAGGTCACTACCCCCATTTCAGCTTCAGTTCATCTCTGAAAGGTTCTCTTCTCACTAGAATTTTAGTTCCCATAGGTCCAATTGCTTTCAAAGGTCTGGCTTTTCTAGCTACTTTTTGTATCTTATCCAGAAGTAGAAATGTCAGGCCATTTATTTTTATAAGTTAACCATGATTATAGCACAGTGGTTTCATTACTGTGTCATATTCTCTCACATTGCCAAGCTTTCCCAGGATTGCTGAAATCTCAGGTCTGTCAGGGAAGCCAGACCTATAGGAGTAAACTTGGGCTGGGAAGCTAGTCAGTGTCCCTGAGTGTATTTCCATGGTTGGGCTTTGGCTCATTAGAATTCACTTTGGCAGTAAACTACTGGTCTTTTTATATAGCCACACTTCAATTTGTGAGCTTTCAGAACTAATTCATTTAGTGATCAGTAAATGTAGGTATTCAAGTTTTAAGAGTGGTTGGATGGTATATTTTTTGAGCCCTTGCACATTTGAATTATTTTTCTGTTGCCTTTATATATGAATGACCACATTGTTTGGCATATAACTCTTGAAAACAAGCTCTTTTTCTCCATGAAAGACTCTAGAGATAATGTTTCAAAGTTTTCAAGTGTTTAATATCTCAGACACCATACTTTCGTTTGTTTCTTCCCAGGTGGGTAGTCTGTTCTTTTCTTCCTAGACATTTTCCAAATGCTCTGTTTGTATCTTTTGAGTCCAGATTTTTTTTTTCCAATTTTGTTTTTTGGGGTTTGGAGTAATATCTTACTTTTTATGTTAAAAATGATAAGTTTGGCTGGATGCAGTGGCTCACTGCCTACAATCCTAAAGCTTTGGGAGGCTGAGAGGGAGACTGTTTAGGGCCAGGAGTTTGAGATCAACCTGGGCAACATAGTGAGACCTTGTCTCTACAAAAAAATTTTTTTAGGATTAGCTGGGTGTGGTGGTGCATGCACTTGTAGTGAGCCATGATCACGCTATTGCACTTCAGACTGGGTGACAGAGTAAGACCCTCTCTCTTAAAAAAACATATGGTTACCACAGAAGTTTTTTTAGCATAAATTAAGTAATATAAAAACTTATAAAAGTGACCTCAAAGTCCACCATCTTAAAGTAACGGGTGTTAGTATCTGCTGATCATCATTTCAGACAGACTTAATAATATATACAAATGTGTAGATGAACAGATAAATACACATAAAAATTTTCATAAGAATAACATCAGATTGAATGTTTTAATTAATTTTTGCTTTTTTTTGAGATGGAGTTTCATTCTTGTTGCCCAAGCTAGGGTGCAATGGTGCTAACTCAGCTCACTGCAGTCTCTACCTCCTGGGTTCAAGCAATTCTCCTGCCTCAGCCTTCTGAGTAGTAGCTGGGATTACAGGTGTGTGCCACCATGCCAGCTAATTTTGTATTTTAAGTAGAGACGGGTTTTACCGTGTTGGCCAGGCTGGTCTTGAACTCCTTACCTCAGATGATCCACACACCTTGGCCTCCCAAAATGCTGGGATTACAGGCATGAGCCACCTCACCCAGCCTAATTAAAATGCTTTAATAAAAAAGTTTCAATTTTATTTTATTTGAACAGGAGAAAACTAAAGCAAAATCAAATAAATTATGGAACTTAACAGAGAAGTTTACTTATTCTCTGTAAGAGATATTTATTTTTAATACATTGCTCTAATATTAAGAAAAGAACATAATAGACGTGTGTCAGTTTTGGAAACTATTTATTGACTCCCAGCTGTGAGCAATGAATTTATGAGCACTCACACTTTCTTTTTCTGCACTTACTTACACTTTTTTTCCTGCTACCTCAGCATTTGCTGTTATTTAATTTTATTTATTTAGCATTTATAACACAGGATTTTAAATTTTATTTATTTATTTATTGAGATAGGGTCTCACTCTGCCACCCAGACTAGAGTACAGTGGTGCAATCATAGTTCACTACAGCCTCCACATCCTGGGCACAAGCCATCCTCCCAGCTCAGCCTCCCAAGGAGTCCCACCATAAGTCTCTTGGCCTTGATTACCTGTTTAAATGGATTCAACGCTTTCCACCAGGCCATTTGCCATTACATCTTTCTTGTTCTATACTTTATTTCTATTCTTTTCCTATTTGGTTGGATTTCATTATGGGTTATTTTCTCAAGAAAAGTTCTGGTGGGTGTCATAGTCCTTAGATGTTTCCAAATTTGAGTATGCCTTCCTGCTGCCTTTTTACTTGAACTCACTGTGTCTCAGTAGTCTGCCTTTGGCTTTCGCTTGTTCCTCCTTTGTGATGCAGACCTGTGTCCAGTCTTCTGGCATTAATTATTGCTGGGTGTGGCAGGGAAACTAAGGCTGCTGTGATTTCTTATCCTTGTGGATAATTTGCTTTCTATGTCTGGAAACCTGGATAATTCCTTTTTATCATTAAAGTTTATTTTCCAGAAGTCTTGTTATTAAGGCATTTTAATTAAAAAGATATACAATTTTTATCTGCAGGTCCAGTTCTTCTGCCATTTCTGAGAAAATTTCCTGAATATTTCAGAATATTCTTGGCATCGCTTTTGAAGTCCTTACTTTCGGAGACCATGATTATTTTTATGTTGTATAGTATTTGTGTTCCCTATCCCTCATTTCTTCTCCAACCACTTCATTTGTCTCTTTTTTTCTTCTGTGTTCTTTGTGACTATGTCAATGACATTCATTCATTATACTTTTTCTTATTTGAAATGAATAATTACACACGTAATAAATGGCAGTGGTTTTTTTTGTTTGTTTGTTTTGTTTTGTTTTTTGAGATGGAGTTTCACTCTTGTTACCCAGGCTGGAGTGCAATGGCGCGATCTCGGCTCACCGCAACCTCCGCCTCCTGGGTTCAGGCAATTCTCCTGCGCCAACTTCCTGAGTAGCTGGCATTACAGGCACGCACCACCATGCCCAGCTATTTTTTTTTTGTATTTTTAGTAGAGACAGGGTTTCACCATGTTGACCAGGATGGTCTCAATCTCTTGACCTTGTGATCCACCTGCCTCGGCTTCCGAAAGTGCTGGGATTACAGGTGTGAGCCACCACACCCGGCCGGCGGTGGTTTTTTATTACAGTTCTCAATTTTTCTCCTTATTTCTGCAATGATCTTTTAAGTTTCATTCTACTACTAGATAGGCTTGTCTTTGAGCTCTTGTTTATTAAATTAAAGTCTTCCACAACACATTGGAAAAATATGCAAGGAAGCTGTTTTAGTTGCTTGGGTTATATTTTTGTAATTGCTGGGTTATTTATCTCTCTTTTGCATGCCATTCTCTTACATTATTATCTGCTATAGTATATGCTTCAGTCAAGGTCCTGGCAGGAAACAGGTGATACATTCAAATTGGGATAACTGAGGATAATTTAATATAGGACCTGTTCAGAAAGATATGAGCAGGATTTGGGGATTTCTAAACCAGCAAAAACTAGTGTGGTAACCCTGGGCCAGCAACAGGAGGGGGCCATTACCACCCAGAGACCGTGATTGCTGGAACCCATAGAAGGCAACTACTGAGAAGAGTACCAGGGAGAAACTGTGTTCTTCTATAAAGAGACAAGCTTATTCATTGTGATATGGCAGGGAGGGAGTTGGGGAACAAAGACCCAACCCAACTCCTTTCCTCTCATCTTTTGCATGTGTCTTTCAGTAGGAGACCAAAAGACAAATGTGTGTAAAGAACCACCTTCCAGGGCATGAGGAGTGAAGGAGAAGGGTGGGAGAGGGTAGAGAGAAGGGCAAATGGGAGATGCCCTGCACAGTGTACTTGCAGAGATGCCATGCCATGGCTTTGCCTCTTGTTTATGTTTGAGTGATTCTGTCCCTATCTCCTTTATATGCTGACGTAGCATGGGCTGATTCTCGTTAGCATTGTGACACCTAATCTGAGTCTATTTTCTCTTTCCCTCCACATTATAGTTTGAAGTAGAGTGTTGCTTCCATTTTGTTTCTCTGATGCCCGAGGTTATGGAAATATGGCATGAGTCTGGATTAGATATGTGATCTGGATTTTTCTCTCTCTTCTCTGATTTCCATTAAATTTTCTATTTCAATGCCCTGTCTACCAAACAAAGGAATATTTCTATTCCTAGCCTTTGACTCATTTCCCCAAGATTTTTTCCACATCTATAACAAAATTTTCCTTTCCTTTCCTTCAGTGAGGATATGATCTAATGAAGTTTCATTTGTTTGTATTCTTTTTTAATGCACTGAGCTCCTTCTTTATCTCAATTTAGCATCTTTGAAATTCATTCTATTGTATTTTCTCCTTGCCTTTTTGTTTCTTATAATTTTTCTTTATATGAGCAACAGCTTCTTGGATCCTTAGGAACACACGCTTTCTAAAATAGCTGTCTTTTTTTTTTTTTTGTAATAAGTAATTTCACTTACCCACTATTACTCTGAATCTTTAGGAAAATGTTCCTTTACCCTTATTTCTGTATGTTTTTCATATGTTCAAAGCTTTTTTTGTCTTTTATGCAAACAAGGCAGGAAACATCTAGACTACATTTTTGTCAAAAGACAAGGTGTGGGGAATTTCCCTGGCTTCACTCATTGTCAGCTTGAGTACCCATCAAATCCCCTTGCCACATCAATGGTTTAGAGGAGATATTGATATGGACAGCATCCAGCCAAATTCCTAGTGTTGAACAGGCATTTGTTTAATACATCTTGGCTGTACTGAGGTAGGAGTTTCCCTTGCTCCCATCTCTTGGCTGTCTGACACTCAGAACAGATGCAGTACATGATATGCTATAATTATAGGGACAATCACTGCCAGGGCATGTTCTGCCAGGGAATTTCTATGCCCAAGTAAAGCACCTCACTGTAGGGTCCACTCATCTCAGCTTCTACTGTGCCACTGTCAGTGCATGACAGCCATCCCCCTCCTCTCTTCATTCTTCCTCTGATTATTTTTTGCCTCTCAGTGGATATAGGAAGATAGAAAGAGGGACAGACAGTGATCTGCCCACTTGAGCAATACAACTAAGGACTGACAGACCATTTTTAGAAATCGTTTTCTGTGCTCGAGTCTCTGTGCTGGGAGTCAGTTGGTAGAGAAGCACAGCATCTTTTTATCTTCTCTAAGACAGTTGGCAACTCAAAATGGCATTGTCAGTCTGGTTTTATCAGTTTTCTTTTTGTAAAAATAAATATTATTGTGTATATTAGAGGTTTACAACATGATGTGATGGGATATATATAGATAGTAAAATGGTTACTATAGTGAAACAAATTAATATATCATCTCACATAGTTACAAATTCCCCAATACCATAACATTTTGTTAATTATGGTCCTTTCGTTGTACATTAAATGTCTAGACTTGTTCATCTTACATTTCTGCTACTTTGTGTCTACCATGTTTTCTAGTTAGTGGAAATCCCTCCTGGCTTCTGCAGTTGTTTTTAGTGCCACATTTTCATCTTTGGCGTTCTTCATTGTGAGATATTGTGAGTGCGTATTAGTGTTGTCACAACAGTGCCTTGTTCAATTGGCCCTTGAAAATAAATAACATATAAGAATGTGGACATAAATATTCAGTCATCCTTTATTTGTCTGATGAAATCTAAGAAACTTCCTACCCCTCAACACATACTTTTCTTTGATGGGTTTGGTGTCTTCATCTGAAATGGAAATTCCACAGGTGGTATGTAATTGATTTAAGTTTGCTTTGTATGTGAGTATAGAGGCCTTATTTACTAGGTGCATGAACATTTTGAATAGATTAAGTTTAATAATAAATTATTGCTGATTGGATGAATAAATCAGTAAAGAGAAGTATGTATACTAGCTCTGAAATTTCTTGCTTGGTTATTTGTCATAATAAGATTGAATTTCAGGTCTAGCCTCTCTTTCGTGTAACTGGTAGAAGATTCTATTAATTAACTATGGGGCTTCTCTGACCTTTCAACCACCTACTGCTAGCATACTTAAAATATTTTGAGACTAGAAATACCAGCATGACCCGTTTGACAACACGGGTAAACAATTTAATTCTTTTTATTGGATTTTCCTACCAGTAAACATTGCTAAATGTCACCAACATTTTTTTCCTTCTGTAGCTAATTTATCGTTTTATTTTTCTGAAATTAAAAATGCAATTTTTTACTCTCTTTTTCCACATATATTGTTGTATGTGCCCATTCTTTCCTCTTGCTCAATATATAAACATAGCTACTCCCTTCAATCCTTCAAGTCTTACCTTCTCAGTAAGGTTTAAAAAATTTATTAAAAATTGCAACCCAGCCCTCATCTTGACACTCTCAATCCCCCTTACAATGCTCTATTCTTGTTTTATGGAAATTGTCACTTCTAATAAAATGTGATTTATATATTCCTTTTTTTGCATGTTCTCCCCCACTCCCCAGTCTTGCTAAAATAGAAGTATCATGGGTGGTGGGGGGGGGGCGGTTCTTGTCTGTCTTTTTCATGGATCTATCCTAAGCATCTAGAATAGTGCATGACAACAGATGCTAAGTAAATGTTTGTTGATAGAAGGAAGGAAGGAAGAGAGGGAGGGAGGGAGGGAGTAATATTCCCCTTTTCCTTTCTGAGCTTGTTCCTCAGTCTATGCTTTAGAGAGTTTTGCCTTCTCTGGAATTTTGTTTATCAGTTAATTCCCTCCTAAGAAACTTCCTAACGACTTTCCCTCCCCCACCTCTATAATTTTAACCATTGTGCTTTTTTTTCCTTTGGACCTTAAAAACACACTTGAGTCTCTCTCATTACAAACATGTGTATATGAAGCCTGCCTCCATTTTTAATGCTCTCTCTCACCTTCCTGACCCCACATTCTTCTGGAAAGAATGCATCTATTTTAACCTCTCTCCCCATTTCAGTGATTTGCCATCTGTTTTTTCTCCTGACCACAGAAATGAAATGGCTATACAAACTCTCAATGGTCTCCTCTTTGTCGTCATCCTATTTTGCCTCTTTGTGGGCTTTTGGGGTCACAGCTCACCTTATGTCTGAAAGTTTATTTCCGTTGGTTTTTGATTTTGTTTTGTTTCCTTCACTGAGCACACTTGTTCTGTCTCTGCTGTCTCAGCTTCCTTTACCTTCTGCCTAACTTGTATTCTCCAGAACTTAGGCCTGGACTTCCCCATCTCCTCACTTTATATACTCTCTAGCCAGTTTCATCCACCCCCAATATTAGTTACCATCAATTTAGTCAGTCACCACATTCCCCTCCTGCCCCACATCACACCTGTTTTGCCAATTTACTATTATTTTCAACTTGGTGCTTAAAAGTACCTCAATAAAACATACCTAAAATGGATTTCATTAATTTTTTAAATCCCTCCATTCCCCAAACCTCATCCTTCTACTTCTACTACCTCAACTAATAACAATTCCATCTACATACTTTCCTAAGCCAGAAACATTAGCGTACTTAGTGACTCTTTCCTTGCAACTAAGATGCTTATCAATTCTTGTCACATCTAACAGAAATTTATCTACACAATTAGTTCCTTTATCTCCACTCCCATCTCCCTATAGCTTGGTTTCCTCTCATCTCTCATCTGGATTATTGCAATATTCCTGTAACTGATGTTAGTTTTAGTTTTTTGTCATCAAGTCCCAATTCTATAGACTCCTCACCCAATCCAAGTAAAATCCTCTAGAACAACTTCTATTCCAGCAAATGCTTATAAAGTACCAATTGTAGTCCTATCAGAAAGAAATAGTGATCCCTGACCTTAGAGGATTGTGTGTTAGAAAGAGACCCAGATATAAATGAATAGAATGCAATCCGTTAAGTGAATAAATACAATGCTAAAGATATGACCAAAGTGAAATGAAGTTGGTTGCCTGAGTCACGTGGATCTGTCAGAATGGAGACGTATGTTATCTGGATTTCTAGTATGTTACTTCCTCCACTGTGGCTTTAATCATTTCTTGCATGCCAGCTACTCTGTAGAAGACATTGCTCCTATGTTTTGGTGATGGTATTTATTGAAAGTCTTGCTTATTGTGACCCAGTATCTGTGGATAAGGAAATTCAGACTAGGGTGGTGGCAAGAAGTGGTCGGATTTTGAATATATTTTGAAGGTAGAGCTAACAGGTATTTGCTGATTAATTGGATATTAAAGTGTGAAAGAGTGAATTTTAAAATGATTCCAAGATGTTGGACCTGAGTATCAGAAGAAAGAGTTGTTGCTGATAGAGATGGGGAAGATCATAGGAGGAGCAAGTTTGGCAGCAAGGTGGAGATATGGTTGGAATCAAGAATTTAGTTTATGTTATGTAAAGTTTGAGACATTCATTTGTCATTCAAGTTGGAGATACTAAGTAGGAGTTATTGAGTTGGTTATAACAGACTGGAGTTTAGGGAAGAGATCAGGGCTAGAGATATAAATGTATGACTCTTAATTGTACTGATGATATTTAAAACTTCAAGATTAAAATGAAATCCTCTAGAAAGGCAGTGTAGAAAGAGGACATTTCCTAGAAATGACTCTCACATTAGAGATCAACAAGCTAAGGAGAATCCAGTAAAGAAGACAGAGAAGGGACAGCTATTGAGGAAAATGGGACTTATGAGAGTGTGGCATCCCAGAGGACAAGAGAATAAGGTGTTTTAAGGAGGAGCCTGTGATCAGATGTGACAAATGCTATTTTTAGTTCAAGTAGGAAGGGGACAATGAATTTACCACTAAACTGAGCAACCGGAAAGTCATTAGTGACCTTAATAGGAGCAGTCTCATTAGTGGATAGGAGAGAAAAGGCATAATTGGTATAGGTTCAAGGAAGATTGAAAGGGAAGACTATTAACAACTCTTGAAAATTTCTGGCATAAAAAATATCCAAGAACTGGAGCACTAACTGGAGGAATTACAGAATTTGGAGAGAAAAAGGAATGAGGGAGGCAAGAAAGGGGCCAACCTGAGGAGTCATGTTCTTGAGCTGCAAGTGGAGAGGGGATCCAGTGCCTAGGACAAGGGGTTGGCCTTATATAGGAGCCCAGAACCTTGGAAGAACTGGTGAATGAAAGGCTTACAACGCTGTAAAGTCAGGCCTTGACATGAAGGGATGTGAATAACGTTTTTAAAGTTTTGAGTTTATTTGACCATAAGAATAATAGGATTGGTGAAAGATATGGTTCTGATCGTGAACTGCCCTCAGGCTAAAAACTTTAAAAATGAGTGACTCACACTGTACTGCTCTCTTCTTCCAAGTCACTCTCTTGCAGAGTCTGACTTTTTGTTTATTCTACTGTAGGTAGGTCATTTTTGGCTTGCTTTTTGTTGTTTTTGCATTTTGTCCAGAGTTTATGTTTGCTATCTACAGAAAGATCAGATACAATATGTGCTACCTGCCCATGCTGGAAGTAAAAGTTGAGTGTTTTATATTCTTGGCAAAACATGTCAGTTGCATAAACTATTCCACCTCAACACAAAGTCCTTTGGCACTCACTGTGGCCTTCCTCCAGATGCCAGTTGTGGGTGGCCCTCCCAAGTTGAGTGCTTTAATTAGACCATATTATCATAGTGGTATATTACACTTTCCACCCAGATACTTTATCAGAAATGTTATCGTGCTCTTACAACTAGACTGGAAATTAGAAGAAAGGATCTGGGTACTGAAAATAAAGTTTTTTTCTGTCATCTTATCTCTAAGGTTGACCTTGGCTGTGATGCTTGATTGCATTATTTTCGAGTTCCACCACACTTGATGTGTCTTTGATAACTAGGTCACTTTGTGCACTCATATTACATGACCAGTGATTCTCTATTAAGTATAACATTCCTTAAATTCTGTTTCCTGGTTTCTCTCCATAATGACTAATAGGAATAAGCCATATATAGACCTAAATAATCAAATATCATTCCCTAAAAATCAATGTGTATTTACTCAGCTTGCTAAATCAATGTTAAATTAACCAAGTCATGGCATAGAAAATGAAAGCTGGGTAATATCAAGCCACTGCTTCATTCAAGATAAAGCTATTTGAATTCCTTTTTAAATAGGGACACGCATTTTTGATGGTAGGTATTCAAATGATGGCTTGAAAATCATCTTGGTCAATAGAAAATCTTCCAAGCCCCTAAATATACAGCATAGCTTGAATGTAAAGCATCGAGTCTGTGTGGGCTTTAGACTAGGCTTTTTAGAATGTAATGAGTAAAGAATTGATTGACTATTAACTGAGAACTCAAGGGAAAGATAAAAATGATAGGCTTCTTATTAGATAGAACATTATTAGACAATATTGGGAGCTTGAGAGCATTATCTTAATCTATTAGGAAGTCAGTAGCATGCCTGAAACACCAATTGCATCTCAGATAAACAGTTCAGGACAAATAGAACCATTATTAATGTTATCAGCTGAGCTTATGATTCATAATAGGGAACAGAACGGGAAGTGTGTCCTTCTAGGGATATTAGCTCATTAAGTTAGCGACTCATTCCAAAACAGGTAAGTGGTATACTGAAGTGAGTAAGATATGACCTATTACATTAAACAATTAAGATTTGGTAGGAATTGACAAAATATTACCTGAAGAGTACGATCAGCTATCATAAGTAGCTCCTTAGCAGGATGCCCAGGCTATAATGAGCTATAAGAAAAGGGGTGAATGTATCTGGAGTGGCTGCCAGACAGATAGAAGTTAGGGAGGGAGAGAATCAGAAAGTCCTGTGGCAGTTGAGATGAGCAGCTGTTTATTAGGCATAAATGGAAAGTCGAGCATTACAGGCATAAGGAGCTGTTAGAGCAAAGCCAGGATGGCATGTTATAGATTGGCTTCTTTGAGGGCATGTCAGTAGTTCGGGATGGATAGAATATTAAGGCCAAGAGAAGTGAGACAGGAGGCCACAGTAAAAAAGAGTGGAGGGCACAATCGGATTCAGGCTTTCAAACATCACTCTGACAGCTAGGTGAAGAATATTCAAAGGGAAATAGATCAGAAATTATGAGTTCAGCTAAGAATCTTTTTTAATGGCCCATGGTTGCCAATGTCAGTTCAGGGTCCCCAGAATAAAATTCTTTAAGGAGAGGTTAGAAATTATGTAACTGATTTCTTTCTTATTTTGTGATAGGTTTATTTCTAAACTTCCTAAAGAAATAATTATCTATATCATATATAAAGATGCTAGAGAAAAATATGTGGCAAAATTTCTTTGACCTCTCAGCAAACTATGTGAGGAGTAGTAATGAGATCTTGCTTATTTTGTGGATATAGCACGTAGCAATATACTTGAAACAGAATGGGTTTACAAAAAGTAAACCTTCATTGTGTACGCCTGATGTAATGGCAAAATAACTCTCACTACAGATACATTTTTCCTCTGAACCAATCTGGACTTTTTTGAGTATAACACCATTTCTATGTATTTCTGCTTTTACGACAGATAGTACACTATTGTTTCTGTCTTTCTGTAATTACCCTTGACAAACCGAAAGATCAGCATCAGATATACTGTTGGGAGAATTAATGCCCTTTCTTTAACTTTTTGATCAAAAGCTTTCTGTTTTCTATCCTGTTAAACATCGTCATTCACATTGTCAGCTCCTTCAGAGTAGGGACTAAATTTTACTCTAATTAAGTTATAAACAATTCTTACCTTTGTCTAACACATGAAATCTTCACAAAGTGCTTGCATTTAAAATTGTTTATTCAATCATAGCAACCATGCTAAGTAAAAAGGTATAATTTTTAAAAAATTTTGCACATGAGAAAATAATACTTGGCCAGCATCATCTAGTAAGTAACCATCAAGGTCAAAACTTGAATCAAATCTTTTACTTTTTAATATGTTTCTGGAGCTCAGATTTATTGAGCATTTACTCTGTGCCAGATGTTGTGCAAAACCTGCTATGTGGACAAATCCCAAGGGGGAGGCTGCTGCTGTTATTAAAAGATGAAGGAAAAAAAGATTAAGTATCTAGGCACACTGTTACTTTGGTGCTGTTTTCACTATACCTAGGTGCCACCTCTGTGAATATACCACAGAAATTATTCAATGCCTTATCCATACCTAGCCCTGAATAAACATTTTTGGCTGAATTAATGAATCTGAATGTCTGAACATTTTCATACCCTTGCTTATTAACACTCTGTAGAATATGATGGGGAACTGGCTAGGGTCTTACTGAGCTAATCATACTGTCCTGTGTAATCAAGACACCATTGGACAGGCACTATCATGGTTGAGAGTAGGCCTGACTCTTCCACTTCCAATCATGTTTGAGCTTGGCCTGTTTGTTTAGCTTATCTGAGCTGCAGTTTCACAATTTGTAAAATGCAATGTGTCCCCTGTATTCTCTAACCTCATCTCATCTTACCGTTTATTTATGCACAGAGCTGCACATTCACGAGACATCTTTTCTGCCCTCCAAAGAGTAAAATGTATTCTTGCTTCTAATTTTTTGCTCTTGTGGAAATGCTCTTTATCCAGCTTTCCATAGTGCTGGCTCCTGCTTTTCTTTAAGCTTTCATCTCAAATATCCTCTTCCTAGAGGGGCTTCTGTCCTCTCTAAAGTCTTTCCACCCTCCATCCCCAGTCAATCTCTGTCTCATAACTCTCTCTCATTTCCTTCTTGACCCTTATTATCATCAGAAATATCTTGTTTTATTATTTACTTTCCATTGTTTATTTCATGCCACCAGAATATAAGCTTCAAAATTGTGTCTGTTCTCCACGTGTTCATTTTTCTGGAGGTAGGTTTTACAATTTTCACTTGAATCTCAAGGTGGTCTGCTGTTCCAAAGGTAACAAAAATTTCTGATTTGAATCTTGATAAATTATTCCTTTTACCCAAATAAATTTCTGAAGACTGAAGCATTTAGAGATCTTAACAAATTAAACCATAAAGATTTTAGAATTGCACCACTCAGTATGATAATAACTATATTAGTTATTACCGCAAGAAGCTATTTACATTTAAATTAATTAAAGTTAAATAAAATTAGAAATTCATTTCCTCAGTTTTACCAGCTATATTTCAAGTGCTCAATAATATGGCTAGTGGCTACCAACTGGATAGTACAGATATAGAACATTTCATTCATTGCAGAAAGTTCTATTGATCAGTGTTATTTTGTGAAATAGCCTGGGTTTTTATTTACAACCATATAGAGGAACGCTTCAGAAACAGATTACAAAATCAAGAAAGAAAAAGCTTTAATAAATTTAGTTGTATGAAAACTAGAAACTTCAGAATAGCCAATGATATCTTCAACAAAGTTAAACGAAATATCAAAGAGGGAAATGATTTGCAATATTTATGACATAAAAAGCTAAGTTTCTTAGGCTTATTAAAATTTCTATAATTCCCAGTAATAGGATTGCTGGGTCAAATGGTATTTCTGGTTCTAGATCCTTGAGGAATCACCACACTGTCTTCCACAATGGTCAAACTAATTTACACTCCCACCGACAGTATAAGAGCATTTCTATTTTTCCACATCCTCTCCAGCATCTTTTGTTTTCTGACTTTTTAATGATCACCTTTCTAACTGGCATGAGATGTTATCTCATTGTGGTTTTAATTTGCATTTATCTAACGACCAGTGATCTTGGGCTTTTTTAAGGGTTATAAATTATTCTACTACAGACACATGCACACATATGTTTATTGCACACTATTCACAGTAGCAAAAACTTGGAACCAACCCAAATGCCCATCAATGTTAGACTGGATAAAGAAAATGTGGCACATATACACCATGGAATACTATGCAGCCATAAAAAAGAATGAGTTCATGTCCTTTGCAGGGACATGGATGAAGCTGGAAACCATCATTCTCAGCAAACTAACAGAGAAGCAGAAAACCAAACACCACATGTTCTCACTTATACGTGGGAGTTGAACAATGAGAACACAAGGACACAGGAAGGGGAACATCATGCACAGGGCCCTTTCAGGGGGTGAGGGTGCTGGGGAGGGATAGCATTTGGAGAAATACCTAATGTAGATGACAGATTGATGGGTGCAGCAAACCACCATGGCACATGTGTATGTGTGTAACAAACCTGCACATTCTGCACGTTTCCCAGAAATTAAAGTATAATAATAAAAAATTCATATACTTCAATAGAAAAACAACCTGATTGAAAATGTTAAAGAAAATGTTCAAAAGAATATGAAAATAAGTATTATCTGACTCATAACTAAACATATAAAAATATATAAGCCCAGGCTGGGCGTGGTATTCAGAATAAAAATTCTCTTGGCTGAGGCAGGAGAATTGCTTGAACCTGGGAGGCAGAGGGTACAGTGAACCAAGATTGTGCCACTGCACTCCAGCCTGGGTGACAGAGAAAGACTTCATCTCAAAAAAAAAAAAAAACAAAAAAAAAAACAAAAAAGAAAAATATGTATATGCCCAAACAATAGCATCATGCCAGTTTTATTCTATTAAATTGGCAAAAGTAAGTAGGGGTTTATACTAGTGAAGGTATGAGAAGTTGCCCTATTTATTAAATATAATAAATAGTGTATTTGCCTGAATAAAATTGAGATTCTAACAAAAAGGTTAAAAAGCAAGGATTTAGAGTATAGCAACATTGTTTGCTACCCTTTTAAAAATGTGTCCAGTAGGTATCATGTTTTGTACATATTTCTATATTTTATTTTATACTTTATATTAGATTTTTGAAAACTTTTTATATCATCCTATAAATACCTAGTTCATTTTTTAATGTCACTATGGTATATCATTACGTGCATGTACATTAACTTATTTAACTCTTGGTCATAGATATTTATCTTCTTTTGAATCCCCTGGGGCAGATCACAATTGGGCTACATCAGTTATGGTGGTTCCATTCCTGTGTACCTTCCCACACACTAGCCCAACACTTGGTTTACAAGTAGGTATATGACATTGACAATGAGACATGAGAGAAAGTTAGGAGGTAGGCTCCTGGTAAATATTTGCCTCCTTGATTAAAAGAGATAATAACAAAAAGTGGTTTCTCTACCACTGGATATGTTAACACTATTTTTTATTGATAAATGACATTTTACATATTTATGTGATACATGGGATATTTTATTACTTACATAGAATGTATACTCACTAAATCTGGGTATTCAGGGTGTCCATCACTTTGGGTATTTGTCATTTTATGTGTTGGAAAAAGTCAAGTCCTCTCTTCTAGCTACTTCTGAATAGTGTTGCAATAAATGCGCTAGTGTAGTTATCCCTTTGATAAAACAGTTTATTTTCTTTTGGATAGATAACCAGTAGTGGGATTGCTGGATCATATGTTAGATCTGTTTTTATATTTTTGAGAAACCTTTGTATGATTTCCCACAGTGGTTGTGTTTGCATTCCCACCAACAATGTATAAGAGTTCCCTTTTCTCCATATCCTCACCAGCGTCTGTTATTTTTATCTTTCTAATAATAGCCATTCTAACTGGGGTAAGATGCTATCTCATTGTGGTTTTGATTTGCATTTCCCCGATGATGAGTGCTGTTGAGTGTTTTGTCATTTACCTGCTGCCCATTGGCATGTCTTCTTTTGAGAACTGTCTATGCATGTCATTTGCCCACTTTTTATTGGGATTATTTGTGAGATTTGTTTTGCTTTATTGTTGAGTTGAGTTCCTTATGTATTCTGGTTATTAGTTCCTTGTCAGATGAATGGTTTGCAAATATTTTCTCTTATTTAGCAGGTTGTCTCTTCATGTTTTTGATGGTTTCCTTTGCTGTGCAGAAGCCTTTTGGTTTAATATATTCCCTTTTGTCTATTTTTGTTTTAGTTGTCTATGCTTTTAAGGTATTAGCCGTAAAATCTTTTGCCATACCAATGTTCTGAAGTGTTTTCCCTATTTCCTTTTAGTAGTTTTATAGTTTTGGGTTTTACATTTAAATATTTAATCATCTTGAGTTAATTTTTCTATACGGTGAGTGAAGAGGGTCTAGTTTCATTCTTATGCAAATTGCTATCTAATTTTCCCAGCACCATTTATTGAAAAGGGTGTCCTTTCTCCAGTGTATGTTCTAGGCACCTTTGTGGAAAATAAGTTATTTGTAAATATGTTGATTTATTTCTGTGTTCTCTACTTTGTTCCATTGGTCTATATGTCTATTTTCATACCAACACCACGCTGTTTTGGTTATATTGCCCAGTAGCCCAGTAACGTATTTTAAAGCCAGGCACTTTTATGCCTTTAGCTTTATTCTTTTTGGTCAAGATTGCATTAGTTATTCTGACTCATTTTTGGTTCTAGATGAACTTTAGTATTGTTTTTCTATTTCTGTGAAAAATGACATTGGTTTTTTAACATAAATTTAATTGAATCTATATATTGTTTTGGGCAGTATGGTCATTTTAGCAATATTAATTCACGAGTGTAAGATATCTTCCCATTTGTTTGTATACTTCTCAATATCTTTCATCAATGATAAAACTAACTTTAATCGTCATTTAGGGGCCATGATTAAAACTAGCTTAAGGACCAAGCTTATGTGCCAATGATGGCAGAGCAGAAAGACAGAAAAATTCAGAATCCTTGAGGATGTGGTTGAGCACTTAATTACTAGTCTTTGACCTATGATATTTTCTGATTTCTTGTTATAGAAGATAGTAAGTTATCTCTATTTTATAAGACAATTGACTTCGAATCTTTTGCTACTGGTAGCCAAAAGCATACTAATTTTCACAGCTGTTATGTATGTAACATTTAAAAAACTTTTTATTTTAAAATAATTATAGACTTCAGGAAGTTGAAAAAAATAGCACAGAGAGTCCCATGTGCTCTTCATTGGACAATGGTTATCTTGTATAACTATAGCACAATATTGAAATCAACATTGGCATTGGTGCAATACTGATAACTAGACTGCAGATCTTACTCAGATTTCATGATTTTTTAAGACATTCCTCTGTGCGTGTGTGTGTGTGTGTGTGTGTGTGTGTGTGTGTGTGTGTGTGTAATTCTATACAATTTTACCTCATGTACAGATTTGTGTGGCCACCACCGTAATCAAGATACAGAACTGCTCTTTCACCAAAAGGAACTCTTCATGTCATTTTTTTATACCCCACCCATCCACACTGACAACAAGTAATATATTCTTAGCCTCTGTAATTTTGTCATTTTGAGAATGTCATATGAATGGAATCATACAGTATGCAACTTTCGGAGACTGATTGTTTTCATTAAGCATAATGCACTTGAATACCATTCAGTTTGCTGCACGTATAGTTTGTTTCTTTTTATTGCTGAGCAGTGTTCCATTATATGGATATACCAGAACCTGTTTAACCATTTACCTAAGGATATTTGGGTAATTTCTAGTTTTTGCTATTATGAATAAAACTGCTATAAACCTTCATGTACAGGTGTGTGTGTGTTCGTGTGTGTGTGTGTGTGTGTGTGTGTGTGTGTTATAAGTTTTCACTTCTCTGGGGTAAATGCCCAAGGCTGTTATTGCTGGGTCATATAATAAGTATATCTTTCATTTGATAAAAAAAGATCAAATAGTTTTCCAGAGTAGCTGTACCATTTTACATTCTAACCAGCAAGGTATAAGAATTCCAGTGGCTCATGCCTGTAATCGCAGCACTTTGGGAGGCTGAGGAGGGTGGATCATTTGATATCAGGAATTCAAGACCAGCCTGGCTGACATGGTGAAGCCCCGTCTCTACTAAAAATACAAAAATTAGCCAGGTGTGGTGGCGGGCTCCTATAATCCCAGCTACTTCGGAGGCTGAGGCAGGAGAATCACTTGAGCCTGGAAGGCAGAGATTATGGTGAGCCGAGATCACACCACTGCACTCCAGCCTGGGTGACAGAGTAAGACTCTGTCTCAAAAAAAATAATTTTAGTTTCTTTGCATCGTCACCAGTATTTTGACTTACACTACATTTTTAATTCATTCGAATGTGTAGTCATAGCTCAATAAAGCATTTTTAATTTTTTCAAAGGATACATAAAAAATCATTAACAATGGTTATATTGGGGAAAACAGTTTGGAAACAAGGAGGAAGAGGAGTCATTTTATTTGGTAGCTTTCTATTTTGTTTGCATATTCTTATGTGGTTATTAGTTGCATTATTATGTCTACATACATATTGGCCTTTGTTTTTTGTTTTATATTTGTTTTTAAGTACATAATAAATATTTAACAATTCTGTTATTATTGAAAATTAGAAATGAATGTCTATATAACTCTTTTCATGTTGATAACAGACCTAATGTCAAGAAAAAGCTGCAGGCATCTAACCAAGTTGCTTGTGCTGGTTCTACATTTTACTGTTTTAACACTCATTTATCTAAACTGAATATAACTTTTCCCTTGTGTCTACAAATTTGCCAGATTAGATCCTGTTCTAGACATGACTACATTTATTGTCTTCTGAGCCACATGAACAAAATATATTTTCCTGTTAAATGCCATGCTTAATAGCATTTCGGAATTTAATTGCTTGTCTTTTGTACAACTGAAAGAGAATGGAAGCCTTGCCTTCCTTGAAGTGTGCTTGTTTTCCCTACAATACTATTTTTACTCTCAATTTGATCTTTTAAGAGGAATGTTTGTACTTCATTGGTTTTTTGAGTAAGGTCACACAACATAAATGTGTAAACACTGGTTATCTGCTGTCTGAATAATGAATCTCAGAAAGGCCTGCAAACCCTTTGCATTCATCAGGGACAGAAAAATTGCCTAATCAAGCAACATGCAAGGAGCAGAAATAGAATGAGGTAAGCAGGGAAAGTGCTTTCCACGGGGCATGGTCATTTCAGTCACCCTCAAAGTCGTCAGCTTTTGCCCTAAATGGATTGATTGTGTGGTAAACTATTCTGATTGTTCACATGCCACGATAACCTGATAACCTTCAGGAAAAGACCAGCATTGACACCCCTGTGGTAAAACAAGTTGGATTTGTTGCTTGTTGTAACAAGGAAGAACAGATGCCATGGAGAGCTATGAGATATCTTAGTAACAATGTTAGTGAGAACCTGTTATAAGATTTGATCTTCAGTTGGGTGACCTGGGGAAGGGTCTAAGAAAGCTGAGCTTTTCTCTAAACTGGTCAGAAAGCAGGGACAATTGTAAAACTGGGTATCTCAATAGATCATATCTGTAAAGAGGGGGGACTAAAGTAAGGATAAAGCTCTAACTGTAAAGAAGCAGGAGTCATTCATTTCAGCCAAGAGAGTGCTTGGTATTTTGTGAGTGGTACAGTGACTTTGCTTCTATCTCTGATTATAAAAAAAATTATCTAGTTGCTCCATATTGTCTCATTTTACCCATGGTATCAGATTAACCTTGTCTGAGGTTGGTACTCTGTGAAACTGTTAATTCAAGAAATAATTCAAGAAAAGAATAACATGGTCCAGCTGTGGGTGCCAGCTACACCAGTTGCTGAATGTCAGCAGCTGCTCCTTTTTCACCTCCTGTGAGTGGAAAAAGTTGAAGCCATCATATCACAGATTGCTATATGGACCATGGCTTGGCATTTACTCATGTAGCTTTTAAATGTATTTCATTTATTTGCCATAGTTCTTTGACCTGGTTTTCAAGTATGCTGTCATTATTCCAAGGTTAAATGCTAACATAAAAACTCACGACTTTCCCAGCATCCTAAAAGTCAAGCCCGTCTGATCCGGCTTTCTGCCTCCAGGCTAAGCTGGCCATAATGATCGTAAAAAATTGATGTCTTTTCTGCTTTTAATGATATAACTGAAAGGAAGAAAATTCTACTGTTGCCCTCAGAAATCCACAGCCTTCACTCTGACTCCTTGAAAACATTTTTGTACTCGGTTCTCCATGGAGATGCTCTCTCTCCTGCGTAATTGAACTAATTTCCTGGAGCAAGTTTTAGAACCAAGGACCCCAAACCAGCAGGCTTTAGGCTGAATCTGGCCAGCTGACTTGTTTTATTTTGTATGCACGGTTTTTTAAAAAGAGGGGAAATTTCATAAAAAATTCATTGTTTTATCTTCCTTGAAGAATCAATAATATTTGGCCATACTGAGCAACCGTTTGATTGGAGTTGAGTAATGACTATTCCTTTAGGTCATCCAAAGATTGCTATAGTCCCCTCAACAGCCCACTGCAACACCAGCCTATGCTACCCAATTGTGTTTTTGCCTGGAGTTCTATAACATTTGAATTTTCAACACTGGCACAGACTTCTTTTATCTGCTGCTTGTATACATTTCTCAAACTGGGGTTTGGATTATAGGGGTGTCTACATAAATGCAATGATCTGAAGCACTACAGCTGCAGAAGAGAAAGAGCAATCCATATTCAATGTCATTCAGTAAACATAACATATATTCCCAGAGTGTTAATCGTGTGTAGAGGTCTACAAAACATATTATTTTTACAATAAATACAATGTAAGTATATTATGGAATATAATGGAAAATAGATTAAAAAGTGAATCTAGAAATAAAAATAAAACTTCTCACTTCAGGCTATACCACAGTGTAGCCCGTAGAGTAGTGACTGAAGTCTGCCATTGGAGTTACTTTGGTGGAAAAGTTATTGAACAGTGGTAATAATACAATAATCTCAGGTTAATCTTTTCCTATTTTTGTAAACTTTCAGGGTGTCAGAATTTTTTAAATGGAAGTAAATTTAAATTTTAACTAATCTATTCATTTCATTTTTATTGGGAATATAAAAAACTGATAAATGAATCAAGTCAATCTGGGCAGTGATAGAATCCAGATATCCAGGTTGCTAGTCTTGTCCTATTCAATGTGTGTGTTCCTTAACATAAAGGCAAAAGACGTATACATATTATTATTGTGTTTTTATCTTTTTGGTTTGATCATTCTATTTATTAATTATAGAGTGATGGAGAACTTCTCAAAGAAATAGTCTTCTTTGGCGTAATATGATAGTTTATATTGATGTATTATATAATTTGTCTCAAATAAGACTCAAATGGAAGTTGCTGGTTGCACCAAGAGCAATATATTTGATTTTATATGTTGGCACCTTTGGATAGTTTTGGCCATGAAAATGCAATGATCTGAAGCACTGCAGTTGCAGTAGAGAAATAGCAAATATTACAATTTGAAATGAATTTTATTTACCAAATGTGACTTGCAATATTTTCCCTATTCTAGACAATATAATAAATATAATATATTTGAAGGTCAAACTTCATGCATCTGGTCCAGTAGAGTCATACATTTGTTTTTCCCATTCATTAATAGCTTGTTGAAACCCATCTTGTTCTGTGATTGGTGAGTAGATGAGAGTACTTTGATTTTTCATACCTGTAGCTGAATGGTAATTGGTAAAATTTTGCACAAAGTGATATTACAGCAGAAAGAATTTGATAGATTATTTGAATTTATGGAAGCTGGGAATTGACTTGTAGAAGGCAGTCAACTGATTTCAGAGGAGCAACAATGTGTCATACTTGAATAATTTATTTATTGGCAAATCTCTAAAAACGAATTACTTCTTTTCCAAATTCCTTTAGTTATTTATATCAACCACTATGATGGATTCTAATTACTTTAATTTGTTTTGAGAGAAAATGATTAATAACTACTGTCAAAAACACATCATGCATAAAGAGGAATTCATAACATGCAACCTTGAAACTTATATATTCTTTATAAAAAGCTCTATAGTATGTAGTATGATTACGGTCATAATTTTACTTAAGGAATATTGCTTGCTTTTTTTATAAAGGCAATCATATCATTTGGGGTGGGAAGTCGGTCTACATACTTATTTCGTCCAACTATACAGATTAAGTGGTTGAATATTAGTAATTTCATATGGCTTAACTTTTTCAACTGTCCAATTGCCTTACCTGTCTTTTGTTTGTAGCACCTTAGGGAATCTCACATTCATTACATCCATAGGCAAACTCATCATCTTCTCCAGACCTGGGGGTCCTGTCTTAGGAGATGTTACAATTGTCCATTCATCTTGGTAAGCTGAAAACCTGAACCCCATCTTTTATACCTCCTTTCCCCCTAACCTATCAGTAGCAAAACATCACTGTGACCTTTTGGTTGTTTTTCTCCATAATATCTTGATTACATGTACTTCTTTTCACCTTCAGTGCCAGAATTCTTTTTCATCTTTCACTGGAACTATTGGCGGCACCCCTACTGATCTCCACATACCAAACATGTTCCCTTTTGAAGGTATTCACCAGACTGCAGCCAGAGTAATGTTTTCAAGCTGCAAATCTGTCCATGTTTCACCAGGCTCCACAAGCCCTGCTTAGAAACCTTCAGTGACTCTGCAGTGTTTCTACAGTGAACCAAAGTTCTTTACCTGGCCTACGTGGCTGAGGCCAAGACTGCTATCCAGTTAATATCAATAGTTTCCTTTTCCTTTACTGAAAGAATCTGTAGTACTGGACATGGCAGCATAACTTACTTGCAGATAGGAGTGGCCAATGAGATAAAATTGGGAATGGGACTTGGAAAGAGCTCCTTTAAAGAGGCTTAATTAGGCTGGGTGTGGTGGCTCATGCCTGTAATCCCAGTTAACTCAGGAGGTTGAGGTGGGGGAGTTGCTTGGAGCCATGGAGTTCAAGACTGCAGGCAGCTATTATTGCGCCACTGCGCTCCAGTTTGGGCAACAGGGTGAGACCTATCTATTTGTTTTTGTTTTTGTTTTTTATTAAAGAGGCTTAATGACTGTTAGGCATATACTTTTGCTCTTGCTCTTTTCTCATTTCTGTTGTCTGGAATGAGTATGTGATGCTGGAGCTGCAGTGGCCTTATTGTGATTATGAGGAGGCTTCAGAATAGAAGCCATACATTAAGATGTTCGAGGAAATAAATAGACAGTGTCTGGGTTCCTTGTGCCTGAAATCTCCACAG
This sequence comes from Saimiri boliviensis, assembly GCF_048565385.1. NCBI lineage: Eukaryota > Metazoa > Chordata > Mammalia > Primates > Cebidae > Saimiri > Saimiri boliviensis. Next base: position 196,293,005 of record NC_133449.1, on the reverse strand, counting down.
AGAGCCTTGCTTCAGACTTCTTCATGTAGAGAAACATACTAACCTGTTTATCTTTAAGCCCCCATTATTTAGTTTTTCTCTTTCTGTGAAGCTGAACTTACTGTTAACTGTTAAAATGACCCTGCGAAATTTGATCCCTATCCATTCTCTGTGCCTCTAGCATTGCTTTTTATACCCTGCCTTCTTAGCTTACTTTCATTTTCCCAGATTGAGGCGCACTGTATTTCTTGCTACTGCCAATCCTTTATGTGTGCTGCTCTATTTGTTTGGTATATTCTATGCATATACTTTCACTCCTCTCCTTTCCCACGTAAATCTCTTTCAATTTTTCAGAGATCTTCAGCTTTAATATCCTTGAAAAGCTTTTACCTTTTCACTTGCATATGCCGAATTCCTTGGAATACCTCTTCTGGAACTGTGCTCCTTTTATTTCCAAGGCTTTCTTAAGTATTTGGAGGTATTCTTTACATACCATAAAAATCACCCTTTTAATGTGGATAGTTTGGTGAGTTGTGTATGTGTAACCACCACTAAATTCAACATATATATTTGCGTCACCACAAAAAGTGACTCATGCTCCTTTACAGTCAGTCCTTCTCCTCAGCCTTTAGCCCGAACAATCATTGATTTCTTTTTTTACATTTCTATATTGATTTATTATAAAAGTGGAACATTTTTGGTTTCTTTTTTTCCCAGGTTTAAGAATGTATAATTTAAAATTTTCGTATATATGTATATATTTGTACACTATATATATAGTATACAACGTGATGCTTTGATATATATGTATATACTTTGAAATGATTAAATAAAACCAGTTAACATAACAGTTATCTTTTTTTTTCTTCTAGTGAGAACATTTTAAGGTCTACTTTTAGCAGTTTTCAAGTTTACAATACATTCTTGTTAACTATAGTTACCATGCTATACAGTAGCTCTCCATAACTTATTCATCTTGTCTTACTGAAACTTCGTACCTTTTAGCCAAAATTTCTCCGTTCTCCTCCAGCCTCTGCTACCTTCTGCCCCTGGCGACTTCCATTTTATTCTCTGCTTCTGTGAGTCCTACTTTTTTAGATTCTGCATGTAAGTGAGACCATGCAGTATCTATCTTATTTCACTTAGCATAATGTTCTTTAGATTCGTCCATGTTGTCACAAATCACAAGATTTCCTTCTTTGTAAAGGCTGAGTAGTATTCCATTGTGTATATATATATATGTGTGTGTGTGTGTGTGTGTGTGTGTGTGTCTATATATGTGCACACCACATATAATGTGTATATATATATACATATATATATACATATATATATATATATATATATATATATGTATATATATACCACATATTCTTTATCCTTTCATCTACTAGTGGCTACGAAGCTCATTCTATATCTTGGCTATTGTGGATAATGAATATAGGAGTGGAGATACCTCTTCAACATACTTATTTTATTTCTTTTGAATATACGCCCAGAAGTAGGATTGCTGAATGATATGGCAGTTTGGTTTTTAAAATTTTTGAGGAGCCACTGTACTGTTTTCCATAATGGCTGTACCAGCTTACATTCCCACCAACATCGTACAATGTTTCCCCTTTCTCCACATTCTTGCCAATACTTGCAATCATTTTTCTTTTGTATATAGCCATTCTAACAGTAATTAGGTGCTGTCCCACTGTGGTTTTCCCTGGTGATTAGTGATATTGAGAATTTTTTCATATATCCTTTGGCTCCCCTTGTATGCCCTCCTTTGAGAAATGTCTGTTCGTGTCTGTTGCTCATTTTCTAATTTGATTATTTATTTTCTTGCTGTTGAGTTCTTGCAGCTCCTTACATATTATAGATATTAATCTCTTACAAGAAGTATGGTTTGAAAATATTTTCTCCCATTATGTAGGTTGTCCCTTCACTCTGTTGATAGTTTGCTGTATAGAAGATTTTTAGTTTGATGCAATCCTGTTTGTCTATTTTTGCTTTTGTTGCCTCTGATTTTGAAGTCATATTTAAAATAATTGGCCAGGTGCAGTAGCTCACGCCTGTAATCCCAGCACTTTGGGATGCTGAGATAGGTGGATCACTTGAGGTCAGGTATTCGAGACAAGCCTGGCCAATATGGTGAAACCCCATCTCTACTAAAGATACAAATATTAGCTAGGTGCACGGGCATATGCCTGTAGTCCCAGCTACTTGGGAGGCTGAGGCAGGGGAATTGCTTGAACCTAGGAGGCAGAAATTTCTGTGAACTAAGATCACACTGCTGCACTCCAGCCTGGGTGACAGAGCAAGACTGTGTCTCAAAAACAAAATAATTGCCCAGACCAATGTCAGGATTTCCTTCTATGTTTTCTTCTAGTAGTTTTATAATTTCAGATGTTATATTTAAGTTTATAGTCCATTATAACTTAATTTTTGTATATGTTGTGGGATAAGGGTCAAATTTCATTCTTCAGCAGGTGGATATCCAGTTTTCTTAACACCATTTATTTGAAAAGACTATCCTTTTCACATTGTGTGTTCTTGGCACCTTTGTTGCAGATCCATTGACCATGAAAGCATAGATTTATTTCTAGAATTTCAACCCCGTTCCATTGGTTGTTGAGTTTGTTTTTATGCCAATACCATTCTATTTTGATTACTATATGTTTGTAGGATATTTTGAAATCAGATCCTATGGGGTCTCCAGCTTTGCTCTTTTTGCTCAAGGTCACTTTAGCTATTCAGGGTCTTTGGTGGTTCCACATGAGTTTATTTTTTTAACTTCTCTGAAAAATTGATTACCAATGGATTTTATTTCTGTTCCTATGGTTTTGCTTTTTCCAGAATGTCATATAAGCAAACTATATAATATATAGCTTTTATTGGTCAGCTTCTTTCTGTTAGCATAATGGTTTTATTATGCATGCATAAATAGCTCATCCCTTTTTGCTGTGTAATATTCCACCATGTGAGTATCCAGATATTTGGGTTGTTTCCAAGTTCTGCTTTGTTTTATAACAAAGCCACTATTAATAATCACATACACATTTTTGTATGGTCATAGGTTTTCATTTCTGTTGAATAAATGACTAGAAGAAGAATTGCTGAATCGTATGGTAAAATTATATTTAACTTTATGTGAATCTACCAAACTGCTTTCAAAATGGGCTATACTAATATACCATTTCACATTTCTGTCAACAATGTTTGTGTGAGAGTTCCAATTCTTCTGCTCTCTCTCCAGTAATTTGTATCATCTGTCTTTAAATTCAGCCATTTTAGCAAAGTGGTGGTAACTTTATGGTTTTAATGTGTATTTTCCTAATGAGTAATGATGTTGAGTTTCTTTTTTCATGAGCTTATTGGCATTTATCTACCTTCTTCAGTAAAGTGTTTGTTCAAATTTTCTACTTATTTATAAGAGGTTGTTTGTTTTCTTATTATTGAATTGTAAGAATTTCTTTTTTAAAAATATATTCTGGCTATGTATTTTTAAATCACTGTTTTACAGAATTATTGTGTTATTCCACATCTGTGACAGCAGTATATGAGACTGCTAATTCCACTACATCCCCATCATCAACATTTTGTATAGTCAGTCTTCTCAGTTTTAGATATTCTAATAGGGATATGTGTGTGTATTTCATTCCTTTTTAAAGAGTAGCTTTTACAGAAAGCTATTACAGAAAAATTGATAAAATGGTACAGAGAATTTCTGTATGCTCAGTTTCTCCTGGTAACATCTTGCATCAGGTATGGTACATTTCTTACAATCAAGGAGTCAATATTAATATATAACCATTAAGTAAAGTCCATACTTCATTTATATTTACTTAGTTTTTTCCACATATTCTTTTTATGTTCTCAGATCCCATCTAGAATACCACATTACATTCAGTTGTCACGAATCCTTAGGTTCCTCTTGTCTGTGAGTTTCTTTTAGTTGTGTTTTAAACTTGTAGTTCCGTAATGATTAGTGATGTTGAACATCTTTTCATATGCCTATTTGCCATCTGTGTCTCTTCTTTAGTAAAGCGGTGGTTCAAATCTTTGAGTCATTTATTTCTGATTTTTTTATTATTGAGTTTTGAGACTGAGAATGTTTCATATATATGAAATAATATGTCTGATAAGAGGCTTGTATCCTCATAAAAGTATCCTCATTTAAGTCTTTAATACATCTTGAGTTAATTTTTATATAAAGGTAAGGAAGGGGTTCAGTTTTAATTTTCTGCTTATGGCTAGCCAGCTTTTCCAGTACAGTTTTCTTTTAAAGAGCAAAAGTTTATGAGATTCAATTTATCAATCTTTTCTTCCTATGGTTCATGCATTTTGTGCCTTTCAAAAAAACCCTTGCCTAACTCAAGATAAAAACAATTTTCTCTTATGACTTTTATAAAAGCATTATCATTTTAGTTTTTATATTTAAGTCTTTGGAAGTTTATTAACCATAATCTATATAACAGTTTGAATTTTATATTTAATTCTATGCAAGTGTTTTTCAAATCACTTTTACACCCACACAAGTGGAACTTGTATATTTTAAATTCCTAGTGCTTCAGTAATCTTATTTCTTGCATTCTTCTGTTATGGACTACCTATGATATTGAAAGCTTTTCTTATGCCAGCATTAGCATTCCATTTCTTTTTGAAATATACAAATATTGTGTGTCAATCACAGGTCTCTGGTTGTGAGCAATATGAAACAACTCAGTTTCTTTAACTAATTTATTGGGAGGATGTGAGGGAGTTGAAGAAAGAGTTTCCAAATAGAAACAATTAACTCCAAAGTGTCTCGGAAGTATGAACTGCTCAATTGTCTGGCCCAATCAATTCTGTTGCAATAAATGACCTGAAATCATCTTGCTGTTAGGTTTGGAGGGAGTGGAGGAGCATACCTTTTGTCACTTGCTTCAGGATTCAAATTGGAAGATAGGAGAAGGCTGAAAAATAAAAACCATCAACTGACATGGCTTGGTCATGTGCCCACTCTGGCTAGGAAGGTTACCCAAATCAATAGCCTCATCAGACTATATTCAATTAAGTTAAGATCATTCCCTAAAAGAAGTTTTGGACACTACTATATAACGGTAGGATGGGAACTTGGAAGGCCCAGACTACAAAGTTCTTGATATACAACATGTTGCCTTGATCTCCTTTTTGCTCACATTTGTGTACACCCGCATATGTGTGTGTTTTCACTTCAATTTTGTATGTGAAAAGCAAAATGATTTGTAAATAGGTATGGCTGTCTAAATGATCAGTCTGGTCTAGATTTGTCACAAAAACCAACTGGCAGCTCAGTTTTAAGAGAGACAACACACACTAGAAAAAGAAAGACCTGGGATCCAGGAAAACTATTCCAGTTTTGTCTCTGGATGTTAGTTAGCTGTGGGTTCTTGACACGTCTTTTAATCTGTTTGAATCTAAGTTTCCTTAACTGTGTAATAAATTATTCAGCTACATTACATCTAAGTCTCTTTTTGCTCTAAAATCTGTATTTCTAAGGATGCCATCTGTATAAATGTTATCTGTTCTTTTGTTAAGAACAGTACTCATAGTAAGAAAACTGAATACACAGAGAAATACATAAACATATGCCATGCAACAGACTACTCAACTGCATTTTAAATTTCAGATACACAAGAAATAAATTTCAGATATTCCAAAAAATATTAGTTGTGCATATCTGAAATCCAAATTTAACTAGCTGCTCTGTATTTTTACTTCCTCAACCTAGCTATCCTAAGACAGTCCATCAGATACACCTTAAACACAGCACACAGGGAAGGAATTAATAAGCAGGAAGAATTACTCACAGGTTCTTGAATTAGCATTTTTACATGTTTCTTAATTGAACATATAGCAGCTTTAGTATAATTTCTCAATTGAATTAACTAAATGAAACAAAATTCTATCTCTTGATTATAAGACTGTCTTAATTTGGTCCCTTTTAAGAATGAATTTTAATTCAAGGAACAGTGTCTCATTGAACTACATGAATGAATGTTCTAATTGTGCCATCATATAGAAGCTCATAATAGGTCTTCACCTGGGGCATGTAATTATTTTTCTAAGGAGCTTAATGGCTTGCTGGCTGAATGAGGATTTTTTTCTCTAGTTGAGAATTGAAGTTTACTTATCAGTAAAACCCATTGGCTTTCTTAATCTTCTTTGTTTTGTTCCCCAGTACCTATTAATCACATAGAACTGCTTATTCTTCATCATCTTAGCTTTGATGGATACTTCATGTAATAAGTCCCAACCTTCAGCACTGAGTAATTACTTGGGAACTCCTACTTATGAAAGTTCAATAACTATACAACAGCGATACTGTTGATATATGAGCTCTTTTTCTTTCATTCCTTCCCTACTACATGTACCGAAATGACAGAATGTCTTTATTTTGTGTCTGTAATTTGCAATTGCTTATGGTAACTTTGACATCTAATGCATGGGAGCTAAATCTGAGCAAGGACTTCTCATTTTTAAGTCATATTCTAGGTGTTTGAAGGGATGCATGCTTTTAAAGGTGAAATTTAATTTATTAACAAGAGTAAATTCTCTTTTGTTATGGCTCTCATATGATAAGTATTTATAGTAATCTCTCTTAATGATCTATGGCTTTGCTGTCAGAAAATATACCAGTGCAAATCCAAAGCAGTAAAATGAAAAAATTGATTGGCTGCTTATAAAAAAGAGAAAACAAAAGACAATCACTTGAGTGCATTAGAACTCAACTCAAAAAGTAAATGAATTTTGTGATGGTGATGAGGAGATATGACTCTTACAAAATACACTTTCCTGGTGGTTTGGTAAGCAAATTGAAAATTCCACAGTTCCCTCACTAAATATGTTTTTGAAAATCATGGTCAGGAAAGAATGTTGGGATTTGCCCATTCATATATTTCCCGCACATATTAAGTCAAATAGATTTTTTATTTATATAAACTTCTCAGTCTTTGAAAAGCTTTATTTTTACATATTCTCCAGAGTCTTAATTTTTTTCTTATATATAATAGTAATTAAGTCTATTTTTAAAGCATTAACATTGAACTTTAATAAACATTCTGTTTCTACTGCTGCAGATTTAGTTTATATATTATTTTTATTATGTTGATTTATCGGGACATGTATTTCATACAGGACTAAAAAGAAGGTAACAAAGGCCTTATTTCTTACCCTTGCAAAAGGTGTGTTGTTTGATGCCCTCCAACATGATCTCACACTCTGGGCTTCACTCCTAAGATTCCCATGACTTAATAGAATATTTTTCATGAAGTTTTCTGTTTCTCACAGTACTCCTCAACTATCAACACTTATCTGCTACCATGAGTCCCATTCACTCAAAGTCTCACTAAGTAGCTAGTTAAAAGTTTATTCTCAACTTTTTCGATTTTTTTTTAATCTCCACAGACATCTCCTTTCTTCACCTGACCTCATCTCTTGCTTGGACCCCTGAAGCAGAAGCAGGCATCTAGAAGTTTCTCTGTTGCCACTATCCTTCCTTTTCATCCATTCTACAAAAAGAAACCTCTGCAAGGCCCTGTATGAGCAACTTCTGCCTGCCTTTTCAACTGCAAAGGTATAATTCCTGAAATATTTTAAAATATTTACAGAGAGTATGTGTCAACCATTTATTTAACTAATTAATGAGGAAATCCATGGGATAACAAAATTGATTTAAAGAAATATGTAAGACACAAATACATTTAAGAGGAATAGAAAACTAAAAGCAAAGAAATCAGGAATAAAAATGAAAAGTTATACTACACAGAAATTTTAAATGTAGCCTTTGAGATTATCTGCTCTACTATCCCAAAACTCGTTTATCCATTTTCTACAAATTAATATCTAACTTTACAAAGATGTAAATTGCCTGGGCTTTAATTGATGGTTAATAATAAGTGAGCAGCCGGTCGTCGTGGCTTACGTCTGTAATCCCAGCACTTTGGGAGGATGAGGAGGGCGGATAACGAGGTCAGGGGTTCAAGACCAGACTGTCCAACATGGTAAAACCCCATCTCTACTAAAAAATACAAAAATTAGCTGGGCATGGTGGCTCGTTCCTGTAATCCCAGCTACTTGGGAGGCTGAGGTAGGAGAATCGCTTCATCCGGGACCCGGTAGGAGGAGGTTGGAGTGAGCCAAGATCTCACCACTGTAATCCAGCCTGGGCTACAGAGCGAGGCTCCATCTTAAAAATAAATAAAAATAAATAAATAAAGAATATATATATATACATATATATATATATACACACACACACACACACACACACACACATTTTATATATATATATATATAAAATTATATATATAATGTATATGTATATATATAAATAATAAGTGAGTAACAGTCCCCCAAAATCAAATGCTTCTAGGACAGCTTGCTAGATCGTGTCCTAGTCTTCTTTATGCCTTATATTCTTAATTGTCAAACTTTACTCATACCATTCTACTCTTTGGTAACCAGGGCTCTTACTACATTGCTCTCTTTTCCATTTCTTTAGGCTTCTATGCTTACTATTCCTTGTGTCTGAAATGTTTAATTAATTTCTCAGATCAAACCTGTTAGGTAGTCCTTCTTTCAAGAGGGAGAGGGATAGCTAAATCTCTCTCGCTTACCCACAGCTCATTCATCCTGCAGATCATCATCCTTTTTCTTTATTCCTCAGCAGTGTTCAAACTCTGTATGTATGTTTGTGTGTATGTATGTATGTATGTATGTGTGTTTGTATATATATATATATATATATATATATAAATATATATATTTCTTACGTGTAAGCTATGTGAGGCAAGAGCATCATCTGTCTTGTTCATTAATGTATTTCCCTTGCCAAGAAAAATGACTATTCATGGTAAGTGCTTGTTAATTACATGTTAAATGAATGAATGTCAAAAGATTGTCGTAGTATACTCTTTAAGAATTTGAGATTTTATTCGAACTGTGTCTGAATAAGGGCTGCCAGTGTATTCATTCGAAGAAGGCATAACAGCATTAGATTTACTGGAAATAGAGGAGTTTCGATACCTGACGCATTATACCTTGAATGTCAAATCTTGCCTTCAAGTCAGCATGGTCTAAGTCTGAAATCCTTCCTGAAAATATATTTCCAAAGATCTGATTTTACAATCAAAATCCCCTGTCCTTGACTATATATAAGATCCCTTGCGATACTTTCAGTTATCACGATGGTTTGCAGCCCTTATTAAAGATGCAGGTTTCTTCTCTCCACCACCCTCAGGAAAGACCCGTAGGCAGAGTATACCTAGAGCTGAGGAATTTTCATTTGAAATAATATCTAGGGAGTCTGACACTGGTAGTCTATGAACCATATGTTGAGAAACACTGGTCTAGAAAACCCAAATTTCAGGTTAACTGCCTGGATATTATATACTATTTCAAGATTTGCAAAACAGAAATTTGGGAAAACCTTTTTTGGGAGACTGGTTCCTAGGCACAAGGTGCTGTAGTAATCTATCACACATTCTGATCAGGATCAATAGTTAATACAAAATTACTTAGAGTAGGATGAAAGGTTTGCATAGTCTGAAAAACTTAGCTAAGAGCTGCACTAGCAGTGAAAGTGTTTTCTTTAAAGTTTGAGATTGCTTAAGGGACTTTGTCAATGTCCTACTGATTTAATGAATTTCAGTATCTAATTCAAAGATATGAAGGCACTTCTGTAATAAATTTGGTAAAATATGATAAAACCTGAAGAGTCTGTTGTAAAGTTTCCTCTGTTTGCTGTTCATAATCTTGCCTCACCCAAGTTCAGATGGATAGATGACATCTGAATAACTCACAAGCTGTAGTGAGAATCTTGATGGTCCTGATGATTTTCTTGCTGAGAGAGCACACAGAGGAAAATATGTCACATACTCATATCCCTGCTCTCATGTAGACCGGGGGATGTCTGACCCAGTGTAAGAAATGGAAATAAATATTTGCATGATCTTAGTCAAGGATACTTTATTTTCAGTTAGCAGTACCTAACACAAAATAAGAGGATACAAAAGAAAAAAAGATTAGTTTTACCTTTCACCATTATTGGACTAGATTAAACTGGAGTTAACTCTAACCCTAAAGCTTAAAGAAGGCATGGGGTTCTCAGAAGGAGGTGAAGAGCTTTAATGGAAAGTCTGTGAACATCTCATACCTGTGAGGTGTTGGCCAACGGAAGACCCAGCTTGTACCATCTGATTATCGGTTATTCTAAAAACTGTTAGGATAGCTGTTTTGGTTGGCTGATTAGTTTATTCAGAAAAACAATCAGTCTGGCTAACTTAGTTTCTTTGCATTGGCTCAATATTTCACCAAATGGGTAAATCTGGTAGATATCTTGGTGCTTAGGAACAAACTTCAAATGTAAAGAAAGTTGCATAGCATAGTTGAAATGGGACTACACTAAGGGTTGGGATACCTAGATTATTGTCCTAGTTTTCAGACTGATTAAATCTATAACTTTCACTGTCAATTCATGTCTTTGGGCCAGAATGTTCTCATCTGTGCAATAATGACAAATTATCCATGTGGCACTATAGTTTTGTATATTTATAGAAACTATTTATATAGTTTAATATTTTACAAATTATCCATGTGACACTATGGGAACATTCTGGGCCAGAATGTTCTCATCTGTACAATAATGACAAATTATCCATGTTCACAAATAGTTTTCATATGTATTAATTTATTTGATATACATTAAAATCCCAGAAAAAAACATGATATACATAATTATTATTTCCCATGTTATAGATAAGAAAACTAGGGCTTCTGTTTCTGATTATGAGTGGTTCCTACAAAACCAACTCTTCTGCAAATAGAAAGTATACACTCTAAGCAAAATAGTAAAACAACAACAACAACAACAAAAAAAAAAACCAGCTATCCAAAGGCACTAGGCCATATTTCAAAACAGGCTGATCCTGGAAGAAGAGGAACACTTGGATGATAGAAACTGCATGAGAGGAGTTTCTCACCTTTTGTGGCTTTCAGCCTGAGGTGAGACTTCAGACTAAATCAGGGCAACAACTAAGACTCAAATAGAAGCCTATCGTCTTACTGGCTTAAAGACAGAGTACGGATTCCAGCTCAATCATAGAAGCTGGAAAGTGAAGGAGAAAATCCTGGAAAAAGAAAAGTTAGACAGGGAGAGCTCCAAATTCTGTGTCTGCCCAAATATCTGGTAAATTCCAGAGTTATGCATACGTGAGACAGACTCTAAGCACTGCAGCTTAGGCTAAAAAAAACTGAACTGAATTTTCAGTTGTTGACCATTGCAAGGGAGACAGAGTTTGAAAATTGAGATTTGCTTAGTTAACTGCCTGATTAAATAAACAATGAAACAAAAATTGATAATTTCAGAGGAATATAACAGAATTTGGAGTCTTTTCATTGGATAATTTGCAATGTCCAAGACATAAGCCTAAATTACTTGACACATGAAAAAGTGGAAAATGTTATCCACAGGAGGCAAACATTTCATAAATAAGGAAAGTAACAGAAAGTAATATAATTTAGCTATGGTTTGATAGATGGTGAAAACCAGTGCCAAATTGTGAAATGTGGTCTTCCAACTCTAAATCCCACTTTCTTTTCACTTCTTTAAATCTGTTCCATCTCTAAAATTTTATGTCAGTATGATATATATCCTTTAATATAATAAAAATATCTTGCTCTGATTAAAGCTGGTCAAAAAAGTAGTGATCATTAATATTGTTACTGTAAAAGCGTATTTCAAAATATTCATTTTATGTCTTCTGTTCTCCAAATTCCATCCGTTGCGTTACCACTTGTCCTCTTTACCTTGCTAATTGAAGTCCAGTTTTGTTCAGTCTGAGATATCATCAGCTAAATGTTTTACTAGCTTTTGTAGCCTCCTATGCAGTTATGGGATGTCATGCAACCCAGTTCTAGAAATAAAGACATAAGTGGAAATTGGTTATTTATGAAACTTTTACTGACACTGTCATCACTCACTTATTGCATTGAAAATAGACATTACATCTGATCTACAGGAGGAGCAGTCTTTCAACCATGATGTAAAACACTTGGGTAGAGCTAGAATATAAAAGATTTTTAGTCTCTAATATCAAATCTAAGCATGTGAATCAATGACAGCAAATGCCTTCCTCTAGACTGTTTGTTATGTGAGGTAAACAAAACCTTATTTCCTTCATTTACTGTAATGAAGAATTCTATTACTTACAGCCAGATATACTCCAAATTGACAACTTCATAAGACAGATAAAACATGTAGAGTCTCCTGCATGATTCCTTGAAAATCACATTTCCTTTGTACTATAAAATTCTAGGTATTATCTGCTTTAAGATGAGCTGTAGCATTTTATGGGAAAAACCAGAAACATTATATTAAATGCACACATATATATTAATTAAAATTTAAATTTTTAAATATTTTTGATACATTTGTACATACTTACAAGGTACATGTGAAATTTTGTTACATGCATAGAATTTGTAATGATCAAGTCAGGGTACTTAGGGTCTCTATCACCTGAGTGTTTATCATTTCTGTATTTTATATGATCTAGGTTTATTTCAGCAATGTTAAAAATGTATGCGTTGGGGGGGGCTTGGTGGGTGAGGGGGCAGTGTTATTCAAAATAATAGTGAGCTACCACCACACACTTATTAGAATTAGAATGTCTAAATTTTTTTTAACTTGGTAATACCAATTCCTTCCTATAATGAAGATAAGAGAATCTGTTATTCTTTCCTGATGGGAATGCAAAATGGTACCACCACTTTAGAACACAGTTTTATAGTTTTTTATGAAGCTAACCATACAGTCTTACCATATGATGTTGCAGTTGCACTCTTAGATATATATCCAACTGATCTGAAAGCTATGTCCACCAAAAAATCTGCATGTGAATGTTTACAGCAGCTTTTTTCCTAATCACCAAAAAGTGGCAGCCAAGATGACCTTCAATGAGTAAATAAACTTTGATACATCCATACAATGGAATACTATTTAGTGATAAAAAGCAATGAGCTATTAGGCCACATAAAAGCATAATATTAAATGCATGTGGCTATGCAAAAGATGCCAATCTGAAAAGGCTGCATACTATGTGACCCCATTTACAGAATCTTTTATTACAAAGTCAATTTAAATTTATACAAATTTAAAAAGTAAATTAGGAGGTTGAGGGTGGAATGCTGAATGTGACAAAATAATGTAACTATTATAAATGTATGAAACTACCTGACTAAGAAAGGTAGTGGGGAAAGTGCTGAACAAAGTAATTGGAAATGAGAATGACTGTGAGACTGGAAGTCAAATGGACTGTATATAAGAACTGTATTCTACTTGATAAAGTTGTTCTCCATGGGGATACAGTTTAACAATGCTGAAACCCTCATAATGTGTATTGTGATTGAACAAATAAGTAAACAGCTGGCAGAGAAAGAAAGCCAGAAAAACAAAGAATAACCTACAATTATTCATGCAGTAATGGATGCCAATTGGAGATATCAGCATGAACTTATGGCTAGCTTAATATAAATATATATGGATATGTATAGAAATTCTTATAGACACACACACACACACACACACACACACACACACACACATATATATATATATATATATATATATATATATATATATATACAAGTTGGTGTGCACAAATATATTTTCTTTTTCTACCAGCTGATAGGGTCTGGTGGCAATGAGCAAATCCAGCACCCATTTTTAGTTTTTAATACGCTCTTCCTGTAAATATTAACAGGGCCCCATGGAGAAATGGCTAATTCTAGGTCTAAGGCAGGGAATATGTATGATGGGCCTGGAACATATTGTGGTGGCAAGTCCTCAAAAATAAAATAAAATAAAATAAAATAAAATAATTTGATGGGGACATATTGAAGGCACCTCAGAGCAACTGAAGGTGCTCCCAGTGACCTGGAATAATTTAAGAAACAAAGTTAATGGCTTCAAGTCAGATTATAACCCAAATATAAAATATCTATGAGTTCATATTGATATACATAAATGATTGAAAGAATAAACAGAGAACAATAGACATATCTTCTATGTAGCTATTTCCCTCTCAGGGAAGTAAAGCAAACTTCCCACACATTAAGTGCGGTTGCACAGAGTGACTTTCTTCTAAAAAGTACAGTATGGATAAGGGGAAACAGAAATAACTCTATAGTGGAGAAATCTGGCAGACACTGCCTCAGCAGAGTGATCAAAGTTTACATTTTCAGCGAGAAGTCATGTTGATAGCACACACCTTGATATGATGTGATCAGAATTGTACTTCACCTCTCTGCTCTTTGTCCAAAACCCATAGCTCCATTTTAATCATGAGAAAAACAGCAGACAAACCCGAGCTGAGAGACAGTCTGCATAATTCCTAGCCAGTACTACTCAAAATTGTCAAGATGATCAAAAAATCTGATAAAAAAAGAAAATCTGAGAAACTGTCACAATCTAGAGGAGGCTAAGGAGACTTGTCAACTAAATGTAATATTGCATTCTGGATAGAATCCTGAAACAGAAAAAAAAAATTAGGTAAAAACTAAGGAAACCAAATAAAGTATGGACTTTAATTTAAAAGATCTATATGTTGGCTTACTAGTTGTGACAAATGTCCTATATTAATGTAAGATGTGGACAACAGGAGAAACTAGATGTGGGACATTGAGGAACAGTCTGTACAATCTTTAGAACTCTTTTGTAAATCTAAAAATATTCTAAAAAACGTTTATTTAAAAGTGTGTATGTGTGGAGAGGGGAAGCATTTTTTAAAATCTAGGTAACACAGTGTTTATGGTTATGTTAGGTTCTGTTAGTTTGCTAAAGAGAAGTAGTTGGTTCAGAACTTGTTAAGTGATGAGCAGTCAGCATTTCAGTACTTATATTTTCTCAGGAAACTGTTTTTGTATTTTCTACCAATTTGTCACGTCAGTAATCCCAAGAGCAGGATTACTTTGCTTTGTGTTCAGGTAGACAGAATTAGAAACATGATCAATGTGGTGGTTACTGAAATCACACTTAACCTTTTCTAACAATCACAGACTTTTCTCTTGACTTGTGAGGAGATATTTCCCCAAGAAATAAAAGAGCTTTTATGCTTCATAAAATAAAAAGTGGAAATAAAACTTTTAAACCATTTTAATTATAAAAAAAAGCTATTGGATGCAATTCAGCATATTAAAATGTTTGGAATTCAAATATTCTTTGTAGCAAAATTGATAAAAGCAAAAATAAGAACTGAAAAGCATGCCAAAAATTGGGGAGATATAAATATCATACCACCAAGCAGGGAATCTGCTTAATATGACAATGAATGCTCAGCAAGCATGTATTTTGTCTACTTATTTCCCCTTCCTTATAATTTCTTTCTTTCACACCTCATGATTAACATTAGGAAATAATCTAATTTTAAGTCTAATACCTTAGCATCTAGTAGTGGTTTGGAAAGTACAAAGATAAGCAGGTAGGACACAAAAATGAGCTGTTTTACTTTGTGTTCATACTTTTGGTAAGAGCACTACTGTAGAACCAGAAAGTTATTATAGAAAGTCTCAACTATCCCATATCTATTTGCTGTCAAGACAGTGTTGTATGCATACACATGCACATGCATGCACCTACACGTGCACACACCGTATTGCAAACACAAATACACACACACACACCACACAGCTCATGTGTGTCAGCAGGCTAGCTGCAAGTATTCAACATGTTGAGGGCACAAAAGGCAACGGACAGTTGCATTTCATCCAGAGTCAGCTAAGAGGTGTATATAGGATAGATTTATCAGATTTCTGTGCCAAATGTTTCCTGAGACGTTGAGAGAATAGAGCACATGACAGGTAGGTTTTAGTGTAAGAAAGTGTGATTGTTGTAAGCAGCCTTATGGACCATAAGGAATTCCCCAAGAGGGAAATTCAGGGATATGAAGTTAGCATTATAATCCCTGAATATTCAGGGGGTAAGCGGTACAAGCCTTTATAATAAACCTCAACAAGTGAAAAGAGAACACTTAGGAGAATTAAATACCACAAAGGTAAACATTCCATCTCTCTTTTTTTTTTAAGGAGAATTTCAGGATAGCTTTGCAGGCAGAATAACTGATTTCGAGACAAGAACAGGATATTTTACTTTCCTTTGTCTCATGTATGTCACAGAGAAAATGTCATTGCACCAATAATCAAAGACCTCCTTCTAGTTTCAGTTCTGCCTCTAATTTAACTTGTTATCTTGGAGAAAGCATCTTTTATTTTTATTTTTTAATTGCATTTTAGGTTTTGGAGTACATGTGAAAAACATGCAAGATTGTTGCATAGGTACACACATGGCAGTGTGATTTGCTGCCTTCCTTCCCCTCACCTATATCTGTCATTTCTCCCCATGCTATCTCTCCCCACCTCCCCACCCCTCGTCCCTCCCCCATTTCCCCCCAACGGACCCCAGTGTGTAGTGCTCCCCTCCCTATGTCCATGTGTTCTCGTTGTTCAACACCCGCCTATGAGTGAGAATATGCGGTGTTTGATTTTCTGCTCTTGTGTCAGTTTGCTGAGAATGATGGTTTCCAGGTTCATCCGTGTCCCTACAAAGGACAGGAACTCATCATTTTTTATGGCTGCGTAATATTCCATGGTGTATATGTACCACATTTTCCCTGTCTGGTCTATCATCGATGGGCATTTAGGTTGGTTCTAGGTCTTTGCTATTGTAAATAGTGCTGCAATGAACATTCGTGTGCATGTGTCCTTATAGTAGAACGATTTATAATCCTTTGGATATATACCCAGTAATGGGACTGCTGGGTCAAATGGGATTTCTATTTTTAGGTCATTGAGGAATCGCCACACTGTCTTCCACAATGGTTGAACTAATTTACATTCCCACCAACAGTGTAAAAGTGTTCCTATTTCTTTACATCCTTTCCAGCATCTGTTGTCTCCAGATTTTTTAATGATCGCCATTCTGACTGGCATGAGATGGTATCTCAATGTAGTTTTGATTTGCATTGGAGAAAGCATCTTAATATTCTGACCTTATTTCTCATTATAAAAATAAAGATATTAGACTAGATGCTCTGTAAGTCCCTTCCAAATCTATTTTTCTGAGGTTGGGAGGTTGAGGTAACCATGTGATCAGATTTTTCACATGGTTTCCCCAGAAAATTGGCACATGAAGAAAATGACTTTAGATAAAGTATTTGGAATTCTGAATCTATGAATAAACAGATACATTTTAACATTTTGTCATTCCCATGCCCATTTTCGTCTATTTTCTTGTTGTAAAAACAAAAACTATTTTATTTTCAACCAAATTGCTTCTCTTTTTCTCCAGTTGGTGCATAGTTTCCCCTTTCCTTCATACTTTGCTTCTAGCACCAGAAAATGGAGCTGATGGAAGTTCAGATATTTGCAGGTTATAGTCCAGACCCCAAGGCTTGAGGGCCTCCAAGCAGTGGGGGACATTCCTATTTCTAGTGGCTTGGACTTACTCTGCTTCATTGCACATATATTATCCTCAGAAGATTTTTGGAAGATCACTTATTGGTCTCTAGACTAATTTGACCCCTTGGAAATATTCAGGATCATACATTTTAATTTCTTAGAAGTATTTTTATGGCTAAATTGTGCTTTTGACTCTGTGACAGTTTGAGTTTAGAAAGACTATTTCAGCAAATCAGTTAAGCATGGGACATCTTCTCCAGTTTTACACTCCTGTGCAGATCTATGGCCATGTCAGCAGTAATGTCCTTCCTGACTGCGCTGGGGGCTTCTGAGGACGCCCAGCAGCCTGGCAAGCTGTTGGTCTTTCTCTGCCTGTTGTCTGCTGGCCTTGTCGCTGTAGCACAGATAAGAATTGACAGGAATATTCTTTTTCACAAGAAACAGCTATTCAAAAGAAGAGGGAGAGCATTTCTACACATCAGCCATTTCAGGGATTTTTAGATGACAGTTTGTTGAGTAGGATGCTGGTGATATATTATATGAAGCTCATAACCACCAAGTTTTCAACTGACAAATTAACTAGAGGATTTTCTCAGTCATTAACTGCTTGACAGGTTGAGAGTGCAAACTGCTTTAGACTGATTTTTGCTGACAGACTTGTTAAGCTGTGACACATCATGTCTCTAATGTCTTCATCCTTGTATAAAATGTTCATGTAAAATTTATAAAAGGGAAATGGCTTTATGTGAAGAAATAGTAATATTTCAGCAGTCAACTTAAAAACTACCTTTGTCTATTACACAAAGAATGATTTTAAAAACAAGGACAAGGAAATCTACTAATTAAGAACAATATATCCCTCATTTCCATAAGGGCAAACACAGAATTTTAAATGATAAAATCATTGAGAGATCAAAACCTGGTGATTGAGCTCTTTCATTTATACCCCACATCTAATGATTCGTGATTAAAAAAAAAAAACTAGACAAACTTTTGCCGTTCTGTTTTTTTTTAAATTCTCTGCAGACCATGCAACCCTTACTGCATGCACTTGAGACATCTTCTCTTACCCTTCCTCCTACCCTTGGTATACCATGAGTCATGGAAGATGCCTAACTTTGAGATATGGCATAATTAAGGTATACCCTTCTATTATAGGTATGATAGTTCCTAACACATTGTTTAACAAAGAACTCAATTTTGCACAGAGAAATAGTTGGCGTACCTCCCCCATTTTGGAGGATATTTTGGAGAAATCCATCTCTGTCAGTGATGCTGATTCAGCTCCTCATCCCTGAGTTATTTCTGGCTTTCATTAGCACATACCTTCACTCTCCACTATTTTTTAAAAAAACTTTCTCTTTTGTCTATTGTCTATTTCTCTAAGCGTCAGTGTTTGTCTCATACTCCTTTCGCTGTTTCAAATAAGATGAGATGAGATGAGATAGATAAGATGAGGATGTAAACTCCTTTGCGCTGGAGACTTTCATTATTCTTTTGCACCTTCAATGCCTTAATTAGAAACAGACCATTATTGGGTTTCTACCACATGGCTGTTGGAATGTTAGGCCCTTGATATTTATTATCTGATAACTTTTTCAGTCATCATGAAGAATAGGTTTAATTATCCCAATTTAAAGATTGGAAACTGAGATTCAGAGAGATTAACAAACATTCGCAAAGGCAACCAACCAGTAATTGGTAGAGCTTGGATTAGAATGCAGATGGATGTGATTCCAATGATCAGTCTTTTAAGTTCAAGGATTTATGTATCTGTTTTCTATGTAGTCTGATAATACGTTAATATTATATAATATCAAGAATTTACTATGCTCTAATAATGATGTTAATTATCTCATGTATATTATTCTACTTAATTCTCATAACAATTGCCTGCAATAGGTATGAATACTTTGTTAAAGAGATTAGGTGACTTTTCCATGGTCACACAGGCAGAAAGTGGCAATGCTTCAGAGCATTGCTCTGCAGTATTGTGCCACAAAATGCTAAATCTTGGTTCAGTATTCCAGAGTAAATTTCATGCACAGAACTAGATATGCCTATGTACAACACTGACTGCTGTCATCAATAAGGAATAAGAGACAAACGACAACTGCAAATTCATAGATCATGTGGTTTTAAAGAAAATTTGTCCTTTCTATTTTAGTTTGTTTCAAAAATGGCCCAAGCTCTATACAAAATATGTTTATCAGGTGACTAACTAGGCCTGGCTCAGTAAGGGGTGAAAAAACAAGATTTTTATGATAGCCAAGTGCATTTGAATACTAAATGTGGGTTCTTCCAAGTCAGTCATTTGTCAGTTGGTCTTTCCCTACCTAGTAGTCTGGTCTAGTGTATCCATCTACATTTAAATAACACTCGTTGACCTGATGTATTTTTCTAAAATACATTGTGGGTTTCTTTGAACAAAAATGTATTCTCCAAAAAAATTAAAATCCAAACTGACACATGTATTTCTTCATGAAGAAAATGCTTGGTACTACTCTGTATTTTGCCCCAAATGTTATTATTTTTTTTTAAGCCTTGACAGCTGAATAGTTTAAAATCTTTCTAGTCAAATTGGGCTGGTATTAAATTATTCATGGACTTAACCAAACACAGTTCATATGTATGATACTTTCTGTCATGGGAGAGCTGAATGATGAGAAGCCTTCCAAAATGCTTAATCAGAGAGTAGTCACCCACACTAAAAGAATGCTGGATTTTCACATGACGGCAAAATTTCACACAGAGCTGCACAGGGCTGAGCTGGAAGTCATCACCACCCACACAGCTCATTCCAGCTCTGTTCATTGCTGCCTCATCCATTTACGGGCAAGCCCTTCTCATGGGTCTTGGGTAGTAGTCACACAGCATTGATTTTCACTGCTGGAGATTCTCCTGGAATCCATCTAGACACATCTGGGTTCGAATCCTGACTCTAGTGTTAGCGGTTCTCTGACCTTGGCAAGTCATTCAGCCTCTCTAATCCTCTATCTTCCCCCATTAAAGGAAGACAAGAATACTCACATGATTATCATACAGATGAACTATTTAGCACAATGCTGGCCAAGTAGCAAATGCTCAATAACATAGATAATATTACCGCCCACAGCAGAATTTCTATTTAACCAAATGAGTTGCATTATTGTTCTATTATTAGATATCATTTGAGAAGAATATTCCATGCATTTCTAGGTTGCTCATCTTCATTTTTGATTTATGTTTCAATTTGTTTTCTCCTGCCATATTAAAGATCTGATATGAATTATCACACTATGAGGAAAACTCAAAGGCTAATTCCTTAACATAAGTAAATTGATAAGTCATGCTCCATAAAAAAATCTTCAGATAGTTTTTAAATGCCCACAAGCAATTTACTTATGAGTTGAATGAACAAATTCTCAGTATCTGGATGGTATGATTTGCCTATGACCAACAGAGCTAAAGAGGCATGTCGCAAGTAAACATAGTTGCCTAAGTACTGACTATGTGTCAGCCTGTGTACTCAATAAACTAGGCACAAAAATATACCAGGCACAATTCTGGAGGCTGCTGGACTGGCTGAGAAATGTGTAACTAACGTTATTTAGCTGTAACAAATTTGTTATTTTAGTGAATACTCATATCTAATATTTATTCTCTCCCTGTTTTTGGTAGTCCCTTCTATTTTCTTCCAAAGATTCCATCAGTCTCCTACTCTTGATCCACTTAGGGCCTTGGAGAAATTTCCTTTTGGCTGTTCTTGTTCCCACTCTATTAGTCTCCTGTCATGCTGCTAATAAAGACATACCTGAGACTGGGTAATTTATAAAGGAAAGAGGTTTAATTGACTCATAGTTCTGTAGAGCTGGAGACACCTCAACAAACTCACAATCATAGCGAAAGGGGACGCAAACACATCTTACCTGGTGGCAGACAAGGGCTTGCAGGGGGTAACTCCCCTTTGTAAAATAATCAAATCTTGTGAGATTTATTCACTATCACAAGAACAGCACGGGAAAGACCTGCCCTTGTGATTCGATTACCTCCCACAAGTCTCTCTCTTGAAGGCAGGGCTGTGACACTTCCATGAAACTGGCTGACAAATGCCTATGGATCTAAAACATTAGATTTAATTTCCAATGGTGAATTTCTAACTCTTCAGGAAACCAGGCAAACAGCCATTTTATACTCCGATCCCAAGAAGAATCCATTCCTCTTTATAGATCCCCACAGATCTTGTATTACAAAGACTACTTTTCCATAGATTCTAATGAAGGCCAAGATAAAGCTGATTAAAACAGGCAAAGTATTTAAGACCTTTTCTTGTTGAAAGACAATCAAGTATTAAAGTTACTTTTCTCTCAGACTATTAGGATGCTAAAGACTGTCCCTTTAGTAAAAATGTCTTAAAATGTGATTATTATGGTCATTTCCAGCTATAGTTATATCTCTCTCCATAGAGAAGATAGAGAAGACTAAAGAAGAGAAAGACTTGTCATTCTGGCGTTGTAATTGGAATTTGAAGGACTAGGACTCCTGTACTTGGAGCCAAAATTGTCTTACTGTGTGAACTTGTAATTTTTTGTCCTATCCTTCGGTGGTATACTTGAGTGACGATCTTGTTCAAGTATGGACTCAGAGTTCTCACCCTAGGTAAGAATGTTCCAGTTGGCAAAGCTCTTTAAGGAGAGTTCTGTACTTTCCAGAACCCCTTTCATTATCATGTGCTTTTGCCCACAATGTTCATCAAAAAAGCAAACCAAACCTATAAAACACTTGTATTATTTTATAAAGCCATAAATGTGACAGGAAAAGAGAAAGGCAAGCTTTAAAAATATTCGAATTCAGTGACCATCAAATTTTTATACTCATAAACCCCCAAAAGAATTTTTGAATACATTCACACTTTTTCAGACATGTGAATATTTTTGTCATACAATTTTTGTCATAAGTTTAAGTAAATGCACAGTATAATTTCCTATATGTTGCAAATATTGATATTTAAAAATGAAATGTCATCCTTTTTATGTATCCAGTAGAATTTAAATGCTACAGGCGTTTACCAAACAACATCTTTTAAAATATGCATGAACAAACATTTTAACAATCAGACATTTTCCAGTATCTTTATTAATCTTTGAATTTCATTTCCATTCCATTTATCATATAGAATTTTATTCTAATATAGTATAACTTTATATTTTAAAATGTTTTATTGATCACCTTCTCATGCATTTCTGCAATTATGCACATACACAGTTAATTTTTCAAACAATTTGTCATCATAAGGTTATAAGAATTAAAAACTTTTTGCTTAATCAGTGATCATTACAATTATTAGAATATGTACTTAATCATAACAATATAGTTAATAAATATTGATAATTACTAAACACAAAAAGTAAAATTTTGTTTTAAATATGTCTCTTGAAACAAATGGAGTACGCTTTTTGCAGTTGTTGTTTTATCTCTTGGTTTGGTGCCCTGGAGATTTGTACCTCTCATATAAGGTGCCATATAAGATTCCTGACTAGTGTGGGTAGGCCTGTTTCTTACAAAGTGGAAAAAGAGCTGTTGTGAAAGTTGGTGGGGAAGAAGAGGGATGATGAATGAATTTTATTAAAGAAAACACATGCTATTTATCTTTGTAAAAATCTCCATGACTGCTCACTACTTGGAAAGTCTTTGTAACACTAAGGGGTACTCATCTACCAGTTTGAAGATCACTGCTCCTGTTTACAAAGACATGCTCATTTTATAAAGGAGAACTCGAGGCCCAGAGAAATGAACTAGGAACAGTGTTCAAGTTTCAAACATGAATGAGCTGGATGTCTGGGGCTCAAGTTCAACATCCCTAGGCATGTATCTCAGCACCCTTTATTCTATTCCACAAGAACAGCATGGTCATGCTGCCATTGAGAAACCACTTACTGTTATTCTTTGTGCTCGTGTGCAGGTCTAGAGTCAAATTTTCACATTACTCAATCAGTATTACTTGGAAACAGATGATCTGACCCCTAGATTTTTTTGCCACGATGTTCCATTAATCATATTATAGAATTTAATTAGTCTCTGTCTTAGACATTTGATCCTTTAGTCTCCAAATATTCTGAATCTAATGCTTTCCCTACAAGAGCTGGTATTTCCTACCATTCTTAATTTTTTTTCTTTTTTTAAAGGGAGGAGCATTTCTATACTAAAAAGCTCAGCTATACTACCCCAGGCTAAATGAAGCTGTCAACTGGCCTGGACAATCTATCCTAAAAAAACTGCTAAATTGTATCCACCATTATAAAAATAAACCCTAAAACTGCACAACAGACTGAAACTGATTTGTGATTTTCCTGAAACTGATTTGTGACCTATCTGATATATCTTACATTGTGAAAGTCACTTCTTTCCATGAAGCTACTATACCTCCATTAATGCAACTGAAAACAACAGCTTTCATAGCCATTATTACAAACATCAAGTTTTCAATCAATATACTAAGATGAACCTTTTCCATGAACTTTTATCAGGCCAGATATCTATCATCTCTATTTATGTAAAGAAAATAGCCAAAAATTGCAAAGACCTTATTTCACATTTTTTAAAATTAAATTTCACATTATCTTCAGAGCACTGTGATGCATTCTGTTTTATTTGGAACTATTTATTGCTCTTGTTAATTTTCAGATATTGTATTTTATTTTACTAGTTAGATACTTTGGTGAATTTTCAGTTATAAGAATTGGCTAAAATTAATTATCTTCACATGCACTGACAGGATGCTGAAACAGACAATAGAGGTCTGAGAAACACATCCCTAATGCCTGTCTGCCCTAAAATAACATAAAATATCAATTACTGTGGTATCTTAAGATGCTGATATTTCCCCTGGCTGGAGTTTCAGAATAGCTTGTAACTTCAGGTAAACAGAGTTTCTTCCCATGTTGCTCAATATCACTTTAACTCCCTTTTAATATGGACTTAAAATTCCTAGAAATAATAGCTTACTTCTTGCTTTACTCTTCTTTTACTCCTGTTTGAGGAAATTGGAGGGATAGCTGAATGTTGTTTAACCTTTTCTACCATTCTCTGGCGCAGAAGTTCTCAAAGTCCCTGACACTTTTACAGGGGGCCTGTGAAGTCAAACCTACCTTTATGAATATATTACTACTAATAATATTAAGTTATTATTTGCCCCTTTCACCATGCTGACATTTGCACTGATGGTATGAAGAACTGTAGTAGCACCTGTGGTTTCCTTCTTGCCATTCACTCATAGACAACATGCCCACTTCATTTGAGGTTTTTGATAAAGCAATAACAATTTTAAATTATATTAAATTTCAAGAAGAACATACTTTTTAATGACATCCTGTGTGACAACAATGAGAAAAACTCATGATATGATTTGACTCTGTCCCCACCCAAATCTCATCATGAATTGTAGTTCCCATAATCCCCACATGTTGTGAAGAGGGACATGGTGGGAGGTAATTGAGTCAAGGGGGTGGTTACCCCCAGGCTCTTCTACCGACGGTGAGTTCTCACATGATCTGATGGTTTTTATAAGCATCTGGCATTTCCCCTGCTGGCACTCACTGTCCCTCCTGCCGCCCTGTAAAGTGGTGTCTTCCGCCATGATTTTAAGTTTCTTGAGGCCTCATCAGCCATGTGAAGCTGTGAGTCAATTAAACCTTTTTTCTTTTTTCTTTTTTTTTTTTTTGAGACGGAGTTTCCCTCTTGTTACCCAGGCTGGAGTGCAATGGCGCAATCTCGGCTCACCGCAACCTCCGCCTCCTGGGTTCAGGCAATTCTCCTGCCTCAGCCTCCTGAGTAGCTGGGATTACAGGCACGTGCCACCATGCCCAGCTAATTTTTTGTATTTTTAGTAGAGACGGGATTTCACCATGTTGACCAGGTTGGTCTCGATCTCTCGACCTTGTGATCCACCCGCCTCGGCCTCCCGAAGTGCTGGGATTACAGGCTTGAGCTACCACGCCCAGCCTAAACCTTTTTTCTTTATAAATTACCCAGTCTCAGATATTTCTTCATGGCAGTATGAGAATTGACCAATACCACTCATAAAGCACTTGCGGCCCTTATTGAAGCAGGATGGTTGTCTGAAGAAAAAGCACTTGTGTGATTGCAATGCAAGCTGAATGAGTTGCTTTTTCCAGGAAACATTTTTACTTTAAAAAACACTGACATACTAACTATGGCTATTGAGACTGTGATATTTAACAGATATTTTCATGAAAATAACTGAAGTGAGCCTGTTGTATTAAAAAAAAATAAAACTGACAGCATTGATTGACAATTAGAAAACTGCAAATTTCAAGTAAAATTTAGAATTTTGGAAAACTGTGGTGTCACTTTACGAGCAGCTTCCCAGTTCATAAAGACTTTTCTGGTGAGATTGGAGGTGATGGTAATTAATGTGATTTTTTTTATAATGCTGAATGAAATGCGTCAATATTTAAAAGATCTGTGTTATTAAACCATTATATTTTCAATGACCAAAGCATGATTTTACAAATTCATGCCTGGATTAAAAAGCCTTTCAAACTGTGAGATTCACTAAAGAATGTTAATGTAACAAAGAACAAAATGCTCATTGATATAGGTTTAGATTCCAATTGCAACTATTTTTTGAGAAACTAGCACTTGTTGAATTCTAATGTAGTATCAAAGAAGAATATCCAGAGTTGTCTGAAAAGATAATTAAAATACTACTTTCTTTTCCAGCTACGTATGTATGAGAGGCCAAGTTTGCTTTATCTACTTCAATTAAAATATCATTAAAACAGACTGAATGCAGAAGCAAGCATAAGCATCTCATGGCCTCCTATGAAGTTAAACATCATGTAGATTTTTTAAATTGTAAAACAATGCCATTCTTCTTGCTAAATATTTGGTTTGGGAAAATACGGGTTTTTTTTTTTAAACATGTTACTATGTAATGGGTTTATTATAATTTTTTACTGTTAATAACATTTTAAAAAGTGTTAATGTTTAATATAGAAAACATAAATAAATAGAATCCACTTAAGTAAAAACTCTCTGGAGTCCTTCAGTAATTTTTAAGAATGTGAAGAGATTTTTGAGACCAAAGTGTTTCACCATTTTAGTATACTGGTTCTCAGCCATGATTCTAATGTGAGCTTATCTGCATATTAGAATCAGCTGAGACCTTTAAACAAGTCTCAAGCATGGGGCCTACCATTAGAAATTCTGCTTAATTAGTCTGGATTGTAGCCTGGATAAAAGGGTTTAGAAACTTATTCTGATGAATCTACTGAGTAGCAAAGATTAAGAGAGACTTGAAATCACCTTTGCAAAAATTATTAACAGTGA
Organism: Saimiri boliviensis; assembly: GCF_048565385.1. Lineage (NCBI taxonomy): Eukaryota > Metazoa > Chordata > Mammalia > Primates > Cebidae > Saimiri > Saimiri boliviensis. Next base: position 196,266,233 of record NC_133449.1, on the reverse strand, counting down.
GAAAATTTTAACAGTGAAAGAGATCTGATTTAACAAACTCTGTCTTGCCTTTAACCTCCAAACTGCCACTGCTCATTCATGTATGGGGGCCAAGCTGCCTATGGGATAAATTTATTTTGTAGTCTAAATGACAATAACACTTCCCAAAACTAAACCACCTTTATAAAACTAATAAAAGGCCATACATTTAGGAGTATGAGTGGGACCTGAATCTGCTTAGAAACGGGCATAGTTAAATGACTACCAGCCATTGTTCCGGAGGTTACAAGGTCTGTAAGTTCTCCAATTATTTCCATAATTAACAGCATTAATTATGTGGAACCTATGATTGGCCGTTTGAGATGCCTTTTCAGACTTTTGCATTTCTGATGACTAGATGCCTCTTCTTGGACCCATGACTCAGGACTCAACTGGTCCTGCGAGCCCCTGCCCAAAAGTGCAGTAGGGCCATTTTTCACACCCCTATGATTATATCCCCAACCAGTCAGCAGCATTCATTCTCTAATCCCCTGCTTGCCAAACTGTCTTTAGAACACCCTGGCCTCCAAATTTTCAGGGAGGCTGATTTGAGTAATAATAAAACTCTGGTCTCCTGTTTAGCTGGTTCTACATGTATTAAACTCTTTATTGCAATTTTCCTGTCTTGATAAATTGGTTCTATCTGGGCAGTGGGCAAGATGAACTTGTCAGGTGGTTACACACCGACAGGGCTTGTATGCCAAATAATCACTTAAGCATAAATACCTACATACTCACTAGAACACATTCCCAACTTCTCTATGTCAGAGTATACAGGATGATAGCCTGTTTGCTATATGTTGGACGCTCTTGTTTTCTATTGCTTCTGAATAGATATATATTTTAAGTTGCTTATCTCTTTTCTCCCTCATGTGGGGCAGTGTTTTTATAGACCATTCCATTTGTTTGCACTTTTTTTCATTTATTTATGCATGTGCTTATTCAACAAATACTTTAAAAAGGGCTCTTTCTATGGTCTGAGATTTAACTAATAAAGAATGCCTAAGAAGGTGCTTACAGGGATTGGAAGTTAACTTGATTGTGCCGAGAAGCCTTAAAGGGGCTTTGATTAGAACAAAGGTTAGAGTCATTTATCCTGAAAGAATGGTAAATTCAGGGCATAGAAAAAAAGTGACCAAATTCTGTGCAATGGCTAAGAATGGTTCATTTAAAGTTCTTACTTATCACAGAAGATTTTGCCTAGGCTCTTAATGGCAACCTGAATTAGCATTCTAGTGTCTACCTTTTTTTTTTTTCTGAAATGTCCTTCTTTGGACACATTAACTTCTGTTTATCCAAAATGTCTGCTATATAATGACACTTCTGATATTTAGCTACCAACCAGACCAAGAGTAATACTATTCCTGCAAGCACAGGTGTTGTTTCTCTATGAACAGTGCAGTTCTCCTTTCATCTTCAAAATTCCCAGAGCAAGGCTGTAGGAAGAGGGTTACCTATGGCTCAGTCCTTTGTGATGCCTTGCACTGGCCACCAAGTGTCACTCTTGTTCTTTTTACTATTGAAAAATGTTCTTATAGACAAAGGGACACTGGATCTCTTTTCTGGTCCTGTTATATAGCTTCTAGTTCCAGCTAGAGGCTTTTGCATCTTAACCAGCTTTCTTGTGTGACATCGCCTTAGCAGCTTATGGCTAGTAGTTTGGATCCTGTTGTTTGGGTTAACGACATGAAGAGGAAATAGCAGTATCACAGTGATATGATGGATATGAGTCTTTGTGCCCCACTCACCTGGTTGAGCTGGGTTGCCCAGCTTATTTCTTGTCTTGAAGAAATCACACTGACAGATCTCTCTGCAAGTGATCATTCAGAATCAATCACTTATAGATTCCTGTTGATAGAAACAAAATTCTGGTTATTTATAGCAGCAGAACCATACAATTTTAAAGGGGTAAAAAATGATTGCAAACTCAATTTTCTTATCTGTATTACAAAGCAAAATATAGAACACAATATTGAGAAATGAACATATGGTAATAAGGAAACACACTTTCCCAGAATCTCAGTAACAAGATTCTGCAGTGTGTCACATTTCAATTCTTTTAAGTTTTAGCCTATAGATTTTGTTTGGGGGAAGGAGAGGGAGCATTGAGGAGTAGTCATTGAAATTTGATGTTAATAAAACAGTTAATGTCCATGCAAATACTAACTTCATGTTCATCTGGGCTTATTCGTAGTAATATGCTGTTGATGAAAATAATAACGTATACAAGGTGTTGGGTATGTTATAAGTATACTCATTAAAAAGTATAAATAACTGCATCATCAAAAATGCTCTTTAGTTTCTTCTTAGTGTTTTCTTGTCCTTCTACTTTCTGCCATGTAAGAAGGCTGGCAAGATGGCCGAATAGGAACAATTTGGCAGCTTCCAGTGAGATCAATGCAGAAGGTGAGTGATTTATGCATTTCCGACAGGTGTATGGCTCATCTCACTGGGACCGTTAGACAGTGGCTGTAGCCCACAGAGGGTGAGCCAAAGCAGGGTGGGGTGTCACCTCACCCAGGGAGCACAGGGGGTCAGGAACTCCCTCCCCTAGCCAAAGGAAGTCGTGAGGGAGTGTGCCATTTGGAACAGTACACTCTGGCCCAGATACTGCACTTTTCCCACCACTTTGCAACCTGCAGATCAGGAGATACTCTTGGGTGCCTACACCACCATGGCCCTGGGTTTCAAGCACAAAACTGGGTGGCCATTTGGGCAGACACCAAACTAGCTGCAGGACTTTTTCTTTCATACCTTAGTGGCACCTGGAATGCCAGCAAAACAGAACTGTTCAGTCCCCTGGAAAGGAGGCTGAAGCTGGGGGCCAAGTGGTCTAACTCAGTGGATCCTACCTCCATGGATCCACCAAGCTAAGATCCACTGGTCTGATATTCTCACTGCCAGCACAGCAGTCTGAAGTCAACCTGGGATGCTTGAGCTTGGTGGGGGTAGGGGTATCCACCATTAGTGAGGCTTGAGTAGGTGGTTTTTCCCTCACAGTGTAAACAAAACTTCCAGGAAGTTCAAACTGGGTGGAGCCCACCACAGCTTTGCAAACTGTCTGTAGCCAGACTGTCTCCCTAGATTCCTCCTCTTTGGGCATGGCATCTCTGAAAGAAGGCAGCAGCCCCTGTCAGGGCCTTATAGGTAAAAGTCCCATCTCCCTGGGACAAAACACCTGAAGGAAGGAGCAGCTGTGGGTGCCACCTCAGCAGACTTAAACATTCCTGCCTGCCAGCTCTGAGGAGAGGATCAGATTTCCCAGCACAGTGCTTGAGTTCTGCTAAAGGATAAACTGCCTCCTCAAGTGGGTTCTTGACCCCTATCCCTCCTGATTGAGAGACACCTCCATGCAAGGGTCAACAGACACCTCATACAGGAAAGAACCAGCTGGCAGGTACCCTCTGAGATGAAGGAAGGAGCAGGCAGCAATCTTGGCTGTTCTGCAGCCTCCACTGGTGATACCCAGGCAAACAGGGTTTGGAGTGGACCTCCAGCAAGCTCTAGCAGACCTATGGCAGAGGGGCCTGACTGTTAGGAGGAAACTAACAAACAGAAAGGAATAGCATCAACATCAATGAAAAGGATGTCCACGCAGAAACTCCATCCAAAAGTCACCAACATCTGAGACCAAAGGTAGATAAATCCAAAAAGATGAAGAAAAACCAACACAAAAAGGCTGAAAATTTCAACAACCAGAACGCCTCTTCTCCTCCAAAGGATCACAACTCCTCGCCAACAAGGAAACAAAATTAGATAGAGAATGAGATTCATGAATTGACAGAAGTAGGCTTCAGAAGGTGGGTGATAAACTCCTCCAAGCTAAAGGAACATGTTCTAACTCAATGCAAGGGAGCTAAGAACCTTGAAAAAAAGGTTAGAAGAATTGCTAACTAGAATAACCAGCTTACAAAAGAACATAAATGACCTAATGCAGCTGAAAAACATGTATGAGAACTTCTTGAAGCATACACAATATCACCTGCCGAATTTATCAAGCATAAGAAAAGACATCAGAGATTGAAGATTAACTCAATGAAATAAAGCATGAAGAGAAGATTAGAGAAAAATGAATTAAAAGAAACAAAGCCTCCAAAAAATGTGGGACTATTTGAAAAGACCAAACCTATGTTATATTGGTATACCTGAAACTATGAAGAGAATGAAGCAAAGTTGGAAAACACTCTTCAGGATATTATCCAGGAAAATTTCCCCAGCCTAGCAAGACAGGCCGACATTTAAATTCAAGAAATGCAGATAACACCAGAAAGATACTGCTTGAGAAAAGCAATGCAAGACATGTAATTGTTAGATTCAACAAGGTTGAAATGAAGGAAAAAAATGTTAAGGTCAGCCAGAAAGAAAGGTCATGTTACCCACAAAGGGAAGCCCATCACACTCACAGTGGATGAGACAGTGGATGTCTCTGCAGAAACTCTACAGCCTGAAGAGAGTGGGGGCCAATATTCAACTTTCTTAAAGAAAAGAATTTTCAGCCCAGAATTTCATATCCAGCCAAACTAAGCTTCATAAGCAAAGGAGAAATCAACTCCTTTACAGACAAGCAAAAGCTGAGAGATTTTGTCACCACCAGGCCTGCCCTACAAGAGCTCCCGGAGAAAGCATTAAACATGAAAAGGAAAAACTGGTAACAACCACTGCAAAAACATACCAAATTATAAAGACCATTGACACTGTGAAGAAACTGCATTATGTAACAAGCAAAATAACCAGCCAGCATCATAATGACAGGATCAAATTCACACATAGCAATATTACTTTTAAATGTAAACAGGCTAAATGCCCCCAATTAAAAGACACAGACTGGCAAATTGGATAAAGAGTCAAGACTCGTCAATGTGCTGTATTCAGAAGACCCATCTCATGTGTAAATATACCCATAGACTTAAAATACAGGGGTGGAGAAATGTTTACCAAGCAAATGAAAAGAAAAAAAAGAAAAAAAAAAAAAAGCAGGGCTTGCAATCCTAGTCTCTGATAAAACAGACTTTAAACCAACAGAGATTAAAAAAAAAAAAAAAAAAAAAAAGACAAAGAAGGGAATTACATAATGATAAAGGGATCAATGCAACAAGAAAAGCTAACTATCCTAAATATATGTGCATCCAATACAGGAGCACCGAGATTCATAAAGCAAGAGACTTAGACTCCAACACAATAATAGTGGGAAACATTAACACCCCACTGTCAATATTAGACAGATCAATGAAACAGAAAATTAACAAGAACATTGAGGACTTGAACTCAGCTCTGGACCAAGTGCACCCAGTAGACATCTACAGAACTCTCCACCCCAAATCAACAGAATATACATTCTTCTCAGCACCACATTAAAATTGACCACATAATTGGAAGTAAAATCTCCTCAGCAAATGCAAAAGAATGAAAATCATAACAACCATTCTCTCAGATCACAGTGCAATCAAATTAGAACTCAGAATTAAGAAACTCACTCAAAACAGCACAATTACATGGAAACTGAACAACTTTATCCTGAATGACTAGTAGGTAAATAACAAAATTAAGGCAGAAATAATTAAGTTCTTTGAAACCAATGAGAACAAAGACACAACATACCACAATCTCTGGGACGCAGATAAAGTAGTGTTTAGAGGGAAATTTACAGCACTAAATGCCCACAGGATAAAGCAGGAAAGATCTAAAATTGACACCCTAACATCACAAAGAACTAGAGAAGTGAGAGCAAACAAATTCAAAAGCTAGCGGAAGACAAAAAAATCAGCAGAACTGAAGGAGATAGAGACACAAAAAATTCTTCAAAATAATCAGTGAATCCAGGAGTGCTTTTTTAAAAAAGACCAGCAAAATAGATAGTCTGTTAGCCAGATTAATAAAGACAAAAAGAGAAGAATTAAATAGACACAATAAAAAAGGATAAAGGGGATAACACCACTGATGCCACAGAAATGCAAAGTATTATTAGAGACTGTTATAAATACCTCTACACAACAAAACTAGAAAATATACTAGAAATGGATAAATTCCTGGTCACATACCTCCTCCCAAGACTAAGCCAGGAGGAAGTCAAATCCCTGATCAGACCAACAACGAGTCCTGAAATTGAGGCAGTAAATAATAGCCTACCAACCAAAAAAGGCGGACCAGACAGATTCACAGCCAAATTCTACCAGAAGTACGAAGAGGAGCTGGTACTACTTCTTCTGAAATATTTCAAACAATAAAAAAGAGGGAATCCTCCCTAACTCATTTTATGAGGCCAGCATTAGCCTGACACCAAAACCTGGCAGAGACACAACAACAACAAAATTTCAGGCCAATATCCCTGATTAACATCAATGTGAAAATCCTCAATAAAATGCTAGCAAGCCAAATCCAGTAGCACATCAAAAATTTTATCTGTCATGATCAAGTTGGCTTTATCCCTGGAATGGAATGCTGGTTCTATGCAAATCAATAAATGTAATCCATCACATAAACAGAACCAATGACAAAAACCACAGGATTATCTAAATAGATGCAGAAAAGGCCTTTGATAAAACTCAACAGCACTTTGTGCTGAAAACTCTCAATAAACTCAGTATTGATGGAATGTATCTCAAAATAATAAGAGTTTTGATGACAAACCCACAGCCAATATCATACTGAATGGACAAAAACTGGAAGCATTCCCTTTGAAAACCAGCACAAGACAAGGATGTCCTCTCTTAACTCTTCTATTCAACATAGTATTGGAAGTTCTGGCCAGGGCAATCAGGCAAGAGCAAGAAATAAAGGGTTTTCAAATAGGAAGAGAGGAAGTCTAATTGTCTCTGTTTGAAGATGACATGATTGTATACTTAGGAAACCCCACCAGCTAAGCCCAAAATCTCAGTAAGCTAATAAGCAACTTCAGCAAAAATCGCAAGCATTTCTATACGTGAATAATAGACAAGCAAAGCACCAAATCATGAGTGAACTCCCATTCAGAATTGCTACAAAGAGAATAAAATACCTAGGAATACAATTTACAAGGGATGTGAAGGACCTCTTCAAAAAGACCTACAAACTACTGCTCAAGAAAATAAGAGAGGACACAAACAAATGGAAAAACATTCCACGTTCATGGATAGGAAGAATCAGTATTGTGAAAATGGTCATATTGCCCAAAGTAATTTATAGATTCAATGCAATCCCCATCAAGCTACCACTGACTTTCTTCACAGAATTAGAAAAAACTACTTTAAATTTCTTATGAAAGAACAAAAGAGCCCGTATACCCAAGACAATCATAAGCAAAAAGAGCAAAGCTGGAGGCATTACTCTACCTGACTTCAAACTATACTACAAGTCTACAGTCATCAAAATAGCATGGTACTAGTACCAAAACGGATATATGGATCAATGGAACAGCCCAGAGTCCTCAGAAATAAAACCATACATCTGCAACCGTCTGATCTTTGACAAACCTGACAAAACAAACAATGGGGAAAGAATTTTCTTTTTAATATATTGTGTTGGGAAAACTGGCTACCATATGCAGAAAACAAACTGGACTGCTTCCTTACAACTTACACAAAAATCGACTCAAAATGGATTAAAGACTTACATGTAAGACCTAAAATCATAAAAACTCTAGAAGAAAACCTAGGTAATACCATTCAGGACACATGGGCAAAGACTTCATGACTAAAACACCAAAAGCAATGTCAATAAAAGCCAAAATAATCAAATGAGAACTAATTAAAGAGCTTTTGCACAGCAAAATAAACTCATTTGAGTGAAAAGGCTAATATCCAGAATCTACAAGGAACTTAAACAATTTTACAAGAAAAAAACAACCCCATGAAAAAGTGGGCATAGGATATGAACAGACACTTCTGAAAAGAAGACATTTAGGTGGTCAACCAACATATGAAAAAAATACTCATCATCACTGGCCATTAGAGAAATGCAAATCAAAACCACAATAAGATACCATCTCATACCAATTAGAATGGCAATCATAGAAAGTCAGGAAACAACAGATGCTGGAGAAGATGTGGAGAAATAGGAACACTTTTACAATGTTGGTGGGAGTGTAATTTAGTTCAAGGATTGTGGAAGACAGTGTGGCAATTCCTCAAAGATCTAGAACCAGAAATACCATTTGACCTTGCAATCTCATTACTGGATATATACCCAAAATGTTATGAATAATTCTACTATAAAGATACTTGCCTGTGTATGTTTATTGCAGCACTGTTCACAATTACAAAGACTTGGAACCAATCAAATGTCCATCAATGATAGACTGAATAAAGAAAATATGGTACATTTATACCATGGAATACTATGCAGCCATAAAAAAGGATGAGTTCACGTCCTTTGCAGGGACATGATGAAGCTGGGGGCCATTATTCTCAGCAGATTAACACGGGAACAGAAAATCAAACACCACATATTCTCACTCATAAGTGGGAGTTGAACGGTGAGAACACATGGATACAGGGAGTAGAACTTCATACAAGGGGCCTGTCAGGGAGCACGGGACTCAGGGAGGGATGGCATTAGGAGAAATACCTAATGTAGATGATGGGTTGATGGGTGAAGGGAATCACCATAGCACATGTATACCTATGTAACAAACTTGCACATTCTGCACATGTATCCCAGAACTTAAAATATCATAAAAAAAAGAAGAGCCATATCCCTACCAAATAATAGTGAAAACAAAAAATGTTAAACTTCCTTGTTTTATAACTATTCTGTAGCCATTCTGTGAAGTGGAAAAAGGTGGCGGTTCCCAAACAATAGTTGTTGGTTGATATATTAGCCTTCTATTTCAGCTGTAACAAATTGTCACAAAGTTAGTGGCTTAAAACACACATTTACAGAAATTACAAGAGGATTCAAATTAAGTGGTTCCAAGAAACAGGTCATCAAACTGGCATTTCTGGATGAAATTTGTCATACATTCCAAGGGTATGGTATAATTTCCTCATGAGGGTAAGGAGGGAAGGAACATGGCAACCCATGACATACTTTGGAATCATAGTTACTCAGATTATCAGTGGTAGACTTGAATTAAGTGAGAAGTGAAAATTAGTCACCATAGCAACAAAGTGATTATAAAGATGGTATAATTATCAGGCTTTTTATTATGATCACGGAGAGCATATGTAGGGAAAACATGACGTTAAGGGCAATAGACCCAATAAAGAACACCCATGGAAGACCCAAAGTTCTTCGTGTAAGCTTTGAAGGAATGTTTTGGGTAAATATGACTAAGGACCAATCCCAGGGCTGATTGTCAGAGTTACAGAATGCAAGACCTCACCAAGTCTCTATATTAAGATAAAGGCACTGGTGGGGAAGAAGTGGGATGCTGAAAAATAGGATAGGTACATATGAGCTGACCTAGACAAGGCCAAATGGCCTGAATGTCTCTTAAATTATCTTTGCCTGTGGAGGGAGGTCTATTTCTCTATTTAAGGAAAGAGTCCCTGTTTTAAAATCTTTTCACTAACTATACTTGAAGCACTAATCTCCAAAACAGGACCCATTTCTGCCACCTCTGATTGCCTCCAGAGAAGTTACAGTATTATGTAACCCTAAAAGTGTTCAATAGAAGGCAACTAAGATAAGAGATAGCCTATAGATTAAAAATGCATAGGACCTCAGCAATTTATAGGGGCAAACTACAGGCATTTAGGAAGTTTGTGGGGGTGAAATCCAAGGGTTTTTGAACATGGGGGATGAGATATGAGGCTCAAATAGGCCAAATTCATTGCTCTGATGGACTACCAAGGAGTCAGGATTTCATGTGTTGGTTCAAGCACCTGGAAGTGATATTTGTCATCTGCAGGATTGGCAAATCTAAGTGTATTGGCCTAGATTTTTAATAGTGGAAAAATGGAAACTTCTCTGGTATACTATGGAGATGGGAGTCTGAAGACTTGGGGAAATGGGAATGTTATAATTATCTATTAATTGCTATGCCACTCTCTCTAATGTTATTCCCTAGGAGAACTTAGAGATGTTCCTTTCACCAAGTGATTAAGAAATGCATTGATCTTTGGCAATAAAAGAAAATGTTTACTTGTAATATTTTTATAACTATAAATCTTTCTTCCTTAATCCTCTTACAAATTTTCAAATAGCATTTGTTAGAATATTTATAAAACACACTGTGAAAATACTATTACAATGCATAAAAATTATTTGGAATACCAGGCAGAGGCAACATGGCAAAACTTCACCTTTACTAAAAATGTAAAAGTTTGCTGGGTGTGGTGGTGCACTCCTATAGTCCCAGCTTCTTGGGAAGCTGAGGTGGGAGGATCACTTTAGCCTGGGAGGTCAAGTTTGCAGTGAGCCATGATCATGCCACTGCACCCAGCCTGGGCCACAGATAAGATCCCACTTCAAATATATATATATCAGACAGAACTAAATTTTGAATTGATGGTCATAAGTTATAACATAAGCATCTGCCTTTTGCAAAATAGAATACCTTTATTATAATGCTAGCAAAAGCCACTAAGCCACTTTTATTTCTTTTATTTAGATTTGTCCTCTGCTAATCAAAAGAATGCTGTGAAAACCCTATTCTTTTATTTTAATTTTATATAATAGTTCTTAACACTTGTATAGAGGTATTACTTTCTAAAAGTATTTTAATATATTGTTTTTGTATTATATCATATCTATATTTTTAAATGTATAAACATGATTATAATTTAATAAATAATTGATAAAAGAAATTTTTGTGCAGCTGTCACCCAGGTCAAGTAATAGCATACTGCCAATGTCCCAAGGCTCCCTGTTTGCACCTAATTGATTATAATCATATCATCATCCCCATAATTAACTAATGTCTACATTTCTTTGTGTTTCTTTGAAGTTTTGTTATCTATGTATGTTGTTTTAGACAATATAATTTAATTTTGTCTGATTTGGCACTTTTATTCAAAATTTCTATTTTAAAAATGTCAAGTCATGAGAAAAGTTGTAAATGTGGAACTTAAGTGAATAAGACATTTCTGGAACAATAACAAATTTAAATATGGAGTGAGTATTAAATGATATAAAGAAATTTTAATTTTAAGTGCAATGATGTTACTTTGGCTAAGTACAAAAATATTTTTATTTATTTACTTATTTTGAGACAGACTCTCACTCTGTCAGCCAGGTTGGAGTGCAGTGGCATGATCTCAGCTCACTGCAACTTCCATCTCCCAGGATCAAGTAATTCTCCTGCCTCAGCCTCCCGAGTAGCTGAGATTACAGGTGTGTGCCACCACAACTGGTGAATTTTTGTGTCTTTAGAGATGAGATTTCACCATGTTAGCCAGGCTGGTCACGAACTCCTGACCTCAGGTAATCTGCCCACCTCGGCTTCCCAAGGTGTTGAGATTACAGGTATGAGCCAACATACCAGGCCAATATTTTATTTATTTATTTATTTATTTATTTATTTATTTATTTTTTAATAAGTTCTGGGATACATGTGCAGGTCATGCAGGATTGCTACATAGTATACATGTGCCATGGTGGTTTGTTGCCTCAATCCCCCTATCACCTATATTAGGTATTTCTCCTAATGTTACCCCTCCCCAGTACTCCCACACCCTGCTACCCCTCTCCTAGGCCCCCCTACATATGCCAACAGGTCCCAGTGTGTGATGTTCCCCTCCCTATGTCCATGTGTTCTCTTTGTTCAACATCCACTTATGAATCAGAACATGTTGTGTTTGATTTTCCGTTCTTGTGTCAGTTTGCTGAGAATGATGGTTTCCAGATTCATCCATGCCCCTGCAAAGGACATGAACTCATCCTTTTTTATGGCTGCATAGTATTCCATGGTGTAATGTGCCACATTTTCTTTATCCAGTCTATCATTGATGGGCATTTGGGTTGGTTTCAAGTCTTTGCTATTGTAAAGAGTGCTGCAATGAATATACATGTGCATGTGTCTTTATAATAGGGACAATTTGTAATCCTTAGGGGATATACCCAGTAACAGGATTGCTGGGTCAAATGGTATTTCTATTTCTAGGTCCTTGAGGAATCACCATACTGTCTTCCACAAGTGTTGAACTAATTTACACACCCGCCAACAGTGTAAAAGCATTCCTATTTCTCCACATCCTCTCCAGCATCTATTGTCTCCAGAATTTTTAATGATCACCATTCTAACTGGTGTGAGATGGTATCTCAATGTGGTTTTGATTTGCATTTCTCTATTGACCAGTGATGATGAGCATTTTTTAATATGTTTGTTGGCTACATAAATGTCATCTTTTGAAAAGTGTCTGTTCATATCCTTCGCACACTTTTTGATGTTTTTTGTTTTTTTTTGTTTTTTTGGTTTTTTTTTTTCCTTGTAAATTTGTTTTCGTTCTTTGTAGATTCTGGATATTAGCCCTTTGTCAGATGGGTATATTGCAAAAAAATTTTTTCCATTCTGTTGATTGCTGGTTCACTCTAATTATATTTTCTTTTGCTGTGCAGAAGCTATTAAGTTTAATTAGATCCCATTTGTCTATTTTGGCTTTTGTTGCCATTGCTTTTGGTGAAGTTCTTACCTATGCCTATGTCCTGAATGGTATTGCCTACATTTTCTTCTAGTGATTTTATGGTGTTAAGTCTTATGTTTAAATCTTTAATCCATCTGGAGTTAATTTTTGTATAAGGTGTAAGGAATGGGTTCAGTTACAGCTTGTACACATGGTTAGCCAGTTTCCCCAACATCATTTAAACAGGGAATCTTCTCTATTGCTTATTTTGTCAGGGTTGTCAGAGATTAGATGGTTGTAGATGTGTGGCATTACTTCTGAGGCCTTTGTTCTGTTCCATTGGTCTATATCTCTGTTTGGTACCAGTACCATGCTGTTTTGATTACTGTAGGCTTGTAGTATAGTTTGACATCAGGTAGAGTAATGCCTCCAGCTTTGTTCTTTTTGCTTAGGGTTGTCTTGGCTATGCAGGCTCTCTTTTGGTTCCAAATGAAGTTTAAAGTGGTGTTTTCCAGTTCTGTGAAGAAGGTCAATGGTAGTTTTATGGGGATAGCATTGAATCTATAAATTACTTTGGGCAGTTTGGCCATTTTCACGATATTGATTCTTCCTAATGATGAGCATGGAATGTTTTTCCAACTGTTTGTGTCCTCCCTTATTTCCTTGAGCAGTGGTTTGTAGTTCTCCTTGAAAAGGTCCTTTACATCCTTTGTTAGTTGTATTCCTAGGTATTTTATTCTCTTTGTAGCAATTGTGAATGGGAGTTTGCTCATGATTTGGCTGTTTGTCTGCTATTGGTGTCTAGGAATCCTTGTGATTTTTGCACATTAATTTTGTATCCTGAGACTTTGTTGAAGTTACTTATCATCTTAAGGAGATTTTGGGCTGAGACGATGGGATTTTCTAAATATATAATCATGTTGTCTGAAAAGAGAGACAATTTGTCTTCCTTTTTTCCTAATTGACTACACTTTATTTCTTCCTCTTGCCTGATTGCCCTGGCCAGAACTTCCATATCTATGTTGAATAGGAGTGGTGAGAGAGGGCATTCTTGTCTAGTGCCAGTTTTCAAAGGGAATGCTTCCAGTTTTTGCCCATTCATTATGATACTGGCTGTGGGTTTGTCATCAATAGCTTTTATTATTTTGAGATACGTTCAATCGATAACTAGGTTATTGAGAGTTTTTAGCATAAAGGACTGTTTAATTTTGTTGAAGACTTTCTCTACATCTATTGAAATAATCATGTGGTTTTTGTCTTTGGTTCTGTTTATGTGATGGATGACCTTTATAGACTTACGTATGTTGAACCACCCTTGCATCCCAGGGATGAAGCCAACTTTACTGTGATGGATAAGCTTTTTGATGTGCTGTTGGATTCAGTTTGCTAGTATTTTATTAAAGATATTTGCATCAATGTTCATCCTATATATTGGCCTGAAATATTCTTTTTTTGTTGAGTCTCTGCCTGGTTTTGTTATCAGGATGATGTTGGTCTCACTTGGGGAGGATGCCTTCTTTTTTTGTTGTTTGGAATAGTTTCAGAAGGTATGGTACCAGCTCCTCTTTGTTCATCTGGTAGAATTCAGCTGTGAAACCATCTGGTCCTGGACCATTTTTGGTTAGTAGGCTATTAATTGCTACCTCAATTTAAGACTTTGTTATTGGTTTATTCAGGGATTCAACTTTTTCCTAGTTTAGTCTTTGGAGGATGTAAGTGTCCAAGAATTTACCCATTTCTTCTAGATTTACTGATTTATGTGCATAGAGGTGTTTGTAGTAATATCTGGTGTTAGTTTGTATTTTTGTAGAATCGGCAGTGATATCCCGTTTATCAATTTTTTATTGCATTTATTTGATTCTTTTCTCTTTTCTTTTTTATTAGTCTGGCTAGCAGTCTATTTATTTTGTTGATCTTTTCAAAAAACCAGCTTCTGGATTTGTTTATTTTTTGAAGAGTCTTTGTGTCTCTATTTCTTTCAGTTCTGCTCTGATCCTAGTTATTTCCTGACTTCTGCTATCTTTTGAATTTGTTTGATTTGCTCCTCTAGTTATTTTTAGTTGTGACAAAAGGGTGTCAATTTTAGATCTTTCCTTGCTTCTCATGTGGGCATTTAGTCTATAAATTTCCATCTAGACACTGCTTTAAGTGTGTCCCAGAGATTCTGGTACATTGTGTCTTCATTCTCATTGGTTCCAAAGAACATCTTTATTTCTGCCTTCATTTTATTATTTATCCAGTAGTTATTCAGGAGCAGGTTGTTCAATTTCCATGTAGTTTTGAGGTTTTTGAGTGAGATTCTTAATCTTGAGTTTTAATTTGATTGTACTGTGTCTGAGTGACTGGTATGATTTCCATTATTTTGCATTTGCTGAGGAGTGATTTACTTCCAATTATGTGGTCAATTTTAGAGTAAGTGCGATGTGGTGCTGAGAAGAAGGTATGTTCTGTGGATTTTGGGTGAGGGGTTCTGTAGATGTCTATTAGGTCCACTAGGTCCAGAGCTGAGTTCAAGTCCTTGATATCCTTGTTAATTTTCTGTCCTAATATTGACAGTAGATTGTTAAAGTCTCCCACCATTATTATGTGGGAGTCTAAGTCTCTTTGTAGGTTGCTAAGAACTTGCTTTATATATCTGGGTGCTCCTGTATTGGGTGCATATATATTTAGAATAGTTAGCTCTTCTTGTTACATTGATTCTTTTACCATTATGTAATGCCTTTCTTTGTCATTTTAGATCATTGTTGGTTTAAAGTCCCTTTTATTGAAGACTAGGTTTGGAACCCCTGTTTTTTTTTTTTTCTCTCCATTTGCTTGGTAAAACTTCCTCCATCCCTTTATTTTCAGGCTTTGTGTGTCCTTGCATGTGAGATGGGTCTCCTGAATACAGCACACCGATGGATCTTGACTCTTTATCCAATTTGCCAGCCTGTGTCTTTTGATTGAGGCATTTAGCCCATTTACATTTAAGGTTAATATTGGTATGTTTGAATTTTATCCTGCCGTTTTGATACTAGTTGGTTGTTTTACCCATTAGTTGATGCAGTTTCTTCATCATGTCAATGGTCTTTACTATTTGGTACATTTTTGCAGTGGCTGGTACTGGTTGTTCCTTTCCATGTTTAGTGCTTCCTTTAGGAGCTCTTCTAAGGCGGGCCTGGTAGTGACAGTCTCTCAGCAATTCCTTATCCATAAAGGATTTTATTTCTCCTTCACTTATGGAGCTTAGTTGGGATGGATATTAAATTCTGGGTTGAAAGTTCTTTTGTTTAAGGGTGTTGAATATTGGCCCCCGCTCTTCTGGCTTGTAGAGTTTCTGCTGAGAGATCCACTGTAAGTCTGATGGGCTTCCCTTTGTGGGTAACCTGACCTTTCTCTCTGGCTTCCATTAGCATTTTTTCCTTCATTTCAATCCTGGTCAATCATGTGCCTCAGGGTTGCTCTTCTTGAGAAATATCTTTGTGGTGTTCTCTGTATTTCTTGAATTTGAATGTCGGCCTGCCTTGCTAGATTGGAAATGTTCTCCTGGATAATATCTTGAAGAGTGTTTTCCAGCTTGGATTCATTCTCCTTATCACATTCAGGTACACAAATCCAGCGTAGATTAGGTCTTTTTACATAATTCCATATTTCCTGGAGGTTTTGTTTATTTCTCTTTACTCTTTTTCTCTTATCTTGGCTTCTCATTTTATTTCATTGAGTTGATCTTCAATCTCTGATATCCTTTCTTCTGCTTGATTGATTTGGCTATTGAAATTGTGTATGCTTCATGAAGTTCTTGTGCTGTGTTTTTCAGTTCCATCAAGTCATTTATGTTCTTCTGTAAACTAGTTATTCTAGTTAGCATTTTGTCTAACATTTTTTCAAGTGTCATGATTTCTTTGCATTGAGTTAGAACATGTTCCTTTAGCTCAGAGAAGTTTGTTATTACCCAACTTCTGAAGCCTGCTTCTGTCAATTTTTCAAACTCAATCTCCATCCAGTTTTCTTCCCTTGTTGTTGAGCAGTTGTAATCCCTTGGAGAAGGGGAGGAGTTCTGGCTTTTGCTGATTTTAGCCTTTATGCGCTGGTTTCTTCCCACCTTTGTGGATAGCTGGTGACTTTCAGATGGGATCTCTGAGTGGACCTCCTTTCTGCTGATGTTGAAGCTATTTCTTTCTGTTTTTTAATTTTCCTCCTAACAGTCAAACCTCTCTGCTACAGGACTGTTGGAGGTCCTCTCCAGACCCTGGTTGCCTGGTAATAACCCACAGGGGCTGCAGAACAGCAAGGATTGCTGCCTGTTCCTTCCTCTGGTAGCTTTATCCCAGAAGTGTACCCGCCAGATGTCAGCCAGAGCCCTCCTGTATGAGCTGCCTCTTTGGATATATGTGGCTCAGGGAGCTACTTGCGGAGGTAGTCTGTCCCTTATCAGAGCTCAAGTGCTGTGCTGGGAGCTCCATTACTCCCTTCAGTGCTGCTGGGCAGGGATGTTTAAGTCTGTTGCAGTAGAACTCACAACTGTCCCTTTTCCCAGGTGCTCTGTCCTGAGAAGGTGGGGCTTTTTTTTTATAAGTCCCTGACAGGCTGCTGCCTTTTTTCAGAGATGCCCTGTCCAGAAAGGAGGGAGTTTAGTCACAGTCTGCTTGCAGAGTCTTTTCTGAGCTGCGTGGGGCTCCGCCCTGCTTCTGTGTAAACTTCCTTAGGATTCTGTTTACACAAGCAAGGTTAGAACTGTCTCAGTAATGGCGGATGCCCCTCCCCCCACCGAGTTCAATTGTCCCAGGTTGAGCTCAAACTGCTGCACTGGCTGCACAAATCTGAAGCCAGCGGGTTTCAATTTGCTGGTCTTTGTGTGGGTAGGACCTGCTGAGCCAGATTGTTATACTCGAGTGAGTTTAAAACAGAAGTGCCACACTCTGAGTTTGTTGAGAGTCCACTTTTAATGGCCAGCATCCAAGAGAGAGTCAGCTAGAGCTCAAACCTCTCGGCCCAGAACAAAGGGCAGCCAACATTTTTATACCAGCTTAGGGTCGGGGGCAGTGAGAAGATTATTACAGAAACAGAAGAAGCAAGTTAGGGGAAGGGAGTGATGCCTAACAAAAAAATTCTATTTAAAGTTATTTTTTTACCTAGGATGTGGGGTAAGCAGTTACACAGTTGCAAAACAGAATTTATAGAATGTACAAGGCCAGTGGGACCTGTTTCTCAGAAAATTGGTTACAAGGATGCCAGGTGTCTCAGACCACAAGCTCTCAGAACAGAATGCTGTACATAGCTCAGGGTGGGCAAAATGGAGTTAGCAGGATTGTTTAAAATGTATTCATTTTAGCCAAGCTAGGGTATTTCATTCCCGACTAATGTTTTGGCGGAATCAAATCATGGATTCCTCAGTGGTATCCAAAGGATAATAGTGGGTTCTGAGATACATGAGGCTGACAGAGCCTATATGCTGTTTGATGAATTTTAGGAGCCAATTTAGTATACATGGTCCAAAAGTTAGACCTAGAAGAAGGAGAAATAGGGGGCCTGCCAGCCCACTGATTAGGGTGGTGAGCCAGAGCTTCCAATTAAACTATCCCTGATACCAGGGAGTGTTATTTTCTTGCTCTCTGTGGCATTTGTCTATGTTATCCCTGACTTTCTGGAGGGTGTCTTTAATGACTCCAGACCTGCTGGCATAGAAACAAAAGCTTTCCCCTAAGGCAGCACAGAGTCCCCCTTGGGACATAAATAACAGATCTAAGCCCAGGTGGTTTTGAAGGACCATCTCAGCCAGAGAGGCTAATTGGGCACCTAACATGTCTATGGCAGACTGAATTCCTTCTAGATCACAGTCAGTAAGTTGGGAGATTCACACTAGTCCAGTTTCTCCTTGAACTAGTGCTGCAGTTCCCAGGGCAGTGGAGCCTGCTATGCCAAGCCCTACCAAGAGGGGTACCAGCAGTGGGGCCGTGGGGCTGAACCTGGAGTATAGTCCCGGTGGAGCAAAGAGGTGTTGTCCTTCCTGTCCGCTGTACACATATACTTGGGAAGTACATGGACTAAGACACAAGTTCAGGTCTTGCTTCTGGAGCTATTCCGTTTATGCAGCAGGCAAGACCAGAGGTGCAGGCCAACCAAGTGCCGTTGGGAGCTCTATAGGACAATGAAGAATTCCTAACAGTGAGTAAAGATTTATTATATGTGGTTTGAAACAGAGAGGCAGACAGGTTATAGTTAGAACTGATTAAGCAGGAAGCATTTCCAGCAATATGCATGTCAGCTTATGCATGTCAGTAAGGATGTTCATCAAGCTCGGGGCTACATGTGGCTTGGGCTCGAGCCTGGAAACTGCTGGGACAGGCTGGTTGAAACTTTTTAACTGGGGATGGGGCTGAAACATAGGGTCTCCGAAGTCTGCTATGGGCCCAATAGGGTTTGGCAGTCGCCAGTATGTAAGAACTTTCTTTTGGATTACAAACAAAGTTCCTGGATCTCATCTGGTTACATCTAGTCTGAGTCCCCAGGTGCCTGTGGTCCAGTAGAAGGCAGAGCGATTGTGGATAGTTAGGTTCAGGGGATTACAGGATTTCATTGAGCACATGTTTGGATGGGCAGCACAGGCTAAGGAGAGGGTTGAAGATTTTGCTGGTCCCCCCGATAGATGGCTAGAGTTACACAGGACCAATATGGGCAAAAGTATTCATCTGATTCCTGGCAATTTATATCTGAGGGGTTTCCTGAACACAGGTAAAAGTTAATTGACTGAAGTTCCTTTTCTGCTTTGATGGATCTTTCACATCTGGGGAAAGATACCCCTAGTCAACCCTACCATGGGGCACTGACTGGAGGGCTAGCCTCTGGGAATAGGGCACACAGGTCCACTTGGAAGATTAACTCTGCATGGGACAGCGTCCCCTTCCAAGTAGTATTAGTAACCACTTGCCCTGTTTGGAAAGAAGTAATGAGGAAGGAATAGGTGTGTTCACCGGAGGGCCTGGGGGTAACAAAGAGGGAGAAGAAAAAGCAAACAGTGAGGGTTACTTGGGGGTTTTCACTCTTTTTAAGAGCAGGCTTAAAGGAGTGGGTCCTGGCTCGGGGACCCACATTGCTTGTTGAGTCTTGGTGGTGGGCTTTGCATGGGAGCAGTGGATCCAGGTTGGAATACCATCAACCTTTAAGGCAGTGGGGGTTGTCAGGATCACGGTGTAAGATCCCTTCCCTGGTGGGGTAAGTCCTTCCTTCTGGAACTTTTTGACATATACGAGGTCTCTGGGTGGAAGGAGTGATCAGATGATGGTGGGTTAGGAGCAGGGGTTCAGTTTGTTTCTAAAACGAGTGGCTGGATAAAGTCTTGTACCTGTTGGAGAGACTGTAAGTACTGTAACAGGTTAGCGCACGGGATTTCTGCCAAAATGAACATCCTTTAACTTTGGTAAAATAGGGGGTGCTGTGCCAAACACAATTTCATATGGGGTGAATCCTGCCCTATAAAGGGAGCATCTGGTTCTAAGGAGCTTGAGGGGGAGGAGTCTTGTCCAACTTCCACTGGTCTTTAGAACAAGTTTTATAAGGGTGTCCTTTAAAGTTCAGTTAATGCATTCAACCTGTCCAGAGCTCTGGGGCATGTAGGCACAATGTAGTTTCCACTTGACATTTAGTGCTCTACTGACCACCTGAGTGATGGACGCAGCAAGGGCTGGACCATCATCTGACCCAATGGCAGCTGGCAGCCCATACCAGGGAATGATTTCATTTAATAAAATTTTTATTACTGTAGAGGCAGTTTCATTTTGAGTGGCAAACGCCTCAGTCCATCTAGGAAAAGTGTCTACCATTACCAGGAGATATTTAAATCCAGCCCGGTGTGCTTTTATTTCTGTAAAGTCTGCGTCCCACCTCTCTCCCGGGCTGCACCCACAGAGGCGGCGGCCCAGTTCAGGTTTTGGACCTTGCCTGGCGTTTGCTTGTGCACAGGCCATGCAGCTATTAGCTGCCTGTGCGGTCAAGTCTTGAAGGTAGGGGATTTTGAAGTGGTCCTGTAAAAGTTGTGCCGACTTGGTTCTTCCTAGATGCATGGTGGGATGAAGTTGGCCCACTAGGGCCCTCCCTAGAGGCTCAGGCAGGAAGATTCTTGAGTCTGGGATGATCCACCATCCATTTTGTTTTTTGCTGGCCTGAAGATCCAATGCTTGTCTTTCTTCCTCTGGAGATTATGTCAGACGATGGGGCAGATCTGGCTGCGGGTAGCATATGACCAGCAGCATAGTCAGTGGGGTGACAGGAAGGACAGCTGCTCCTCAGGCTGCAGAGTCTGTTTTCTGATTTTCCCATGCAATGGTCATTTCGTCTCCCTGGTGTCCTTTGCAGTGGATCACAGTGACCTGATGGGGAAGCCACACAGCCTCGAGCAGGGCCAGAATTTCTTCTTTGTTTTTGATAGTTTTTCCTTCAGAAGTGAGTAGTCCCCTTTCCTGGTATATGGCCCCATGTACATACATGGTAGCAAAGGCATACCGGCTGTCAGTGTAAACATTTACCCGCTTGTCTTTTGCCCAGTGAAGGGCCTGGGTGAGGCCTATTAATTCATCCTTCTGTGCAGAGATGCCAACTGGTAGTGCTTGAGCCCAAATAATATTGGTCTCAGTTGTGACAGCTGCAGCAGCCTTGTGCACCCCCTGGTTGATGAAGCTGCTTCCATCGGTGAACAAAGCATCCACTTGTTTCAGAGGGGTATCCTGCAAGTCTGGCCTTCCGGTTTCTGTGACCTCCAGTATTTTTTGGCAGTCATGGATGGGAGCCTAGAGGTCCAGGTCTGGGAGCAAAGTTGCTGGATTTAGGCACCACACGGGATGGAATGTTAGTCTGGGCTGGTCCAGTTCCAGGCTCTGGTGATACAGGATCTATGAGTTTAACATCCATTTTCCCGAGGCACTTCTTAGCAGGATTTCCACTGCATGGATGCTGTAAGGGCCAATTCTTGGCCCAGGGTTCACTTATCAGCTTCCCAGACCAAGCTTGCAGTAGCTGCCACTACATAGGCAGCTTGGCCAAACTGAGGCCACTGGGTCCAATCTTTTTGATAAGTAGGCAACTGGCTGTCACCATGGTCCCAGGGTCTGGGTGAGGAACCCCTTGGCTATGCCCTTGCTTTCACGGACAAACAGGTGGAAAGGTTTTGACATGTCCGGGAGTGCCAAAGCCGGTGCTTCAGTGAGAGCCTTTTTTTAGGTTTTGAAAGGCGTGTTCCTCTGTTTCAGTCCAGACCAATTCCCCACTCCCACTGGTTGCAATGTAGAGGGGCTTGATGATTTCTGCGAACCCCAGAATCCAGAGGTGACAGTATCCTGCAGACCCCAGGAATTCCCACACATGTTTTTTTGGGATGGGGGTTGGGATCTGCAAGATAGCCAGTTTCCAAGCCTTGGAAAGTGCCCGCTTTACCTGGGTGAGCTTGTATCCTAAATAATATACCTTTTGGAGGCAGATTTGGGCCTTTTTTGCTGAGACTCGGTATCCAAGTTCTTAGAGGAGGCATAACAAGTCTTTTGGATGTTGCAGGCGACTGTTGGCTGTTTCTGTGGCCAGCAGTAGGTCATCTACATACTGGAGCAAGGTACAGTCTGGATGACTGGCCCAAAAAGGCATTAGGTCCCATTGGAGAGAATCTCCAAAAAGGGTGGGATAATTTTTGAACCCCTGGGGTAATCAGGTCTAAGTAAGCTGGGTAGTGTCTCCCGAGTTTGGATCTGTCCACTTGAAAGCAAAGATTGGCTGGCTGTTAGGGGCCAGAGGGATGGCAAAGAAAGCATCCTCTAAGTACAAGACAGTGTATACTGTATGGTTTGATGGGAGTAGGCTGAGGAAGATGTACGGGTTTGGGACAGTCAAATGGACAGTGACTGTCTGCTTGTTGACCCACGTAAATCCTGGACTGGCCGATAGTCATTGGTGCTAGGCTTTTTTACTGGCAGGAATGGAGTATTCCAGGCTGATTTGCACGGTCTTAAAATATCTGCCTGCAGTAGTTACTGTAGGTAGAGACTTGCGCCTTCCCTGGCCTTTTGGCTCATGGGGTATTGCTTTACTTGTACCGGTAGAGCTGTGGTCAATAGTTCTCCAATTATGGGCGGATGGTATTTTGCCAGTCCTAGGGGGTTTGATTTCACTCAAATGTGGGGAAACTGGGTCTGCAATTCCAACATAAGGGAGTTGTTTTCCAAGGCCATGGTTGGGGAGCTTAGAACCAGGAGACATTCCTCTGACAAGGGAGTTGTTAGTAAGAGGTGAGTGATTGATGAGTCTGGGTTCTCTGACGTTAGCTGTGTTCCTTGAGTTGAGAAAGAGGCAGTTTATGGAGTAAGTCTCTTCCCATCAGGCGATATGGGCACTCCGGGACTACCAAAAAGGAATGAGTTACTTTTTTGTGGCCTAAGTTTACTTCTTGGGTTTGTATGACAGGTTATTTGCAAGCAGTTCCTGTGGCTCCTTGAACTGCCACTTTTGTTTTGGTGATCTGGCCCAAAGGTGTTTTTAATACCGAGCGTTCTGCTCTGATGTCAATTAAAAATTTTACAGGGTGACCCCCATACTGTGTTGGTAACATGGGCTCCCAGGGGCCAAGCGAAAATGAGTCCCGGCCCTGTCAATCTTCTAGCTCCCTAATGGCTAGGAGTGTCTTTTTATTCTGTTTCTCATCTTAAGGGACATCCATTTTTCCAGTGTCCAGTTTGTCTACAGTAAGCACACTGATCTTGCGGTAGTGAGGTTCGGGCCCCCAAATGACAATGGCCCTTCCTTTCCCCCATGGGGCGGGGGAAGGGAGTCTGCCTTGTGTCTCCTGGAGGGCAGCCACCAAAATTTTTCCTGTCTCTTGGAAGCTTTGTCAGTGGCATTTTCTCCATTGTCAGACACCTTCTGGGCTATTTCTAAAAGTTGTGTGATGTTCATGCCACTACATCTTTCTAATTTCTGTAATTTTTTCAGGATGTCTGGGGCTGCCTGAGCCACAAAAGCAAAATTTAAAGTGCAGCTATTTTCAGGAGCAGCCAGATCAAATGGGGTGTAAATGCGAAAGGCCTCCTGGAGATGTTCCAAGAATGCCCCAGGAGACTCACCAGCCCCCTGGACCACTTCTGTGGTCTTGGATAAATTCATGGGTTTTCATGCAACTCCTTAATGGCCTTGAGTAGATGCTGGTGAAAGTTATTCAAAGCCTGCCTCCTTGCCGAAGAATTGGGTTCCCAGTTTGGTCTCCTGGTAGGGAAGATTTCCTCCAACTGGTCTCTGGCCTCCTCTTCAGGCTGAGCAGTGGAGGAGAGGAAACACTTTCGTGCTTCTCTGCAGATACGTTCCCTCTCTGCTGCAGTAAAAAGGGTGAGGAGGATTTGCTGACCGTCATCCCAGGTAGGACGATAAGTCTGAAGTATGGATTCTATCAGAGAGATCAGAGCCTGGGATTTTTTGGAAAATGACGGGTTCTGAGCTTTCCAATTATACAAGTCAGTGGTGGAAAATGGGACATAAACCAAAAATGGGGTTGACCGCTCACCACCAGCTGGAGGTGGTGCTTCCCTTAGGGGGAGAAGGGGGTTAGCCTCCTCTCCCTGTTGTGACCGGAGCCTGGAAGTCACAGTCAGTGACTCGGCGGGGGCAACAGAAGTAATAGTAGGTGACCCTGTGGGGGCTGGTGGGTCGTAAGGCAGAGGATGGAGGGGAAGAACTTTGTCTTCCTCAGATGGAGGCAGAACTGGAGGGGCTGAGGGTGGAGACTGAGCGGTGCAGTTAAGAAGTATTTTAGAAGCAGGATCTTGAGCCACACAGGATCGGAGCCACGGTGGTGGGTTAAGAACCAAGTTTAGCCACTGATCAATATACAGGACCTGGTTGGGGTGACCCAGATTTCCTGTAAGTACCCTCCAAATAGCCCAGATGATGTCAGGGTTCAGTGACCCTGTGTCCAGCCACTCCACATTAAAAGTTGGCCATTCCAGTTTACACAGGGTCCTGAGTCAGCCTTTGGAGAGGCAAACTCCGTAATCACCCTCAAAACCCAGGGAAGAGTTTTTAAGCATACATTGTAAAATAGTAGGGGCTGAGGACGGGAACGGGAGGGTGCACTTCCCATCTTGGCTTACAAGAGAAAATTATACCCAACATGGGCAGAAATATTCTCGGCCAGGAGGGGATGGTTGAGAGAACCTACAAGTCAGAAGGATTACAACCAAAAAGGGTCAGGGCTAAAGCTGCTTGCCACATGGAAGAATCAGGTGAAATGCTGGGCTGATGCCTGTCTTCCTCTGCGTCTGTAACCAAGGTAGCTCTGGTGCCTCCACTCGTCCAGTTTGAATTTTGCCCTCTCAGTGAGGGGAGAGAGGAGAGCAATAATGGCCAGGTCCTGGAGTCTCTGTACCTGGTGAGAATGAGGGATTTCAGTGGTAGGGGGCAGGGGACAGGGTCTGGGGGGGGTACTTGGTATTAGAGTCCGTGTCCAGTGGGAACCAGAGTTCACTGGGAAGGGCTTGGAAGGAGTTTAGAAGAGCGAAAGCTTGCCTTACATATGACTCAGACAGCCTGAGAAGGCTGGGGAACGTGTTTGGTGGCAGAAAATGTGCCAGCAAGTCAGCGGGATCCCTGTTTTGGATCCACCACCTATTCATGGTGGGGGACAGCCAGACGTTTGGCTGGGGACAGTCCACTTGCCAGCAGTCTCTGGGGTGCCAGAACTTCCAGTCAATAAGGGCGTGAGGTTCACCATTTAATCCATAGCAGCACTTAATGGTTTTGAAACAGCACAGACAGTTTTTGAGTGACCCTCCTAGATGCCAGACAAGAGCCGCTGTCCAGGGGGCAGGAAGTGTTTACCGATGGTAGAGAAAAAGGTTTTCCCCAGCTGCCTGGGACAATATGGGCAGCCAGATGTATGACACCAAGACAGAGGACACACAGAAGTGGGGAAAGGGGTGCCCCATGAGGGACCACTCAGATGCCTTCCTAGCCACTTTCCTTATTGGAATTTAGGTGCCTCTTAGCATCGGCAGGTCAGTATAATCCCACAACAAGGACTGGGTTTGAGTGGAACCTGACACCACTCTAAGCCATATGAAGTCGCCATGGACACAGGTGGGGGCCCTCTCAAACTCCATAGTTGTTCACTGTGGAGCCACAAATTGGAGATCCAAAGGCAGGCCCTTGGCCTCCTCATTCACTCTACACATGCACACATACACTCATTCAGAGGCTAATACCGGTGTCATTAAACCAAACAAATTCAGTGACCCATGGTCCTGTCCTCCAGCATCCTGGATTTTGGACAGGATCAATGAAGGGGTGCCCCTGTCAGGGCTTGTCCCTTCCAGAAATCAGAAACCAGACAGAGCAGAGTCAGATCTGACCTACCTTCTCAGGACCTGAGACAATGGACTTGGGGCCAAATTTTGTGGGTGGTGGCGGAGGTTGGTCCGCTCCTCTCCAGAGATGTTGATCTATGGGGCCCTAAAGCATCTCAGGGGGCACCTCCCCTATAGTTCACCATCTGGGGAGGTCTGGAGCGAGCCTGGTCTGTGCTCGGTGGCAAATAATATCTCAATGGGGCCTCTAAATGTTATACCTGAGCAAGTTTAAAACAGAAGTGCCACACTCTGAGTTTGTTGAGAGTCCACCTTTAATGGCTGGCATCTGAGAGTCAGCTAGAGCTCAAACAAAGGGCGGTCAACATTTTTATACAGGTTTAGGGTCAGGGAGCAGTAAGCAGATTATTACAGAAGCAGAAGGAGCAGGTTAGGGGAAGCAGGGGATGCCTAACAAAAATATTCTATTTAAAGTTGTTTTTTTACTCAGAATGTGGGGTAAGCAGTTACACAGTTGGAAAACAGAATGTATAGGATGTACAGGGCCAGTGGGACCTGTTTCTCAGAAAATTGGTTACACCGATGCCAGGTGTCTCAGACCACAAGCTCTCAGAACAGAATGCCGTACATAGCTCAGGGTGGGCAAAATGGAGTTAGCAGGATTGTTTAAAATGTATTCATTATAGCCAAGCTAGGGTATTTCAGTATCACTTGGCTCCCTACCTTCAGCCCCCTTTTTTTCAGGAGAATAGGCGGTTGTGTCTCGCAGGCATTCCAGGTGCACGCTAAAACAGCCCCCCAGTTTTGTGCTGGAAACTTGCGGCACTGGTGTTGTTGGCACCGGTGGGAATCTCCAGGTCTGTGGCCTGTAAAGACCGTGGGAAAAGCACAGTATCTAAGCCAGAGTGCCGGAGTGTCCAGAAGAGCCCCCACTGACCTCCCTTGGGTAGGAGAGGTGTCCTCCCACCCCTTGCCCTTCTCAAGTGAGGCAGCACCCCACCCTGCCTTGGTTTGCCCTCCTTGGGCTACACCCACTATCCAACCAGTCCCACTGAGATCAGTCTGGTACCTCAGTTGAAAATGTGGAGATCACTCACCTTCTGCATCACTCTCACTGGAAATTGTGCTGTGGAGCTGTTCCTATTCAGCCATCTTCTCAATATTTTTATTTTTTAAAGATGCATACTAAGGAATTCAGAGGTGTAATATTAAGATGTTATTCATTTACTTTAAAATATTTCAGCATAAACAAATAAAGTGAGTTTAAAAAATACATACTGCACAAACCACAGTAGAATATAAGACTTTAAGGTAAGATATTTTCACCCCTTGCCAACTACTAGACTTTATTTAAGAAATAGCTCTTGGCTTCCTGCTGGATCCTGGTAGAGACTAAATGGATGACTCTGGTCATCAAGTTAGTATGTAACCTCAACTGTCAATCATATACTGGTGTTATTGAATCTATTGGACCATAAAATTGGACATGTCCAGCAACATTCCATTATAAAATGGAAGTTGAATATAGAGGCCAGGTCTGAGCAGTTCTGAAAGGAAAAAAGTAAGCTGCATGACCAGGTGGCTCCGATTCTTGTGTGCCACCTGCTCCTGATGCTTTACTGCTTCCTTCTCAGTTCACGTCTATGACACCATAATCAAGCCTCTCTGGCCAGCTAAGGGAGAGGGAGAAGTACGAGCCTAATTATAGGTATTTCTGCTCCATGTGCTAGGAAAAAGCCACTGTACTATCTCACCACCTGTGCTGGGGAGGGAGGGCAGTGATGAAGGGAAATTCTCCCAATGGGCAGAACTTAGAATGGTGGGTTGAATTGTCATTTGGTGTTAAAACGGAGATGTCCTAAGGTTCAAATCTACACTGACTCCTGGGCAGGGGCTAATGCCCTGACCTACTGCTCAATGGCTAAGAAAGGCAAATTGGAATATTGTTGACAAAGAGTTCTGAGGGAAAGAGATATAAATACTCCTCTCAGAATGGTCATGGAGTATGAAGATATCCATGTCCTATGTAACTGTGTGCCAGAGGGCATCCACTTTGGAGGAGACCCTCAATAATCAGGCAGACAAGGCAACTCATCCTCTTGATATCAGTCTCTTTTCCTAGCCACCCTGGAACTTACTTAATGGATCCATGTACAAAGCAGCTATAGCAACTGGGAAAGAGGCTATGCACTGGCTCTACAACAGTCTTTTTCTTGCCTGGGCTAATCTGGCTACTCTTGTGCTCGATGCCCAACCTTCTAAAAGCATAGGCCCATGCAGAGCCCCATGTTATGCCATTATCAAGAGTCAAGCTGTCACCTAGTAGCAGATTAATTATATTTTATCTCTGCCATCTTGCCACGTTTATCACTTTGTCCTTGTAGAGAAGATTCATATTTCACAAGGGCTTCTCTTTTTGGCTTACAATATTCCTGATAGCACTATCATTTGTGGAATAACAGAACACATTCTTTATTCATTCCCAACCTATCCCATACAACATTACCTCTGACCAGGAAACATATTTCATGTCAAGGGAGGTGAGGCAATGGACTCATTCTCATTACATTCACTAGTATTGGGGATTTTTTACAGCAGTGTAAAAACTGGCCAATACACTTAGGCATGAAGACCTCCAGACTTAACAGTCATAGCATTGAAAGCAACAAAATATAATTTTAGAATTATATTAGAAGCTCACTTAATGGGATGATAGAGTGCCTGGCAGAGGCTCAGTTATGGTACTAGCAATGGTAGACCATCCCGAAGAACTGAGATACTGTTCTGAAGGATGAGAGTTTTGCCTTAAATTAACAGCTGATATCTGGTGTTTTCACTGTATTCAGAATGTGTGAGTCCACGAAATTGGGGCAAGTGAGAGCAACCCCTTCCACTATTCTTAATAATTCACTTGTATTTTGTTGCTTTCAGTGCTATGACTATTAAGTCTGGAGGTCTTCATGCCTAAGTGTATTGGCCTGTTTTTACACTGCTATAAAGAAATCCCCAAGCCTGGGTCATTGATAAAGAAAAGATGTTTAATGGACTCACAGTTCTGCATGGCTGGGGAGACCTCAGGTAGCTTACAACCTTGGTGGACAGCAAAAGAGAAGTGAGCACCTTCTTCATAAAGCAACAGGGGAAGGACTGGGTGAAGGGGAAGTGCCACATTTTAAACCATCAGATCTCATTAGAACTCAATCACTATCACTAGAACAGTATGGGGGAAGCCACCTCACCTCCATAATCCAATCAGCTCTCACCAGGTGCCTCCCTCTACACATGGGAATTATAATTCAAGATGAGATCTAGGTGGGGACACAGAGCCAAACCATATCACCAAGGGAGGACTGCTTCCACAAGGAAACATAGTCCTCATTCTGATTAACTGAAAAATGAGCTTGTCTCATGGCCATTTGAGGCTTTTCATGCTGATGAACCAACAGAGGAATGTGTCACTGTATGAGCTTGGGTAACTGATCTTAATTTCCAGGGGAAAGTTGCTTTCTGCTGCATAATAGGAGCAAAGAAGACCCCTGCGTTTTGAACCTAAAAGAATGACTAGATTGTCTCTTATATTCCCTTGTCCAGTATTACAGGTCAATGGAAAATTTTGGCAGCCCAATAAAGATGTGACTATTCAGTGTACAGTTTTTACTGGAATCAAGTTTTAGGTCTTTCCCTATAGAGAACTATATCCAGCCAACGTGCTGACATAAGTTGAGAGAATGATGGAGTGAGTGACAGAAAAAGGCAGCCATAATTACCAACTTAGGTATTGGCAGCAACTGCATGAGTAGAAATAATAATTACTTATTTTTCCCTACATTCACATCTTATCTTATACAATGAACACTTATAATAGTGATATTTTGGTCTGATTTGGGAGTATGGCCATCATCGCACTACTGTGCGAGCTGAAGAACATGTGTGTCCCTTGTATTGAGGGCATAAACTTTTCACTCATTTGAAGAACAAAAATGGACTAAGGAGAAAAGGGATGGACCCTGAAGTATACCTGCCATCTGCCACTTCAGCGCTTTCTCCGTCCTTCCCCACACTTCTCTATGTCATGGGAAGCTGAACTATATGGATTATATTAAACATATCCTCTTAACCTCGTGGGTTAATGGAACGTTAAGGAGGAAGAGAGGAAAAGAAAGTTTATAATCTTTATTCTCCTATCCTCTTCCCTACAGGAGAGAGCCTCTGGCCTCCTGGTTCTCTTTACCAGAGAGTCATTTTGCCTGACTGACTCCCTTTGAGTGCTGGTAATCTCTTCCTTCACTTGGGACCTATGCTTGGTAACAATGTCACTATTACTAATCCTGTGGTATTCCATATCTTTCATGTTACGCTCTGCCCTTGTCTTGTAAATGGTCTTTTTTATTCATCCTCCTCAAATTATCCTAATTTGGTGCCATCAGTTTCCTGCTGATATCCTGATTGATACAATGGGCAATATTATGGCATATTTGTATGTTGATCAGAATGACCTTAGTACAGAAGGAAAGCTTGATGATGAGAAGAGAAAATAATACTTGAAAGAGAGAAGATCTTAAGTGGGTGAGGGGATGGGAGGCAGTGGCAGTTTTCATTGTAGTGAGGAGCAGGGAATACCCATCCCTTGTTAATGAGAGAGAAGAAAGAGTATGGGTAGAAGTACAGGTATGTTGATGGATTTGCTGTTAGGCAGGATATGAACATCATTTTTTGGTTGTTTCCATTTTTCAGTGAATGAAAAAAAGTAAATTTGTTAGCGAAGACTTTAAAAAGCACTAACTATAAAGGAAAATGATAACTTGGGCATCATTAAAATTAAGAATGTTTGTTTGCTATGGTTTGAATATGTCCCT
Source organism: Saimiri boliviensis (assembly GCF_048565385.1). Taxonomy (NCBI): domain Eukaryota; kingdom Metazoa; phylum Chordata; class Mammalia; order Primates; family Cebidae; genus Saimiri; species Saimiri boliviensis. The sequence continues at coordinate 196,235,570 of NC_133449.1, read as the reverse complement.
CCAACATTCAAGCGTTGACAATGTGATAGTGTAAAGAGGCAGGGCCATTAAGAGGTGATTAGTTCACGAGGGCTTCTCCTTCCTAAGTGGGAATGAGGTGTTCTTATAAAAGAAGATTCACACAGCATTCACTCCTTCTTGCTCTTCTGCCTTCTGCCATGTGAGGACACAGAATTCCTTCTCTTTAGATGAACCATCTCAGAAGCAGAAAGCAAGCCTCACCGGACAACTGAGTCTGGTAGCACCTTGATCTTGAATTTCCCAGCTTCCAGAACTGTGAGAAAATAAATTTCTGTTGTTATAAATTACCCAGCTCAGATATTCTGTTGTAGCAATACAAACAGGCTAAGACATTGTTCACCAAAAGACAGCATTGAGAGGGTGAAAACATACGGTTTAAACTGGGAGAAGAGATTTACAATACATATAAACATTAAAGGATACATATTCAGGATACCTGAAGAACTACAAACAAGAAGGGGGAAAAACAGTTAAAAATAGGTGGAATACTTAAACTGGCACTTGACAAAAAATATCCAAATGACTAAACACATATGGAAAAATGCTCAATATCATTACTCATCAGAAAAATTCAAATTAAAAATCACATGGAATTACCACTACATTTAAATACTAATGATTGAAATTTAAAAGTCTGTTTTAATAATTACAGGTGTTGATGGGGAGTTAGACTTATACCTGTGGAGTTTAGTCAGTTGAGTCTTATAGAGGGATAGAGGTGGGGGATTGAGACTACGTATCAAGAAGTGGTTCTAACAATGGTGTGGAATCTAAATAAGGACAGTGGGAAGTGAGTACCTGAGGAAGATGATGGACAGGTGAAAAGATCAGTAATGGGAAGTCAGATGGTCAAAGAATTTTTGGTCTTAACTCACTGATTCTACTTGGTATTAAAGAAATTTCCATTTCTTCAGCTTCCCTCTATGAATTGCACCTCAGGGAGACAGGGCCATTATACTCAAAATCTTTAGAGTATCTAAGAAGAGATATCCCAAAATGCTTTCTTGCCCTTAGGGATAGTTTGTCCCGCTTGAGTAGATGTGTTGTGCCTTTTCTATGTCAGTTAATCAGTCTGCCTGAATCTTAGGCATTAATTTCACAGGAAAACAGATGTGCAGTAACTTCTTCTCCTGATGAAGATGTGATAAGTTAATGGGAGGTGACTTTTAAAATAGGAAAACCATCTTCAGTACTCATTTTATATAAACATAAACAATCAGCTGGTGTTAAAAAGTGAATGAATAATTTATATAATAAAGAAAGAGCTACTTTCATGATTGTTCTGAAGAGAGTCTCATGGATGTTAGACAAGCTGCCAGGCTAACATATTGGCTTTTAAATTATTTCACTGTTCACCCAGGAAAATGGTTTTATGTGTTTTTTTTCTTCCCCAAATACAATAAAGAATAAAAGACAGAAAATCTGGCTCATAAATACATAATGAACACTGACTAGAAAAGATGAGTCCAGTAGCACCTCAAAGAGTAAATCAACTATAAACTATTCTCTCATTAATTTTCTGCACAGTAATATGCTGTTGCTGTGAATTTGGGGCAACATAAAGACAAACTTTTTGTTACATTTTAGATTCAGGGGGGTATATGTGTTTGTTTGTTTCATGGGTATATTGCATACTGGTGGGGATTGAGCTTCTAGTGTTCCTATAACCCAAAGAGTAAACATTGTACCCAATAAGTAATTTCTTAACCCTCACCTTCCTCACGCCCTCCACCCTTTTTTATTACCCAGTGTCTACTATTTCCATATTTATGTCCATGTGTACCCATTGTTTAGCTCCCAATTATAGGTAAGAACATGCAGTATTTGGTTTTCCATTTCTCCATTAGTTAACTTAGAATAATGGCCTCCAGCTCCATCCATGTTCTGCAAAGGACATGATTTAATTCTGTTTTATAGCTGCACAGTATTCCATGATGTATATATACTACATTTTCTTTTTCCAGTCAACCATTGATGGACACTTAGTTTGGTTCCATGACTTTACTCCTGTGAATAGTGTTGCACTGATCATAAGCATGCAGGTGCTTGTTTTTATAATATAATGATTTCTTTTACTTTGGGTATATATCCAGTAGTGGGATTACTGGGTTGAGTGAGTTATTTGAGAAATCTCCATGTGGTTTTCTATAGAGGCTAAACAAATTTACATTTCCACCAACAATGTGTAAGCATTCCCTTTTCTCTGCATCCATGTCAAAATCTGTTGTTTATTGACATTTTGATAATAGACATTCTGACTGGTGTAAATGATATCTCAGTCTCATTGTGGTTTAATTTTGTATTTATCTGATGATTAGTAATGTTGAACATTTTTTCATGTGTTTGTTGGCTGCTTGCATTTCTTCTTTTGAGGAATGTCTGCCTATGTCCTTTGCTCACTTTTTAATGGGGTTGTTTGTTTTTTCTTGTTGAGTTGTATTCCTTGTAAATTCTGTGTATTAGTCCTGTGTCAGAGGCATAATTTGCAAATATTTTCTCTCATTCTTTAGGTGGTCCATCTGTTGGTTATCTCTGTTGCTGTGCGGAAGCTTTTTGGTTCAATTAAGTCCTGTTTGTCTAGTTTTTGTTTCCATTGCACTTACTTTTGGAGTCTTGATCATAAATTCTTTGCCTAGGCCAATATCCAGAAGAGTTTTTCCTAGATTTTCTTCTAGAATTTGTAAAGTTTTGGGTCTTATTTTCAAGTCTTTAATTCATCTTGAGTTAGTTTTTGTATATGGTGAGAGATAGGGGTTGAATTTCATTCTTCCTCATATGGCTAGCCGATTTTCCCAGCACCATGTATTGCACAGGGAGTCTGTCCCTCATTGTTTATTTTTGTTAACTTTGTCAAAGATCAATGTGCCTTTATATCTGGGTTCCCTGTTCTGTTCCATTGATCTATGTGTCTATTTTAGTACAAGTACTATGTATGCTGTTTCAGTTGCTAAAGCCTTGTAGCATAATTGGAAGTAAGGCAGTGTGATGCCTTGGATTTGCTCTTTCTGCTTGGGATTACTTTGGCTATTCAGAGTATTTTTGGGTTTTACATGAATTTTAGAATAGTTTTTCTAATTCTGTGAAAAGTGACATTGATAGTTTGATAGGAATAGTATTGAATCTATAGATTGCTTTGGGGGTAGCATTGTCATTTTAATGATATTAGTTCTTCCAGTGTATAACTATTGAATGTTTTTAATATGTTTGTGTCATCTGCAATTTCATTCATTAGGGTACTGTAGATTCCTTGTAGAGCTCTTTTGCCTCTTTGGTTAAATGTATTCTTAGATATTTTGGGGGATTTGTGTCTATTGTAAATGGGATTGAGTTCTTGGTTTGATTCTCAGCTTGAATGTCACTGGTGTATTGAAATGCTACTAAATTTTTTACATTGATTTTGCATCCTGAGACTACTGAATTTGTTGATCAAGCTTAGGAGTCTCGCAAAGAAGTTTTTAGGATTTTCTAGGTATGCAGTTTTGTCATCAGTAAACAGAATTAATTTGACTTCCTCTTTTCTAATTTGGATGCTTTCTATTTCTTTCTCTTGCCTGATTGCTTTGGCTAGTACTTTCAGTACTATGTTAATAGGATTAGTGACAGTTCCAGTTATTAGGGGAAGTGCTTTCAACTTTTCCCCCTTCATTATAATGCTGGCTGTGGATTTGTTATACGTGGCTCGTGCTGTTTTGAGTACATTCTTTTGATTCCTAGTTTGCTGAGTGTTTTTTTTTTTTTAACCATGAAACAATATTAGATATTACCAAATATATTTCCTGCATCTATTATGATTATATGGTTTTCATTTCCTGTTCTGTTTATGTGATTAATCATGTTTATTTGTGGATGTTGAGCTATACTTGCATTCCTGGAATAAAACCCACTTGACCATGTGCTATTAGATTTGATTTGCTAAAATTTGTTGAGGATTTCGTATCTATGTTTATCAGGGATATTGGCCTGGAGTTTCCTTTTTATTAATACATCCTTGCCTGATTTTGTTATCAGGGTGGTATTAGTCTCATAGAATGAGTTAGAGAGTACTCCTACTCAGTTTATTGGAATAGTTGCCACAAAATTTTTATCAGCTCTTTTTTTTATGTCTGGCAAAATTTGGCTCTAGATCTGTGTGGTCCTGGGTTTGTTGTTGTTGTTGTTATAAGTTTTAAAATTATTTATTTGAATTCACTATTTATTATTCGTCTGATCAAAGTTTCTATTTCTTTCTGGCTCAATCTTGGGGCATTATATGTTTCCAGAAATTTATCCAGTTCCTTTAGGATTTGTAGTTTGTGTGGATAGAGGTATTCATAGTAGTCTCTAATAATCTTTTGTGTTCTGTGGTGTCTCATTTCTTATTGTACTTATTTGAATCATCTCTCATTTTTTTTTGGTTAACCCAGCTAACATTTCTGTCAATTTTGCTTATCCTTTTAAAAAAACAACTTTTGTTTCATTGATACACTGTACAATTTTTTTGGTCTCAATTTCATTTAGCTCTGCCCTAATCTTTGTTATTTGTTTTATTTGGCTAGCTTTGGATTTGGATTGTTCTTGTTTTTCTAGTTCCCCAAGGCTTGACATTAGGTTGTTAATTTGAGTATCTTTTTAATGCTACAAACTTCTGCTTTTCCAATTGGGAAATTCAATGTGGCATTTAATGCTATAAATTTTCCTCTTAGCACTGCTTTTGCTGTATCCCAGAGGTTTTGGGGTGTCATGTCTCTATTTTCATTTTTTCTTTTTTTTTTTTTTTTAATTTTTGCTTTCATTTTGTTGTTTCTTGTTGTACTCCTTTGAATCATCTCAAAGATACTCAAAGATCTTTCTGTAGCAAGTTGTTTAACTCTGATGTATTTGTGTAGCTTTAAGAATTCTTATTGGTATTGATTTCTAATTTTATTCTACTCTGGTCTGAGAAGATACCCAATGTGATATTGATGTTTTGGGTTTATTGATATTTGCTTTATGGCCAAGCATATGGTTTATTTTGATGAATGGTCCAGGTTGAGGTGAGAAGAATGTACATTCTGTGGTTGTTAAATAGAATGTTCTGTGAAGGTCTGTGAAGTCCATTTAGTCTAGAATCCAGTTTAAGTCTAGAGTTTCTTCGTTGATTTTCTGACTTGATGGTCTGTCTAGTTATGTCAGTGGAGTGTTGAAGTCCCACACTTTTATTGTATTTCTAGTAATATGTTTTCATACATCTAGTAGTGTTTGTCTTATGAATCTGGGTGTTCTGATATTGGGTGCATACATACATATGTATTTTTAATAGTTTTGTCTTCTTATTGTATTGAACCCTTCATCATTATATAATGCCCATTTTTTTTCTCTGTTGTGGATTTAAAATCTGTTTTATCTGATATGAAGATGGCTACTCTTGCTTGCTTTTGTTTTCCATTTGTGTGGTGATGTATCTGTTTTTTCATAGTTTCAGAGTTACTTCTTTGGTTCTTTCTTAGAGGAAAAAGAGATAAGCTGTCCCTCCTTATTTTTCGATTTTGCTTTTATATGGATGGGACTTTTCCCCATTGAGGAGGTGTCTATAATATATGATGTTGTATAGGGTTCTTTGGCTTTGGTTCTGGGTCTTTTCAGTGGCTAAGAGTCTTTCTACATTCCTTGGTTATAGCTAGCCTTTGCATGGTGGCTTTTCCAAAACCTGGATATAGCAGTGATGTTCTGGGTATGTAAGTAGGTTCACTGCCTTCTGTGGGGCCAGGGTGGCAGATGTCTCAGGAAGCTTATCTCATACCCCAGTGCTGTGTGCTCATGGAGCAAATTTCCTGTTGTGTCATTCAACCTCCAGGATAGTAGGTGATGCTTATGGGTAATAGCTGGCTACTGGCAATGTGGCTACTTGATCCTTGTTCACTAGGAGAAGCTCTCTGTTGCCTCAGGCAATAGGCGGATCTATGCTCTGAGCTGCCTCCTCAGCCCCAGAGTTGGGGGCCAAGATGGGCATGGCTATACTGGGCAGGCCTATATGCAAGTCCTCCAGTGGCAGGCATAAGCACAAGTTCTGAGGGGATGTCTTGTGTGTGGCCACCAAGTGCCCAGAGGTGTGTCACAGCATGGAGTTGACAAACCTCTGCTGCCCCAAGTTTTCTGCATGAGAAATGGAGGCAGCCTAAACTCCTAATCTAGAAGAATGTCTGCTCCAAATACATGGAGTCTAGGCATAATGCAGAGAATATGCCACTGCACCAAGATCTTTGCAGGAGAAGGAAGGAGCAGCTCAGGATCATATTCAGGTGAGTAGGTACACCAAATGCCTTGGAGTAAACCCTGGTGAGGAGGGAGAGAACCACCATTGTAGCAATGTCTTTGCAGGGGACGAGAGGGACAGGTCATGCTACTAGTGCAGGTGAGTGGGTATGCTGGGAAGGATGTCACCCAGTGCGGCGGGAAGTGACCCATGGTGAAATGATGTGTTTGCAGGAAAGCTGGGGCAGCTCAGGCAACAAATCCTGGAGTGGGGAATGACTAAATGCCTAAGAATATGCCCAGGTGTGGGGTGGAGGCAATACCACTGCACCAAGATCTTGGGACAGGAAGTGTGGGGTGGCTGAGGCTGCTAATCCAGCTAAGAGTGAGTGCTCTGAATGCCTGGAGTACCACCTGGTCATAGAGTGGAGAGGACTCCTCTGTACCACAATCTCAGGGGAGAAGGCTGGACACCAAATAGTGATCATGCAGACAGGTTCTGGGTTCCAGGGCTGTCCCTGGCTACAAGTCTTGCCACCCAGGAGAAACCATGGCTTCAGCAATTTTTCTCCCATTCCAGTCTTGTGATGGAAGAGAGCCCAGTTCCAGCACCTACTGCTGGGGCATTTTCCATACTTATCACTCAATTCTGGCTGTGGTGGTCCTTTCCCTGCTCTAGAACAAGCACTCCAATCTCTGGGCCAAGGTTTAAATGCCTGTGTAGCCATGCTGCCAGATTGCCAAACAATGGCAGACGTTTTACGTGCTCAGATTAAAAATGGCATACTGCTCTCAGTCCTAGGTCTGGGAAACTGCCCACAGCTTTTCCTGGTGTATTGCCTTCTCAGTATCTCCTAGCCTCTCCACAAGGTAGCTCCAGGGCTTGAGAGAAACAAGGTGCTCTCCCTTGGAGTGGGTTGCATGGATCCCTAGTGGAAGGGTGAGTCACAGAGGAACACTCTCTGCCCCTCTCATGCACAGGAGCTTCACTCACTTTTCTCAGCTGAATGCTGTCTCAGGAACTGCTTGCTCATCTTCTTCAGTATGGGATCTGGGGTGTCTTTTTCTATTTCAGTGTGAATTCTTCTTTTCCTTCTTGAACTGAAGCTCACAGTTTATTGCTACACATAATTTCCCTATTTCCAAGTGGCTGAGGCATGCTAAAAGCCTCAAATTTTCTATCGTGGAAAAAGTTCTATCTTAATGAAGGTTGGGAGGCAAAAGACAAAAAAAGACACAGACTGGAAAAAGATATTTACAAACCTGATAAATGACTCATATCCAGAATATACAAATAACTCTTAAAGTCAATATTAAGAATATAAGCAACTTAAAACTTACTATTTGCATCTCAAATGTTTAGCGAGGGAAACTTTCTCCTTTGCTGTTGATTTTTGCTTCTTTTCAGTGGCAAGAAGAATGTAGTCTCCTCCAATATCTCTCCTAAATGCACAGTAGAGTCAATAAGGAAGGTTTCAGACTCAGTTACCCAGATTGCCATCTTTTTGGAAACCCACTTAGGATAGAACATTTTCTCTGTTCATCATCAGTTGGACTAAGACATTAGTCCAATAGTCCCCCACACCCCACCATTCACAGTTTCAGTTGCCCACAGCCTAACAAGATCTAAAAATAATATATAAACAATTGCTAAGTTTTCAACTTTGCATTATTTTCTGAGTAGTGTGATGAGATCTGGTGCCTTCACACTCGGTCCCTCTCTGAATGTGAATCATCCCTTATCCACAGTATTCACATTGTATAAGCTCCCTGCCTGATGTTATTAACATCATCTTCTCCTTATGTTCAACCATCAACATCGTCATGGCTCAATGATCCAGGGTCACCAGAAGCAGGTGATCTTCCTTCTGACCTATGGTCAGAAGGTCAGTAGTAGCCTAATTCTGCATCACAATGCCTAAGTCATTCAGCTCACTTTATCTCCTCATGTGGGCGTTGTATCATCACAAGAAGAACAATGAATATAGTACAATGAGACATTTTGAGAGAGACCACATTCAAATAACTTTTATTATAGTATAATTGTTATAATTTTTCTATTTTATTATTAATTATTGTTGTTAATCTCTTACTGTGCCAATTTATAAGTTAAACTTTATTGTAGTATGTATTATAGGAAAGAACATAGTATATATAGGGTTTGGTACTATCCGTGGTTCAGCATCCACTGGGGGTCTTGGTCTATTATCCCAGTAAGGAGAGATGACTAATATATTTGTTAAAATGTTTTCACTGTTCTGCTCTAAGTTAAGCTAAAACAACAAACTTGCTCTAGATCCTGATAGTATTTCTTCTTGAAACTCTCCTTTCAGACTTGATTCAACTTAAGGCCTGGTGCAAAAGCGGTAGATTTGACAGTGCCTGGAGGGGTCATAGGCAGAGAAATCCTGTGGTGTTTCACTGAGGGGCACTACCTCCATATGATTCTTGAAAGGACCTCCTGATTCTTCTAACCCTGGTACAACTTAAGGGCAAGCTGCATTTGTGGGCAAAGTTCTTTTGCTTTTCTGCTGTTCAGAGAGAACTGCTGCTTGTGAGATGTAGAGAATGGAGCAGCTCACTAGAAAGGTAAGAGGTTTCTGTTTTACATGCCTGGCTTACAAGTGTGGAACATGCTGTGCCTGCAGATTTGCCACAGTGCAGAGATCCTGGGGGCGGAACCTGCTCAAGTATGGAAGAGAGACAGGACCATAAGCAGGCAAAGAGAATTTACAGTTCATACAAGGAGACTCTGTAACCTGTAAGAGCAGGACCTAACTGATCAGGACAGATGGCTCCACATGAACTAGAACTAATGGAAGGGAATTTAAATAAAAAACTGTGGGAAATTTCAAGGAGATAAAACTAGAATATTGAAAGTACTTTGGGAACAAAATATAGTGTTTTTTGCTTTTGAAAATTCAATAGATGAGCTTTAAAAGATAACGATTTCTCCAGGGCACAGAAGTGGTACTTTAAAAGAAATATCTCACAACAGAGAACTAAAATATAAAGGTAGATATCAGGTAGGAAATGATAGAGGTTGAAAGAGGGCTCCATGAGAACCATGCCAAAAATTCTGAAATCTAAAGATGTAGAAAGATTCTTAATAAGATTCTAGGCCAGGCACCATGGCTCACACCTGTAATCCCAGTACTTTGGGAGGCTGAGGTGGGTGGATCACCAGAGGTCAGGAGTTTGAGACCAACCTGGCCAACATGGCGAAACCCTGCCTCTACTAAAAATACAAAAATTAGCAGGGTGTGGTGGTGCATGCCTGTAATCCCAGCTACTCAGGAGGCTGAGGCAAGAGAATCACTTGGACTCAGGAGGCAGAGATTGCAGTGAGCCGACATTGTACCAGTACCCTCCAGCCTGGGTGACGAGCAAAACTCTGTCACAAGAAAAAAAAAAAAATCCAGTGGGTTGTGGGCAGTGGGGTACATAAGTTATATTATTCATATTTGAAAAACATATTCAAATAGATTAGGATATCTTATCAGCAGTACTAGAAACCAGAAGACAATGGAACTAATGATACGAATCATTAAGAGTGAAGAACCAATTATTGTAATCCAATAATTCAATTTCCAATTGATTTCTCATTCATCTATGAGGCAAATACGGTAGGTGGCATTCTAAAGATGAGTCCTCAACATTTTAACTTCTAGCTATTTAATCAAATATTAATCTTGATGTTGATGTGAATGGATGTTGCTCATGTAATTAAGGACCCAAATTAGTTAACTTTAAGATAATAGAGATTATATATGTGAGGCTGACCTAATCAGGCGAGCCTTTAGAAACAGAGTTCTTTTGGCTGTTAGCAGAAGATAAAGTAAGAGAGTCACACCATTGCTGGTTCTGGAGATGAACAAGCAGCACTTGCCACATAATGTGGGTAAATTTAGAGAGCTGAATGTGGTGCCTGGCGGATAGCAAGAAAATAAGGACCTCATTCTATGACAAGGAATCGAATTTGGCCACTAACTTGAATAAGCTTAGAATTAGATTCTTATCTCTTCAGATAAGAGCTCATCTTAACCAACACCTTGATTTCCTCCTTGTGGAAACTTAAGGAGAGATTCTGGTCAAGACTTCCTGGATTTCTGACCTGTGTAACTTTGAGATAATAAATGGGTGTTATTTTAAATTGCAAGATATTTCTATTAATTTGTTATGCAGTGACAGAATGTAAAAGTATTTTGAGACATGGTTATTTTTATTCTAACCAAATACCCTGCCTTGAAGGACACTCTAAATGAAGTACTGTTATAAAATGCTCATTGATGACCATCATTCTCAGCAAACTGACACAAGAGCGGAAAATCGAACACTGCATGTTCTCACTCATAGAGAGGTGTTGAACAATGAGAACACATGGACACAGGGAGGGGAACACTACACACTGGGGTCTGTTGGGGGGAAATAGGGGAGGGACAGCTGGGGGTGGGGAGTTGGGGAGAGACAGCATGGGGAGAAATGCCAGATATAGGTGATGGGGAAGAAGGCAGCAAATCACACTGTCACGAGTGTATCTATGCAACGATCTTGCATGTTCTTCACATGTACCCCAAATCCTCAAATGCAATTTAAAAAAATGCTCATTGAATCAAAACAGAAATCTCAAGATAGGTGAGAGGAAGAGATAAGAAAACAGCGATGAGAGCAAGAAATCTTTCATAATAATGATTAAATATACATGAAATTGATAGAAATTTTTAAGACGAGGGTTTAAAGATTAATGAGTTAGCCTAGTACTTAAAATTCTAAATTATCTCAACAAAACACAAGATTCGAAAGGCAGATTGGTGGTGACGTATAAGTCTACTTTCCTACATACTTTATTCTGGTCAGTGAGAATAGGGACTGAAGAGCAGGGAGAAGAGTCAAGTAAGACATCTGTTGAGAGTAGAGGTAAAATGAAGAGGCAGTTCAGTAATGCAGTAAAAGCAAGGAAAAGGGAGGTGAATTACTAACTTTATTAAATACTAAAAATAAAATAAGATGGAGGAGATAAAGTCATATACAAGTATACTGGTTGTTACAATAAATGAGAAGTGCCAAAGTCCCCTGCCAAATTTCTCTATCAAGGGACAGAGACTGTCAGAGTGAGTTAAAAGTCCAGTACATATGTCATTTGTAAGAAATACATTTAAAACACCATGATAAGGAAATGCCAAATATAAAAGATTAAGAAAAGAAATTTAAGATAAACTAAAAGAAAACAGGGTTATAACTGATATGACAAAAGAACTTCAAGACCAAAAACACTTAATGAGACAAAGAGGGATATTATGTATGGATAAAATTTACAATCCACTAACCTTTATGACTAAATAAGAACCTCTGAGTATATAAAGCAAAAATTTCTCAAAATACAAACAGATCAAGATGAAGACAAAATTATACCTCTTCCTATGTATCTTTCAGAATTTAATGAATCTAGGAGACCGTAAAGTAATCATGGATAGGGAAGGTTTAAATAATATAACCAACATAACTCTATATTTTTGTAACTATACATAGAGAAAAGGACAGTAGAGATACAAGATTTTGCATATCACAAATAGAAAATATAGTGCTTTATTTTCTTATGCTCATGCTCCCTCTTCCATGGCATCTTGCAGGATAAGACCCACTGGCTTGAAACTCCAGCCAGACACCAGTAATAGCATTCCCTCCACCTCCCTGAGATGAAGCTCCTAGAGGAAGAGGCAAGCGGCCGTCTTTGTTGTTTCATGGCCTTAGTCATTGTTGCCGTCAGTACAGGTGCCTTACAAAAAAGTGGTCAGACAGCTTTTTTATGTGGATCCCTGAGCCTGCTTCTCCTCACTGGGAAGGACCACCTGAATGGAGTCACCAGCCACCCTTACCGATGTTTCCCAGCTGGGAGTGGTCTGAGCCTCCGTAGGATGGAGCTCCCAGAGGAACAAGTAAACCACCATCTTTACTGTTTTGCAGCCTTAGCCATTGTTGCCTGTGGGATTTGGAGAGCCTGAAGTAACTGGGGACTGAAGCAGACCCTCAAAACAGCATAACTGCTCTATGAAAAAACACCCAGACTGCTTTTTCATGTGGGTCCTCAATCCTGTTCTTTACTGGAAGGGAGCCCTCGAATAGGGTGTCCAGCTACCCCTGCTGGTGTTTTCCAGCCAGCAGCAGTTTCAAACCTCCTTAGGACAGAGCTCCCAGAGAGACGAGTGAGTTACCATCTTTGCTGTTTTACAGCCTTCACTGTTGATACCTTCTGGTGCTGGAAAACCTGAGGGGACTAGGGACTGGAGTGGACCACCAGCATACTGCAGCAACCCTACAGAAAACTGGCCAGACTGTTTGTTACATGGGTCCCTGAACCTTATCTCCTCGATGCATGGGTCCTCTTGGCCTGGGTCTCCAGCCACCCCCAACCAGGTCTATCTAGCCAGAAGCAGCTCTGCTACTTCCTGGGACAGAGCTCGTGGTGCAAGGAGCAATTTGCCATCTTTTCTGTCTCACAGCCCTTGTCATTGCTGTCTCTAGGTTTTGGAGAGTCTCTGGGGACAATGGGCTGGTCTAGACCCACAGCATAAAGCACCCACCTCACAAAAAAGTGGCCAGACTGTTCACACAGTTCCCTGTCCTTGATTTTTCTCACCCATTAGGGCCACCTGACCTGGTACTGTAGCACACCCACCCTGCCCCTGCCTAAGCATTTGAATTAGAGTCAACCCAAGAGTTAAAGGAATACCCACATAAACAAATGATAAGGAACCAGTGCAAGAACTCCAGCGACTCAAACGGCCAGAGTGTCTTATGTCCTCCTAAAGATGAAACTAGTTTTCCAAAAAGGGTTCTTAACCAGACTGAGTTGGCTGAAATGACAGAAAGAGAATTTGGAATATGGATAGAAGTTAAGATCATTGAGATTCAGGAGAAAGGGAAAACCTAACCCAAGGAAACTAAGAATCTCAATAAAACAATACAGGAGCTAAGAGACAAAATAACCAGTATTAAAAAAGAACCTAAATAATCTCATAGAGCTGAAAAACACACTAAAAGAATGTCATGATGCAATCACAAGTATTAACAGCATAATAGACCGAGATGAGGAAAGAAGCTTGGAACTTGAAGACTGGCTTTCTGAAATAAGATGGTCAGACAAATTTTTTTTTAAAAATCATTGAAAAGGAATGAAGAAAACCTCCATGAGATATGCAGTTATGTAAAGAGGCCAAATTTATGAACCAGTGGCATTTCTGAAAGAGACAGGGAGAAAGCAAATATCTTGAAAAACATATTTCAGTATGTAATCCATGAATACTTCCCCAACTTCACTAGAGAGGCTAAGAGTCAAATTTAAGGAATACAGAGAATCTATGCAAGATTCTACACAAGAAGATTATCCCCAAGACACATGATCATCATATTTTCCAAGGTTGGAATGAAAGAAAGAGTTTTAACTAAATGCAGCTAGACAGAAAAGGCAGTTCACCTATAGAGGGAACCCCATCAGGCTAACAGCAGGCCCAAATGGCACTGAGATAACTGGCTAGCCATATGCATAAGATTGAAACTGGACCCCTTCCTTACACCATATGTGAAAATCAACACAAGATAGCTTAAAAACAAATGTAAAACACAAAACTATAATAATCCTAGATGACAACCTAGGCAATATCATTCTGAACATAAGAACTGGCAAAGATTTCATGACTAAGACACCAAAAGCAATCACAACAAAGTAAAAATTGACAAATGGGATCTAATTAAACCTAATAGCTTCTGCACAGCAGAAGAAACTACCAACAGAGTGAATAAACAACCTCCAGAATGGGAGAAAATATTTGCAAACTACACCTCTGACAAAGGTCTACTATCTAGTATCTACAAGGAACTTAAACAGATTTACAAGAAAAAAACCACCCCATTAAAAAGTGGGCAAAGGACATGAACCGACACTTTTAAAAAGAAGGCATACATGTCACCAAAACAGCATGAACAAAAGCTTAGTATAACTGATTAGAAAAAATCAAATCAAAACCACTATTAAATACCATCTCATACCAGTCATAATGGCTATTCTTAGAAAGTTAAAAAAAATAAATGGTTGCTAGTGAGGTTGTGGAGAAAAAGGAATGCTTATATACTGTTGGTGGGAGTGCAAGTTAGTTCAACTATTGTGGAAGACAGCATGGCAGTCCCTCAAAGAGCTAAGAGCAGAACTAACATTCAATCAAGCAATTCCATTACTGGATATATACCAAAGAAATATAAATAATTCTACCATAAAGACGCATGCACATATGTGTTCTTTGCAGCACTATTCACAATAGCAAAGACATGGAATCAACCTAAGTACTCATCAGTGGCAAGCTGGATAAAGAAAATGTGATACATATACACCATGGTGTACTGTGTGGCCATAAAAGAATGAGATTATCTCCTTTGCAGGAACATGGATGGAACTGGAGGCCATTGTCCCTAGCAAACTAATGCAAGAATAGAAAATCAAATACCATATGTTCTCATTTATAAGTAATAGCTAAATGATGAGAACACATGGACACAAAGAGGGAAACAGCATACACTGGGGCCTACTTGAGGGTGGAGGGTGTGAGGAGGGAGAGGATCAGAAAGAATAACTGTTGGGCCTGGTATCTGGGTGATGAAATAATCTGTACGACAAACTCAAATGACTCATGTTTACCTATGTAACAAATCTGCACATCCTGCACATATATTCCTGAACTTAAAATAAGTTTTTAAAACATAGGAATAAAATTTGCCCCACAATTAAAGAAAAGATATAGCAAATATTCTTAAATTTCCATGTATATTACTATATTGTATGAAATGTGGATTCAAAGTCAGCTTGGCTTACTCTTATACTATGGCATAATAGATCTAGGAATAGCTCCAACATTTGAATTCAATTATCAAAATACAAGTTGACTAACAAGCTAATAAAATGTAACCTTGTCAAAGCAAATTCACTAAGTATAAATTAAATAGCTTCTGTCTCTCCATTTTAATCAATTTGCAAGGACTACATTTTAGATAAAGCCATCATTAAATTATAAGTTAATAACATTTCATGTGTTAGAACGGCAAGTGTTAATTTTATTGTAACCCTAATACTTTTCAGAATAAATCACTGCTTTCTAGAAAGTATAATTTTCATATGGTTTAGCATTTTACTTTTGCAGAATGTCATTTTTCTAAGTTGTATGTCTCACACTTGCTGTGAGTGAGTAGTTTTTTCTTTTGGTAAGGTTTTTTTTTTTAATTTCACTGTCTATAAACTTTCGAGAGGAAGAATTAAATTGTTCATATATGCCATGTTTATTACCTATTTGCTGGATAAATTCACATCTAAAATGAAACATACTGGTATCATAACTGTTTTCTAAAGGTATAAATGAGTTTGATTTGCAAAAATAGTAATAATTTTTAAGTATAGGACTATGAAAATAGAAAAATGGTATTATTCTAAGGTTATAAAATAGAGCATAATGGTATTTATTTATTATTCTCCATCATGCACCTCATTTTTAAAACGAATATTGAGAGCCTACTTTATCTTAGGTACTTCACAGGTACTGGGGAGACATAGCCATAAATAAGATCAAGAATCCCTAACCTCATAAAGTTTCTAGTCTGTGAAGGAAGACATGTATTAACTATTGCCTCACATACTTATTTTTTGTGTGTGATGAGAATGCTCAAAATCTATTCTCTTAGCAATTTTCAAATATAACATATTAATTATAAGTCACCATGATGAACAATAGATTTCTTGAATTTATTCTTCCCATTTAACTGAAATTTTGTATCTTTTGATCAACAACTCCAAAACTCCTCTACCTTCCAAGTTCTCATAACCACTGTTTTACTTTGTTTATGTGAGTGTGATTTTTTTTAACACTCCATCTATAGACAATATAAATACCTCTTACAACTCAATAAGACAAATGACCCAATATGAGTCAAAATCGGAATAGACACAGAAGATACAGAAAATTTTTTTTCTACACAAAAGATGATACAGAAATTTTGTTTCTTATCAATAAGCACATGAAACAATGTTCAACATCTTTAATCATCAAAGAAATGTAAATTAAATTCATGAGATACCACTACACACTAACTTGAATAGCTGAAATTAAAAGACTGATAACACCAAATATGGGCAAGTATGTGGAGCAACTGAGACACTCATACATTACTGGCAGAAAGGTAAAATGTGCAATCACATTGGAAAACTATCTGTCATTTTCTTATTAAGATAACCATATACTTATTATATGGCCAAGCAATTCTACATCAAGATATTTATACAAGGGAAACAAAAACATATGTCTACACAGTCTTGTATGTGATTATTCATAGGAGTTTTATTCTTATGAAAAAAAGTAAAAAAAAAAGCAAAAAAAAAACTAGGCACAATCCAAATTTTCACCAATATGTGAATGGGAAAACAAATTGTAGTATGTCAATAATATGGAATACTACTGATTAGCAAAAGACAAGAGGGTTTTGTTATACAAATAACAATATGAATAAGTTTAAAAAATTTTTTATAAACAAAAGGAAAAAAGACAGAAAAGAGTATATACTGTACACTTTTATCCTATGAAATTCTAAAGTAAACAGATCTAATTCTATAGTGACAGAAAGCAGATCATGATGGAGTCCAGGGGTCAAGAGAGATTGGAAAGGAGAGCAAAGGAAACCCTTTGGGGTGATCAAAACGTTCTGTGTTTTGACTGGTTCATAGTTACCTGACTGTATATAGTTTTCAGAACTCGGCCAGGTATGGTGCCTCGTGCCTATAATCCCACAACTTTGAGAAGTTGAGGTGGGCAGATCACAAGGTCAGAAGATTGACACCATCCTGGCCAACATGGTGAAGACCTGTCTCAACTAAAAATACGAAAATTAGATGGGCACAGTGGCAGGTGCCTGTAGTCCCAGCTACTTGGGAGGCTGAGGCAGGAGGATAATTCGAATAAGGAAGTCAGAGGATGCAGTGGGCTGAGATCGCAGCACTGCACTCCAGCCTGGGACAAAGTGAGACTCCCTCTAAAAAACAAACAAACAAAAACCTCATCAAACTGTATACTTAAAATATGTTAATCTGGCCAGGTTGGTGGCTGAATCCCAGCACTGCTGGAGGCTGAGGTGGGAGGATTACTTGAGGTCAAGAGTTTGAGAACAATTTAGGATACATAGTGAGACCCTGTCTCAAAAAAAAAAAAAAAAAAAAAAAAATTAGCCAGGTCTTGTGGTGTGTGCCTGTACTCCTAGCTACTCAGGAGGCTTAAGTGGGAGGATTGCTTAAGCCTGAAAGCACAAGGTTACAGTGAGCTATGATCATACTACTGCACTCCAGCCTGGTGACAGAATGAGACCCTGCCTTAAAAAAAAAAAAAAATTGTTTTTTAATTACACTTTAATGAAGTTGATTTTTAAAAATATGGTCATTTGTCTCTTAAAGACATACTCAAATTTATCTTTTAGTCTTCAAAGTCAAGAAAAAGTTGACTTTTAACTCTGTAAAACCCTGAATATGTTGGGCTTTTTCTACTTTTACTTGCCAGCCAGTCGATGCTTTTATGAGTTCAACTCCTTTATATTATACCTTGTGAAATACAGCCAAACATAAGTAATACCTGCTGCTAACATTGCTACTTGTTTATTGGGGTGTAATTTCCCCGTCCAATTTCCACGTGTTTCCACAAGTGGTAACAGTGTTACCACATTTTGCCATTAGATAACATGGGCATTACCCTCATAGGTTCCATGATCAGTTTCCTCCTCATGCACACAACCACCACTTAGCCCAATGCCACATATTTTAATATTATATTACGGCATAATCCTACAGCTCATACCAAATTTTATATTAATCAGGTTAGTCTGCGAACAATCTCAGGGTCTTAAAGTAGGAAATATCTGTGTCCCACATTACATGTCCAAAATGAATCCACAGTAGGGCTTTCTCATCATTGTCACTCAAGGACTGAGGATGATAGAGACTCCAGACATGACTTCAAGGTGAGAGAGGTTTGAAAGCTTCACTTTGGCAAGGAGTTAGAGAAGTGTGATTGGTTTCTTTTTTTTTTTTTTTTTTTTTTTTCTTTTTTTTATTGCATTTTAGGTTTTGGGGTACATGTGATGAACATGCAAGATTGTTGCATAGGTACACACATGGCAGTGTGCTTTGCTGCCTTCCCTCCCCTCACCTGTATCTGTCATTTCTCCCCATGCTATCTCTTCCCACCTCCCCACCCCCCGCCCCTCCCCCATTTCCCCCCAACGGACCCCAGTGTGTAGTGCTCCCCTCCCTGTGTCCATGTGTTCTCATTGTTCAACACCCGCCTATGAGCGAGAATATACGGTGTTTGATTTTTTGCTCTTGTGTCAGTTTGCTGAGAATGATGGTTTCCAGGTTCATCCATGTCCCTACAAAGGACGTGAATATATCCAAAGGATTATAAATCATTCTACTACAAGGACACGTGCACACGAATGTTCATTGCAGTACTGTTTACAATAGCAAAGACCTGGAACCAACCCAAATGCCCAACGATGATAGACTGGATAGGGAAAATGTGGTACATATACACCATGGAATATTACGCAGCCATCAAAAACGATGAAGTGTGATTGTTTTCTATACTCAAGTCAGAGGAGATCTGGACATTTGTCCACTTCGATATTATTTTCCTTAAGAGCACAAGGTTAGACATTAAAATTAACTACTTCCTCCGAATCATGCAAAACCTATGGCAACGCTATCACCAGAGTGCTAACAGGAGCAGTAACAACTCTAATATGAATTCTTGCACAGTTAAAAGGCATGAACAAATTATAAATATAAGCATTATCCTGAAAAATAAAAGCGTAAACATGGCTCAACTGAGTTGGTGTAAGGGAGAAGGGTTGAAGCTACTGAGTTGGAGAGACAGGAGCAAAATGCACATAGAGAATCATGCAGAAAGCCATTCCGAGAGCGAGACAAGACCAAAATGCACACAAGAACAAGTTTGGGGAGAATCATGCAAAAAGCCCTTCCAAGAGACAACACTGGCTAAACTCAACCCAATCATAATGCAGTTGAATGGCTTCCTGTGCAAATACACACTCTTCTGTGGCTTGCTGTATTCTGCTGTATTTTTATTTTCAAAATACATGTACTTTGTTGTTAGCTGTTTTTATTTGTATAAAAGTTATTATGTTGGACAAAAACTATGTATGAACAAATGTGATCTATATGGTACATTATTATCTCCTATTTACCAATCAAATATGTACTTATTTATATTGCAGAAATATGCATTATATTGGAAAAGCCATATTAAACAGGAGAGCATTATGGGGACATAGAATCTATGGTCCATCAGTCTTCCTTACTCTAATTTGAAGAAATCAGGGAAGGCTTTCAAGAGGAAGCAACTGAAACTAAGACTTGAGAGATATTTCAAGGCCAAGCTGTTGCAACGGACAAGAGGAAATTGTTTCAAACAGCAGAAAAATTTTGGAAAAATGCTCAAAGGCAAAAAGACAAAAAGACAAAAAAAAAAATCTGGCACTTTTTTTGGAGAAGCTAAAAGAAGTTCAGCATTTTTGGATGTGAGAAAGTGACTGGTGTGAGGTGAAATTAGAGAATTGGAACAGGGTTGAATCATGCAGGGGCTGTAGGCTATCTGGATTTTTTTTCTTGGTAAAAGTGAAAGGAAGCAACAAGATAAAAATGGACTAAGAATGGACTATTACAGGGGCAAGAGTGAGAGCAAGGAGACCAGTGAGGAGGTTATTGAAGCTGTCTAACAAAAAGTTGATTGTGGCTTGAACCAAACCAATCATAGTGGGATCAGGAACAAATGGATTGAAGAACTCTCGAAGAGGTCAAACATGTAATGGTGCCATATGTTTGTGTGGAGTGAGGTGAGAATAGGGAGGTTGAAAAGTCAAGAAGATAAGATTACTTTTGGACGTCTTACGTCCAGAACATCAGAGGTGTGGTCCAGTTGACAGATACATGAGCTCAGATTTCAGAAAACCAGTGTGGGTTGAGGCATAAACTCACGGTTATTAAAATGATGCAATGAATATGAGAATTTAGAAGAGGCTATGCCACAATTAGAAACAGGGTTGCACATTCAGGAATGTTTATCTATACTGGCTGCTCAGTGGTGCCAGGAAGAATAGGAGGCCATCAGCACTTTTCCTTGTCAGCCCCCGAGGGACCCAGGTTGATTAAGCTGCTTTCAGTGGTATCTGTTGGTACTCTCCAAGATGCTGGGTTGCTGTAAGTCTCTGAAAATAATAACTATTTAATATTACAGTCAGGTGCATGGGCTTAGCTTTACCACTTATCCATCATGAGAACTTAGGCAATTTCTCTGAGCCTCAATTGACTTACATCTAAAATGAGTATAAGTATTATAATTAACACATCGAGTTATTCCGAGAATTCAAGTATTTAATACTTGAAAAGGGCTTAAGACAGTTTAAATAAATACATGCTATTATTTTCATCTTCAGGTTCCGCATGCACATAGAAGTAGAGAGCACAGAAAGAGTAGGAGATAGGAAGTAGTGGACGTGCTCTCCATAAACACAGGCAAGAAATACCAAGAGGTAGTGGGTACAATACTAAGTGTGCCCATTCTCCTTTTAAAGATATACAATCATCTGCAATATGATTCATTACCTCCAGGCCAGGCACTGTGCTGTGTGTGATACCCATAGCACTGTACAGAGTGAGGGAGTGAGTGAGAAATTCCCCTAAGAGTGAAGCTTTCTTGGCATTTTCTTTAACATTTTTATAGATTACCATTCAGATTGGGAATTGCAGTCCATGAATCAGTTCTTCTGAGTTGAAAGTAAAACAAATGTTTAACGAGACAGAATTTACTATGCTGGATGTTGGCAGGACTTGAGTCTCTAAAGCTGACGTGGTCCTACATGTGTACATTGGTGAAATACCTGCATCATTCATTCAGTCAATAAATATTTACTGAAAGCTCCCACGGTGCAGGGTATCACTTTAGATTCTTGGGATGTGTCAGTGATCCAAACAGGCAAAAATGCCAGTCCTTGTGTGACCTATATTCTACATAATAAGGAAGGCAAAGAGAAGGTGTGGATAATTCATGTAAAATAATTTGCATAGGTTTTCCAGAAACAAAATTCTCGATGTGACTGGTAAAATTTTTCATGAGTCTATCTCTACCTTCTGACACACTTTATTCCCATCCTGCAAAGCACCTCTAGTATGTCCTGCACTCACAGTTCATATATGCTTCAGAATTGTAAATATACTAGAAACCATCTGATCTAAAATTCTCATTTTATAGATGTGAAAATTAGGACCTCCTCCAATTAAATGAACTTGGTTTAAGCCTTCAGAGTGAGTGACTGTGTTTGGCAAATATGTGATTACCTATAACAGATTTCCCTGGAAAACTGGGTAAAAGGAAGTAAAATAATTCAGCGACTTCCTGTCTCACTCTAATGCAGGATGGCATCACTCTTGAGTCTTCTAATGTCTATTTATAACGTATTTCTATGTAGAAGACATAATGCTTAGAAATGAATTTTGTACAAGCAACACTAAACAATATAGCAGTGGCTTAAAGAAGACAGGCATAGATTTCTTTGTCATGTGAAATGAGTATGGAGACAGGCAGCTCAGGGGTGGTGTGGCGGCTCTGCAATGTTTAAGACACAGTTCCTGGCAGTGCACCTCTCCACCACCCTCGTCCTCATGTCTACATTGGCTCCTCTAGCCATCGTATCTGTATTCTAGACAGTAGGGTAGTGGAAAGCAAGAGTGGGGCAAAGGATTGTGCCACTGTACTGGTATGAGTCACGGTAGATCAGAGAAGCAGATCCATGAGGAGGAAAATAGACTAAGGGATTTGTTTTAGGGACTTGATCTTCCACATCTGGTTAAATTATATATATTCTGCTGTGTTATGCATATGTAATTATGTATATTCTGGTTCTGTGTATGGTACAAGGCCTGAAGAGAGCAGGACAGGCTGTCTTCATGGCCAGCGTTATAAGTCAATGTGGCTAGGCTGCAGTCCCCAGTCATTCAGCCAAACTCTAATTTAGATGTTGCTGTGAAAATATTTTGCAGGTGTAATTAACGTCTCTAATCAGTTTAAGGAAGGCTATCCTACATGATCTGTGTGGGCCTGATTCAATCACTTGAAAGGCCTTAGGAGTAGAACTGAGGCTTTCTGGCAGGAGAAGAAATTCTACTTAACAGCAGCTTCAGCTCATGCCGGAAAGTCCCAGTCTGTCTTTCCTGACAGCCCGCCCTACAGATACCAGATTCGCCTCACCAACCCCGACAAGCACATAAGCCTATTCTCATATATCTGCATATATCTATATATGTATAAGGAATTGAAGCACAGATAGTAAAGCAAATTGAGCATATATAGATATATACAGATATATACACCCAGTTTGCCCTCCATGTCAAAAATATTGGGAGAAAAATGAATGGTTGCATCTACTGAACATATATAGACTTTTATTTCTTGTCATTATTCCCTAAACAATATAGTATAACAACTATTTACATAGCATTTTTTTTACATCGTATTAGGTATATAAGTAATCTAGATATTATTTAAAGAATACAGGAGGATGTGCATAGGTGATACGCAAATCCTGCGCCATTTTTTATAAGGGACTTGAGCATGGGTGGACTTTGGTATCCAGGGGGCATCCTGGAACCAATCCCCCATGGGTACTGAGAGATAATGTTGTGTGTGTGTCCCCTACTGGTTGTTTCTCTGGTGAAACCCTAAGTGATACAGACACATGAGAGAGACTAATGATATCCTAGAACCCATGAAGACAAAGACACAGCAGAACCTGCGTCAATCTCTACCTCCAAGCCTCCAACTTCGGTGATGCTGGTGACCTGTAGGGGAAGTTGGTGCTGTCAGTCATGGAGCTGACATGTACCTTGTCCAGGAGTTGGAGAAACTAAAGGAGGATATTCAGCAGGAGTTGCTGCCAATCTGTCCTCTCTCTCATGCTGACAAAGTGAGCCAGCAGATCTGCGATAAGATTCATGAGCTGTAACAGCACCTGACTCTACACCAACCCTCCTAGCATAAACATGGTTGCTGCTTTGCCTCTACCTTCTAAGATGGTGCAAATTTCTCTTGTGGCCCATGCTAGCTAAGAACCACATGAGGAACATAATTCTGGGAAGTATCATTCCAATTTAGTCAAGTTGACACAGTAAAAACCCACCACAGCCAGCGTCTTTGGAGAGGTTTCTTGGATCTTCCACGTGACACTTCTATAGCTCATTAGCCTGCACTTAGTCACGTAAACACACCTGGCTGCAAGGCTAAACATCAAGGGTGTTCTTCTAAAGAAGGTGAATACAGGTCTTGGAGAAGATAACCAGGCCTCTGCCACAGTATTACTACTTATAGAACCCAGTTCCTACCTTCTAGAGCCTAATTTTTAGAAGGAGAAATAAGATACTGTACAAACTTGTATTGAGCTCCAAGTTTTCAGCTAACTAGAAATACTTCACCTTTAGTTTGCTGGAAAACTTCATGGTGTGTTTTTATGTTTAAAGAACATTTCATATATGAAAGTGTTATCCGCGGGACAGCAGTGAACCAGTGTAAGCGGGCGATTCTTTACCCTAGACGTCAGAGTGTGTTTTATATGGATTAGTGGTGAGACTTTTTAAAGACCTTTCCAGGAGCTGTTTTCTTTCACTGCAAGAATAAAATGCAGGGTTGGTTACCAGGGCCCTCCCTTATCCATGGAAAGACTTGGGGGATCTCCTTTAAAACAATAAAAAGGAAACTAATTTATAGCATGGATTTACACAGATAAAACAGATTTTGTTTAAATATCCCTTTGTACAAATTCAGCTAGATCAACTCCTGCTCATATTTATGCAGTAATAACATTTAATGTTTACTGAGCTTTACCACAGGCCAGGCACTAGTCTAAGCAATTTATGTAGATTACCACATTTAATTTCACACAAATGCCATGTGGTATTTACTGTTCCTGTCGCAGGCCCTTAAGGGGGGTCATTGGACACCAATGGGTCCTTTTCCTGCCTGGTGCCATTCACTCCAATAGAGCAAGACCAGTTTCCATAAAGCAGAGCAGAAACTTTGTTGATCAAGGAATGGAGAAGGGGAGCTCAAGCTCAAAGCACCTTCCTAGGGGATGTGGTGAAGGGGCACTTTTAAGATCCCTTAGGGCACGAAGGTGGAGCCTACGGGTGGAGATTTCTGGAAAGATGTGGGGCCTCTGGGGAGAACTGTAATGTGCTTAGTCTTTCTTTTGTGCCTGCAAAGTGCATGTGCCTGTATGTGCCTGCAAAGTGCATCTTCTCCCCCACCTCCATCCCCTGCAGAGATTTTGTCATGTGAGGCGAAGATTCAGGTGGGGGTAGCACTGGTGAGCTCGGTTCTCATCTTTTCATTTGACTTCTTCATGGTTACTGGCATTCAGCCTGCCCTTGGTTTCTGTAAGCAAGTACAGCTGCCAGCACAGGTTAATTTCAAAGGTTCTTCAATTTAAAAGAATTGAGGTCATGTTGTGGCGATGTTACTGTTATTCACATTTGATAGATAAGGAATTAAAGCTCAGATAGTAAAACAAATTGAGCAAGATCACATGAACAGCCGGGATGAACTCAGGACATGGGCTCCAGCGCCTTTCTCTGGCATCTCCCTGGTACACTCCCAGTGCCTGACTGGTCCCTGAAAAGGCATGTTCGGTACCCTCTCTTTACTAGAGCAGGAAAGTGAATACAAGGGCAAAGTGCTTCAACAATAAAGAACTAAACCAAAAGGGGTTTCTACTTAGCTCATAGATTACTGGAAAGTTCAGTTAATAAAAGTCTCATTCTAGGATCATTCTGATTAAATGCAATTAAACGAGTATCAACTATATTGGAATCAACCCTAAAAGGAAAACTTGGAGACTGGAAGGGAGAGGATAGGGAAGGAGAGGCAGAGGTGGGTGGCTTAACATCACCATTCAGGCCTCTCTGAGTGCCTCTTTGGTGCTGGGCAAGTTTCCTTCCACACCTATTAGAGCAGAGTCTTAGCTATATGCTGCCAGGGCAGATGCTGTTTGTTCCTCTCTAGCTCCCAGGACGCCTATGGAGGCTTTGCAAATCACAGAGGCTCAATTCAGTTTCAGGAAGGAGTAACTGGAAGAAGGGGCTTGGGAGCAAGGTATCAGTTTAGAACCTTCCAGACTGGTACAATGTGTTCCATTTAATACTGAAGGTAAGACTCCAAGGAACGGAATTTGTTTTCCCTGTGTCACCGGGATCCACTGGGGCCGGGAACCCATCTGTGACTCCATAAGTAGCCTGTTGTCTTTGAGGATCTGGTAGAGGATTTGACACAGAGACCACCCAACTGTGCTTTTTATGCAGACAGCCAGCCCTGAGGCCCCTCGTCAGCAGGTAATCAGATGGCAGAGGATGTGATTTTTCACGGATCTTAAATTTGCTTCATACCTCTTTTTTTCTGACAGGCAAAACCTTGGACAGGCTGAGTGCTGCAGAAAATATGAAATGAACCTGAAGCCAGTGAATCCATGGAGGCTTGTTTTTCTTCTTTCCCTCATGTGATAACAAAAGGGTCCCTGGATAACAAACAGCCATCATTCACCCCTTGTCTCAAAATCTTCTTGGCTCCCGTTTTTGTTTTTTCAACTTGGAAATAGAATATATGAAAGACAGACTGAACAGTGGCAACCAAAATCCAGAAAGCTGGAGACATTTCTGCCATTCACAGAATTTATGAAAATCCCCTGTCTGGAAGGCTCTTGGAGAGCTCAAAATGCTCAGCGCGGCTGGTGAGTTCCCCGCAGCAGCTGGAAGCGGAGCTATAAATAGAGCGGGGAGGGAAGCGCCCTCCGGAGGGGGAGCGGGCAGGAGATTCCGGGCTCTCCCCTCCGCCGCCGCGGCGCGTTCTGGGCCGGGGGAAGCCGGCTGCCGGGCGCGCGGCCTTAACCCGTGCGACGCCGGGCAGCTCCTGCGGCAGCCGGGGAGGGCGGGATGGGGACGCGCTGGGAATGGGAGTCAAGGCACGTTTCTAACCTTGTACTGGAACAATACATAGTCTGCGAATCTCTTTCTCCCTCTTTTCTCCCTCCGGTTAACACCTGAAATCCGGCCTTAGAAAACACACACACATACACACACACACGATGGAATTTGTTCCATATCTTTTTTTTTTTTTTAACCTTTGAGAGGCATAAATTCAAACCTAAAATTAAAAACATCCCCAAATTTGGTTTTGGGAATCATGTTTGCTTTTCCTCTTCAGCGGCATTCCTTTCCCAGAGCTGCGTAAGGACTGTGACTTTCTCGGGGAGGGAAGTATCAAAAGGAAACGGTGTGTGTGTGTGCGCGCGCGCGCGTTTATTTTTGGCGCATGCACACCCCTCGGTAGCCTCAAGGTCGGCGACTCCCTGAGCGCTCCCGGGCCCCCGCCTGCAGGGCTTGTCCCTGCCAGCCAAGGACTCGAGAAGGAGGGAGTCCCCAGTCTCGGCGGGGCGCCTGGGACTCGGTTCAGTGTTTAGCACAGTCACTACCGAAGTAGGGGCAGCCAGGTGGGAGCTGGGCGCCCCAAAGGTGGACCCCAATCAGCCGCGAGTGGGCAGCGGGGGCCCGGCTCGCCCGCGCCTCGGGGCTCCCCTGCCGGCTCTCTGCGCCCCGGAGCTGGGGATCTGGGGGCGCTCTCCCGGGCCGCAAGCAGGCACGGAATTTGACGCCTGGAGAGGCAGCTGGTCCTGCTTAGGACTCCTGATTGTCCTCAGATGGAAACAGTTTCTCCCGGTGAACCTGCCGGAATCCCAGTGGACTCGCATTTCGGCTTTGCCCACTGGCGCATTTAACCAAGGCCGCATTTACCGCTTTGAGGCAAATTTGAGCTTCAAATGGAGCAGGACTCCTGGTTGCAGAAAGAGGTAAGGTTGCGACTAAGGTGACATTGACTAGGGCCACAGATTTAATGGGGATCAGCTTCCCCGAGGCAAGATGCTGAAGTGAAGTTTGCCTGGGCTTTCACTCCTTCCTTCCCTCTTGCTTACTTTTCTCCAGCACCCACTCATACCTTAAAAAGAAACATTCTCCTGGGTGGGGACTCCCTTAGGCTACATTCAGCATTATAGCATTCTGCCCTAGAGGCCACGCCACAGAGCGACCTGAAGTTCCCCATCCTTCCTTCCATCTTTCCCCTCTTGTCCTCTTTCTTGGCTCTCCTCTTTCTTTATCCAGTCCTTTATTTATTTTCCCACCCCCCTTTCTAACTTCTCTTTCTTTTCTATGAAAATATGAACCGAATGAAGGGAGAGAGGGCAGAAGGTTTGTGATTTTTGTGTGTGATGTCATACTCAAGTTATAGGCATATGGATTGATGGTTTATGAGTTATTTATTCATTAGGTTTTGTTGAGCACCTACTCTGTGCTGCTGTTCAACTTCTTCAGGTTGGGGGTGACCAGACTGTTTTCTAGAAAATAAATTGCCCTAAGAACTTAGTCCCACCTCTTCTCTACTTCCTTCTCTAGGGTGTGGGAATGCATCTGCAAGACCAAGGAAGGCAGAGCTTGCAGGGAAGAAGGAAGCTCATTAGGTTCAGGTGGCTTGGTGCCTTTATGCCCTCAAGCCATGGAGTAGCAATAACAAAAATCTTGAATTAATAACAATAACAACACATTTATCGAACACTTGCTGTGTTTGTGGTATTCTAAGAACTTGACAAATATTAACTCATTTAAACCTCGTAACTACCCCACGTAGTAAGGACTACTGTTAGGTCTTTTTTACAGATGGGACAACTCAGAAACAGATGATTAAGTAATTTATTCACAATCAGTAAGTGGGAGAGCCAAGATTAAAGCTCAGCATCTGAATCTAGAACAGAGTTCTTCATACATTACATATCTCTGTCACTCACATATTCATCCATCCAGTCTGTGCTAGGTGCTGTTCTAGGAGATGCAGCAGTAGACAAGGCAACCAAGATCCTTGGAGCTTGTATTTTAGTTGAGGCAGACAGACTATGTATCAATAAACAAACTAGGTAATTTCAGGCAGTGGTAGATACCATAAAGAAAAGAGAATATGGCCAGGCGCAGTGGCTCACGCCTGTAATCCCTTGGGAGGCTGAGGCAGACAGATCAGGAGGTCAGGAGATCGAGACCATCCTGGCCAACATGGTGAAACCCTGTCTCTACTAAAATACAAAAAGTTAGCAGGGCGTGGTGGTGCACGCCTGTAATCCCAGCTACTTGGGAGGCTGAGGCAGGGGAATTGCTTGAACCTGGTAGGTGGAGGTTGCAGTGAGCTGAGATGGTGCCACTACGCTCCAACTTGGTGACAGAGCAAGAGTCCGTCTGAAAAAAAAAAAAGAGGGGGGGGAGAAAAGAGAACAGAGTAATGTACTGGAGTGGCTGTTTTCACATGGTGAGTGGACAGGGACGTTCTCTTGGTTGGTAGTGACCTGAAGAATTGAGAAGAAAGACAAATAGCCAATGAATATATGAAGGCTGTTACCTTTAGTAATCATGGAAATGCACATTAAGTCCACACCGAGATATTCTTTTATATGCATTTAGTTGGCCCCAAATTAAAAGATTGGCAATATCAAGTGGTTGAAGAATATGTGGGTCCAAAGGATGTCCAAGCATTGCTGGTGGGAATATGCATTGGTACAAAGACTTTGGAAAACAGTTTGATATTATACCCTGATTTGAACATTTGAACATATGTGAATGAATAGTTCAACTTGCTTGTTAGGTGTATACCTGTGGGAAACTTTTTACGTATTCAATGGAAGACATGCTTGTGAATATGCTTAACAGACTGGTTTCCAATAATGAAAGCCTGGAGGGACAACCAAGGCCTAGCACCTTGTGCTAGTGATGCATAGTGTAGTATCGTAGTGCAAAAGAATATTATACAGCAGTCAAAGATGAATAAACAAAATGGCATAACAATATGATTGGCTTTTAGCAATATAATATTAAGTGAAAATTAAGTCTAAAATATTACATATAGCATAATAATAAAAACTACTAAAATAAAAAACCAACTAGGTAGGGATGTGTGTGTGTGTGTGTGTGTGTGTGTATGTGTGTGCAATAATGTTATATAAATGGGAAAGCAAGAGAATGATCAACATAGAATTTGTGATTTTGTGATTATGGTTACCTGAAATGGAGGAGAAACAGGGGTGCCATATGGTTAGAGGCAAGTCAGTGACGGTGTTTCAGGAGGTCTCAAGGGAGTTTTGGCTGGTAGGACAAGTTGTGCTTGTTACATTATTAAAAATAACTAGCCAATAGCAAAGGATGACAGGGCGTGCATGGGCTAATGATGAGAGTGTACAGTGGACTATGTAATAAGATTCAGTCAGTTCTATGTACTGTGGTCCTAAGTGGAAACAGGAAAGAAAGGAAGGTAGACACTTTTGTCAGGGAGAGGGTTCTACTAGGAGAAAGAAGTTTGGTGTTTTTAAGGAAGAGAAAAGCAGCCTAGAGTGATACAGTGGGTCAGCAGATTAGAGAGGTGGACTGGGACCAGATTCTGCAGGGCTTTGCAGGTCAAGGTAAAGTTTGGTGGAAAAGTTTTAGGCAGTGAAGTGATGTGATTGGGTTTGAGATTTTAAAAGAGCATTTGGAGCTGTGTGGAGACTGGACCATCGGAGGGGCATCCGGGAGGACCTGCAGTGGTATAGGAGAGAAGCTGATGGCAGGACTGCAACTGTGTTTCTGCAGGTTACTCACTGCGCAGGAGACCAGCTTGTGGGGGTCAAGTCGCTGAAATTCAGCCCACGTTCCTCTTGCCAGCAAATGTCCCAGTGCCAGGCTGCGAAGGCCTGGAGGAAGGGCACATTTTTCGAATTGCGCAGAGAGCTCTGTAGGCCAGCAATAGCCTGTTGGTGGATCTGGGTGGTGCAAACAGATTTGAGGAGAATGCTGGGTAGATTCAGGACCGATTTGAGGGTGGAATGGACAAGACTTGCTGATGGATTAGATATGAGGATTATTAAGGGAAAGAAAGGAAACAGAAGTAACTCCTGGATTTTGATTTGACTGCAGAGATAGTAATTTGCCTGGGCTTTCACTCCTCCCCTCCCTCTTGCTTACTTTTCTCCAGCACCCACTCATACCTTAAAAAGAAATGTTCTTTTGGGTGGGGGACTCCCTTAGGCTGTATTCAGCATTTTAACGTTCTGCTCTAGAGGCCATGCCACAGAGCGACCTGAAGTTCCCCATCCTCCCTTCCATCTTCCATCCTTCCTGTGAACAAAGAAGAGCAAGAGCAGCAAAGATTCACATTCAAAGGAAAAAGTCATATTTTGGACATATTATTTTTAAAATGCTATCAGACAGCCAAGTACAAATGTCAGATAGTGAGTTAGACATGACTGTGAAGCTTGAGGGAGATTTTAGAGCAAGAGTCTTAAATGTGGAAAGTATAAGCATATATATAGATGGTATAGTTCAAGTTCTACTTAATTGTCATTGTCAAAGTGTGAATTCCTTTGGGGCAGAGAAATTTTATTTGTCTTGTTCCCCCCAGCAAAGTATAAGGAATAATAGGTCTTCAGTACGTATTCGTTGAGTAGATGACAGAAGGAGGCATCAACAAGGGGAAGGGGAGGAACTAGCCCAGGTTTCTGATGCTGCTGGTGTCTAAAGGCTGAGGCTGTGTTGTTTTCCTCTTTGGGCTGAAGCAAGTCTAATGGGAGTGCCAGCCCTTTAGGAGACCCCAGAGCTATTCTGAGCAGCCAGAAATGGCAGGACTGGAGAGTGAAGACACAGGATGGCTAGGAGAACCCCTGAAAGTCAAGGAAGAGGAAAGAGTGTTGAGCCAGAAACAGGGTCACAACTAAGAATGTGGCTGACCTCATGGGTGATGGGAGACAGTGAAATCAACAAGAGAAGATAGGACTGAAGCGGGTGAATGACAGGATCATGGCAGTTGATACAACTGGAGCCACGAGGTTCAGTTTAAAGGCCAGTGTATTGCAGACATTTTTGACAGTCACCAGATAACTAGCTCGGCACCAGCCAGAACACTCCCTACCAACCCTAGCCCCACAGACCTTCAGGCTTTGTGTTGTCCCTTGTGAAATCTCATTTAGGAAATTGTTGCTAAGGCATTCCCATACCAGATATCACATCCCATCGTCCTGCTATGAATATGCAGCACTTAGCCTGCATGTGGGTTTCCAATACCTCTGCAATGCCCTCTTGGTACTGGGATTGGGCAGCTGGCCCTGCCCTGCTACATTTGGGCTTGACATGGTTCTCCCATGCCACCACATCCCATTCCCTTGGGGACATTTATTTTGTCAGCCTCCACCCTGTCATTGCAGTTCACATCTCTTTACTTCTCTGTGTTCTTTCCTCAAATGTATACCTTTTGTCCCTTACTTAGTTGTCTACTTTATTGCCTGGCACAGTTCCTGACATACAGTGTGTGAGCAGCAATTGTGAAAGGGTGGAAGGAAGGAAGGGAGTGAGGGAAAATCAAGTTTCTCTTTGCTTGGCCTTGAGGTGATCAACATGAGACCATCCTATTCTACCTTCACACTAATGATAAAGTCACAAGAACCTCCCTTTCTGCAGCTGAGTATGGCATTGCTTAACAGTGTAGGCTTTGGGATAAAATAGACCTGCAGTTCCATTCTGGCTGTACCATATGTGACTTGGTCAGGTCACAATCTCTTAGAGACTCAATTTCTTTATCTGTAAAATGTGGATAATAACAAAACCTCCTGTATAGTGTAATTGTGAGTTTTAAATAAGATAAGGATATGAAGTTTCTAGCGTGCCTGGCATGTAAGAAGGGCACAGTGGAAATTCAGCTACTATTATTTTCCAAAGCATTTAATTGACAATGCTTTCTTTGTTAACCAACTTCAAGTGATGCTTCTAATTCTTAGAATTCAGCCTCCTTATCCAGTGAGGCCAGTGCTCTGGCAGTGGAGTAGTAGCCATTTTGGGCAGATGGGGAACTATTCCTGGGCACATGGGCATTTGCTGTTCCATTTCTCACATTCTGCTTCATAGTATTCCACTGCACATAATTCATTGGCAGCTGAGAGTCTGAATAATAGTGAGGATTCAAAATTTATTCATTCAGCATTCCATAAAGTGATTGAATGTCTTACTATGCAAATGGAGATGCAATGATGACTAAGACACAGTCCCTGCTTTCAAGGAAATTACAGTCTAGTTATTGGTCAGAGGGACAGACAAATAAACATATACATATTCATGGATATACATATTCATGGAATCACTCCCAGTACCCCAACTCCAAGACACTACCCCTCCACTCCCACTACAGCTGAGAATAATGGTGTGAACATAGTCATGGCGATGGTCCCTTGCATTTGCACATATATACACAGTTTACAAATAATGTTTACTTTGAATTATTTCATTTGATTTTCACAACTTTATGAGATAGGTAGAGATTCTACTTCCATTTTATAAATGAAATCTAAGACTCCGTTGAGCAGATGCCTTTAAGGCAAAAGTGTCCCATGCAGGACACTGCCATGATCTGTTCTTCCAGCCCCTTTGTACACTGTTTCCACTCAGGGGTCTGTCTAGTTTGCCACTCTTGTGGGCATTGGGTTTGATTCTGATTGTGAGTTCACTGCTTGGGTTTGGTGGCCAAGTTTAGCTTCCCCGTTGAATCCTTTGTTCTCTGTAGACTTACACGGACAACTCATCTTATTCAGGTGGATTTTTGCGACTATTCTGATCGCTGGGACTCAGTGTTAGCATTGGCCGGTAGGCAAAGCCCAGGTGAGTATTGTGATGGTTTTCCCCAGGAAGAGAGATTGGTGATAGACATTAGGTTGATTGTCCATGCTTGTGCAACTGGGAAGGGGAGGATCTGATAGAAGAACCTTCAGATAGCAGTTTTACGAAGCTTGTACAATCAACTGGATGTTTTTCTTGACTAGAATAAAAATAGAGGAATCACTTTATTCTCCTTAAAAATTGAATGACTTATTTATATTTCCCCAAAGATGACCAACTATAGTCATTTATGAAATATTTAGACATCTTCTGATACAGAATACATCTGCTTAAAATTTGCTTATGGTTATTTATGTAAGAAATATGGGTTCTTTTCTTTTGTAAAATTTAGTCAAGGAAAGTAAACTTCACAGCCTTGTTATGTAACTAAAATGTGGGAAAATGAGTTTGTTGCCCAGAACAACATGCGTTTTTCTAATCTACTTATGTGTTTTATCTTTGTTTAAGATATTATTGTAGTATTTCTGCTGCCCACAGAATATCTGGGCAAGGTAGCTCAAAGACCTCCTGTCAGACCTGCAGTGCAGCAAAAGGATGATTTTGGCTGTGGCAGTTCAGAAGTGTGGAGAGCACCCTCCCTCCACAGATCTGTTATATGTTACCACAATAACTTTGATTACATTATCTCATGTAGGGGAAAAAATAAGTTAATGGATCATTTACTTTGACTTTAAATATGAGATTTGTGAAACACATGAGAAATAAGAGCCATAATTTATCAAAAGTGACTTTCAAAAAGGGCCTTTTAATTTTCATTTGCTTCAGTGTACTAGAGATCAAGTTAAAAGTTAATTGAGTGAAGAAATCCTAGTAAAAAATTTGTCCTACATGCAGCGAGAACAGTCGGAATTAGCAAAAAGTCTCCATTACGATGTGTGTTTGCGTTTTAAGAAATACCTTTTTATTTCCAATTCATGTGTCATACCAAAAATATTTTGCATTAGTCTCTTCTTTCATGTATGAATTAGACCTCACATGTAGTTATTAATATCTATTAAACATAAACAGGTAAGTCCTTTAAAAGACCCTCTTTTTCTTTTAAGGTGGTTAAAATTTTAGGTTACTAATTTGCTTGGCAAAACTCTTCATTGCACTTAGGTAAATTTCATTCCAAGCTAATTCAAAAGAGCATGATTTCCAAATGGCCGAAACCTGAATAATTTTTACTATAAATTCCCATTAAAAAATCAAGCATCCAGTCACAGATAAAACTTGATTTTCTGATTAACTTGAAGGAAGAGTTTTTTCTTTCTAGGTTAAAGAAAAATTTGCCGACTTGTACTGACAGTTTCAGTGTGCCCTGAAAGAGACAGGCCTTAGCAACTGCAGACAGCTGTGCTCAGCTCCGCCCTCATTTCACACTCTAGCCCCTACCGTGGATGTAAAAAAGTTTCATGCAGCCCCTCAGACAAATGACTGAGAAAAACCGAGGTCCACATGATGTTTATCATGTATGTGTCTGTATCTGAGGCTGCTCTTTGTTAGGTCATCTCTGGCCAGTCAGCATTGATTGACTCGTCCTGCTATGCTTTTTATACTCCTGTTGCAAAACAGAAATATGATTTTGCCATATGTGGGATAGTAGAGACAGAGGAAGATGAAAGCATGGCAGCCCAGACCAGTGCTTCTTAAATTCATGGTTTTCAAAACACAGATTTCTGGGTCCCACTCTCAGAGATTCTGACTCAGTGTCTAGAGAACTGCACCCCCTCTAAATTTTGTTTCTAACAAAAGCTCCCAGGTGATGCTGATGCTGCAAGTCTGTGGAATATACTTCAAGCAGCACTGGCCTAGATAGCTAATTTTGAGAAAACTCAGGTGGTGATAATGGAACTGCATTTCAGGAACAAAAATCATCAGAACATGATAGTCCAGTAGAGGGAGATAAGGCAATGCTAGGCTGAAAAGCTGCAGCATTTTGACCCAGACCATCCTGATTTTAGCACTGAGAGTCCTGTGTCCTAGGAAACCACTCAGTTCCAGACAAACCGGAAAGTTGGTCACCCTACAAGGAATACTAAGGTAGTATATAATGGTAGCTTTAATGTGCTTTAAAGTGATTGTTGTATAGCCTAACTTTTAAATTCCTGGTGTGTTTTAACACAAGCCACTGAGCACACTGTGAAATGACAGGTAACCACATGTAACTGAGACACTGCCAGCTAGAGCCTTCAGCTTTTCTAAATGTCTTTTCTCATAAGTTGTGGTAGATTAGGAGTTCCCAGACTTCGCTGCACATTGGAATCACATGGAGAGCTTAACAAACTGATGTGTTCTATTCCCGAAGATTGTGAATTAATTGGTTTGGGGAGTGGCCTGGGTTCTTGTAGTTTTAAAAGATCCACAGATGATTCTAAACTTGTAGACACATTTAGGAACATTCATGGTACATAATCTTCAAAGATGGTGGCTACTAATGCCTCTCACTTTGTACAGACACACCATTCATCTCATCAAGGGGTAGGGTTTATTTCCCATCCCTTTGGTTCCTGCTGCCTTTGTGACTTGCTTTGAACAATAAACCTCAGTGAAAGTGACATTCTGGGGCTTCTGAGCCGAGGCCTTAAGAAGACTGGTGGTTTATGCACCCTCCAGGAAAGCTAGTATCCATGCTAGAGGACAAACCATTGTAAGTCCCCAGTGTTGTGAGGATGCTCCAGCTAGCATGGTGGTGAGAGCCACCATGTGAAAGAGCATTGAGACATCAGATATGTGAGGGAAACTCTGTTAGACCTTCTTTCCCAGCCCAGTCAATAGCTAACTTTGACCAAGTAAGTAACCCCAGCTAGTGCCATCAACAGCTGAACTGTGCAGACAAGGTCTCCTTTCTCCATTATTGTCTTAGGTCATTTAGCTTTGGGTGGCGTGTTATAGAACAATATATTACTGAAGCACAAGTGGATTCCCTGCACTTCTTGGTAATAACATAAAGGGGGTATCTTGAAAGGTCCTGTAAAAACAAGGAATGTTTTGTCATCTTCAGCTCAAAGTGGAAAGCAAAATTAACCCTGTGTTGCTGTATATTAGAAGGGGAACATTATTTCATTAACAAAATTATTAGTGAGAGTGAGCAAAGATATAGTAGCTTCAACAGTGCTTTCCCTTGTGTCATCCAGAGATCAGAGCCCAAGGTACAAGGCTTAGAGTGCTATCAGTTTTTGGGGAGCTGTTCAGCCTCAGAGCATCAGGGTAAGGGGTTGAACAAGACAAGAGAAAATGTGATGTGATGCCATGTATTCCCACACTAGGTGGTGGTAAACAACAAGCTGGGATGGATGCACTGTGTTGCTCTACATGTGAGTGGTGTCACTTGTGTCACTTTTGTGTCACACTTGTAGAGTGACATAGTGTATGCACTTGATATTTGGGACTTTTCCAGAAGGATTGCAAAGAGGAACTATCCCTTGGAGTAGTTCGTGGGAGAGAAAGCAGAAGAGGAACTTAGCTTTCTAGATCTGTCCTATTTCATTTTCTATAGATGAAGTTTTACCCCATGGGAAGCTAACTCCACATCTGGCTTCTCAGTGGCTACTTGGAAACCCAGACACCATGCCACACAATATGATGTTTTACCCAAGTCCAAAAGTGGAAGGGCACCTATGTGTACATGAGATGCTTACCAAGAGACATGGAAAGGAAGAAGTTGAGGACATCTGAGGTGAATGATTTTTTATGTGCTTTAAATTTATTTATTGGTTTTTGCTGAAACACTATAGGTGTACCTTACTTTGATATTGCTTTTGTAGACTACATTCTAAGGCTGAGAGAATCTCTTAGCCATAAGCTTACTAGCAACATAAATGAAATATTAGTCTTGATTGGTCTTTTCCCTTCTAATAATCACACCAAACTAAACACTAGAATTTGCAAAAGTGGTAAGTAGCAGCTCTGCTTTCATCTGCAGCTCCAAGGATTTGGTTTTTATTTTACTGTTTTGCAGAGTCATGTCTGTCTTAGGCAGGTCTTTTTCTGTTTTTTGTTTTTTGTTTTTGCAATGGGGAAAACAATTTTGGGTATATAAACATTATGCTATGTTTAGTTATTTCATGAGGTTGGGTAGTTCCTAAATGTCAGTGGCTTTATATGACTATCATTGCATTTTGCAATCTAGTCTGAACCTTACTGTAGGAGTCATAATATAGGAGAAGCAAAAGTCTGTTTAACATATTGGAAGGTTCTTTGTTCAGAACTTTCTGGAAAAAAAGTTGTTCGGATTGGTTTCTCAGCAGTCAACCTGGGTTAGCTCATGTAGCACAAAGGCCATGAGGTAGGACCATGTATTCGGGATTCAAGCAATGATGTCATAAAGAACTTTCTCTGTTTTTCTGTCTAATTTTATCCCCATCTCTTGGTCCTTCTTTTGCTTATGATGGCTTTGTTCTTAGGCACGTTTTTCTCTTGTGGCTCCATGACACACCAACAGATCTAAGCTTTACCTCTTGGCATAGTTTTACTTTAGGCAAAACCATAGGATTGAGTTTAAATGGACAGGCCTAGAGTAAGTGGCCATTTTCAGATTTGGGAGGAATCTGAGAGCAGTTCCCCCGGGGAAATTTAAAATGCTGTATCAGAAAAATGTGAATGAATACCAGGATGGCAGTAACAACATCCTGGAAACGTGCTCACCAGTTTCCAGCTGAACAACTCAAGTTTTGAGAACTCACATGACTATCTGTAAGTGGGCCTAAGTTTTAGGGAATAGACTCACATAACTGAGCTCGGGGAGACTAATATATAAACTGAGTATCCATTTATTATTTTGCAGTAAGAATGTTCGAACAACCTCAGCTGCCAATGTTGACAGAACAATTCATTTTCCCCACTTAGGTAAGCCAGTCATAAGAAATGTGTTAAATGAAGATGGATCAGAAAGCACAGTACAGAGTATCATGGTCCACAGTAGGGTCTACTACAGGGACCAGGTAACTGGGATTTTTGAGGCCAGAGCAATATTGTTCCTAGATGGCATATGGAGAATCTCTGAAATTTTAATGCTTTGGGCTTCCCTTTCTGCCAGAATTTATCAAAGTATGGCTCCAACCAGCTGCATTGAAATCACCTGGCAACCTGATAAAATGATTTCTAGTCTCACCCCAGACTTGTTAAATTGAAATTGATGAAATGAAGCTACATTTTCAACAAGCTCTCCTGGTTTTGTCTCTGTAGTATGAGATTATTCCTCTAAGTGAATCAAATCCCTTTGTCCATGCATCTTTATTCTAATAGGATATAAGTGATTCAATTTCCATTTAAATTATTAAATTTTTTGTTTTTAAATACATGCCATAGCTAAATTGGGTATTTTGATTTAAGATTCTAATTAGAATTATAAAATTATAACTTTATGATTATAAATTAATATAGATATAGAAAATTTGGGAAAAATGGAAATATGTGAGGGATTAGGCAAAAGCATCTATAAATTTGTGATTTTTTTTTTTTTTTTTTTTTTTTTTTTTTTTGAGACGGAGTTTCGCCCTTGTTATCCAGGCTGGAGTGCAATGGCGCGATCTCGGCTCACCGCAACCTCCGCCTCCTGGGCTCAGGCAATTCTCCTGCCTCAGCCTCCTGAGTCGCTGGGATTACAGGCACGTGCCACCATGCCCAGCTAATTTTTTGCACTTTTAGTAGAGATGGGGTTTCACCATGTTGACCAGGATGGTCTCGATCTCTCGACCTCGTGATCCACCCGCCTCGGCCTCCCAAAGTGCTGGGATTACAGGCTTGAGCCACCGCGCCCGGCCAAATTTGTGATGTTTTTAAAATATTTCTGTGTATGTGTTCATACCTCACTCCTCCCATAGGGTTCTATGTATAATGTAAATAGAATTTGATTTCTGCTTTCTTTGCTCCAATTTAATTTCAGAGCAACTCTCTATATTGTTATTCTTCATTTGCATAATATTAATGACTATTCTAAAATTTCCCATTCATACATATATAGAATTTTACCCCCTCAGATCATTAATCAAACATATTACATGATTTTTTTCACATGTATGGAAGAATGAGAGGTTGTGGAAGAATGAGAGATTTACTTTAAAATAAAATGGAAGGAATCACATATTTATTTGACTAACAAAACCTAATTTTTCTAGGAGGGAGGCTTTTAGATATGATTCCAGTAAGGGAATATTATAACAAAGTTACAGAAGTTATGGTTGATAGTTAATTATCACAAGACTGTTAAGTGCATTTAACCTCCTGTTATTGGAGTCGTTTACAAGCTTAAGTGAAAAAATTAATTTCTACACCAAATATTCTAACAAATACTTTTCTATAAGAGATGTACTTAGCCTCAAGTTTAGAGGTCAGTAGTCCTTGGAAGATAATTATTAAATACGTTTCTGAATTGTTACATAAAATCATTTGCCCTTTTTAGAAAACAGACTTGGGCAGAAATTCAACTTTGAGCTTCTATGGTATAGAAGAAATTTGGAGTTAATTGAAAATTTATAGCCACATAAAAATTTTATGGCCACACATGGTCTGCAGGTGTACCAGCCCCTATTTATTCACTATTCAGATCAGCATAGCCCTGTCTACATCACAGGTCTCACATTCACAGCCAGAGCTGCCCAAGTGACAGTTGATACTGTTTCCATGGGTGAAAAGCTTAGGCTGCTGTCATGTTCTGGGGCATACATTTCAGAGTCTTCACACATAGCACCCACTGATAAGGAGAATTATGCACTTGCACCCACCTCTGCTGCAGAGGCTCTCCCTCTCCCAATGCTACCCAGAGGGTCCAGGGCCACAGGGACCAGGTAATTGAGATTTTTGGGGCCAGAGCCCCAAAAATATGATTTACAGTATAGGGAACATAATGCATCACGGAGCAGAGACTTACCAATGAAAGATAGGAGAGGAAGAGACAGTGGCTAAATTGTTTTCTTTGCTTTCTTTTTTTTTTTTTTTTTTTTTTTTTTTTTTTTTTTTTTTTTTTTTTTTTTTTTTGAGATGGAATTTTGCTCTGTTGCCCAGGCTGGAGTGCAGTGGTGCAATTTCAGCTCACTGCAACCTCTGCTATCCAGGTTCAAACAATTATCCTGCCTCAGCCTCCTGAGAAGCTGGGATTATAAGCGCCCGCCACCACGCCTCGCTATTTTTTTTTTTTTTTTTTTTTTTTTTTTTTTGTCTGAGACCTGTTCTTGTTCCACAGGCTGGAGTGCAATCTCAGCTCAATGCAGCCTCTGCCTCCTGGGTTCAAGTGATTCTCCTGCCTCAGCCTCTCAAGTAGCTGGGATTACAGGCACCCACCAACATGCCCAGCTAATTTTTTATATTTTTCGTAGAGACAGGGTTTCACCATGTTGGCCAGGCTGATCTCAAAATCCTGACCTCAGGTGGTCTGCCTGCCTCCGCTGCTTCCCAAAGTGTTCGGATTACAGGTGTGAGCCACTATGCCTGGCCAATTGCTTGCTTTTCTTCTCCCAATTATAGATGATGCCAAGACGTAGGAGTTTGTACAGCCCAGCTGGAGATAGCCTAAGAAGACTGAGCAGCCAGCCCTGGCTTTGGGGAAGCAATTGCTGGCTCAGTTAGCTACTCCTTATGTTTGCTCTCTTTCCCTGCCTGACTCAGTCTTTCTTTCCTGGGATTACGTTTACTCCACCCTCCATCAGAAAAAAAAAAAAAAAAAATAGCATGCATCCTTTTGCTCCTCATCTTTTTATGGTAATGGAGAATTAATGATTTTTTTCCTCTCAACAGCACTTGTGCCAGCACCTCTCTAGTTTTTTTTAGTTAAATACTGTTGAATCCTTTAAGCCTCCAACTATAGATTTCTAAGCTTTTAAGCCATTTGGGGCTCAGCATTTTTTTTCTTGCTAATAAGATTATAAGGTAGCCTTATTTTCCTTTTCTCTAAATTCTTGTGGGCTTACCCTGGCCACATCTATCGCCAGCATTATCTTTTTCCAGGTATAGGTTGAAAATCTCAAAGTTAGTGAAGCTTGTTCTGAAAGGCCAGTTGACTGCCTTTGATTTTCCAGTCCTGCATCTAGAGGTCTTAAAATGCCTTTTGGCTGTGGCCTGCTCTCAGCATCAAGCATGGCCACCTGATTCTCCTCTACCCACCACAGTGATTCCAATTCCAGCGGAATCGTCATCTCCTTATTAGTTCATCTCTGTTAAAGGTTGGAGACGGAGCAAAGGGAGTGCCAGTGATAATGCATGTCTCAGCTGTTCACGGGCATGCAAGGACACAGGTAAGAAGACATGTTATTACAACGGCACTGACTAGCTGTAGGATTATCGAAGGTGTAACATATGAATGTGCCTCACTTTTCTTGTGCGCATTCATTTCCGGGCAAATTCTGGGAAGACAGCTCAAACATCTTATGTCACACTCAGATACCTTTTGTTTTCACTACATTACTGCCGAAATGTGTGGAGAAGCAATCCGAGTGGGCTTTTACCTGAATAGTGTGTATGACCATTCCTCTTTTCCTATTCTTGTCTTGCTCTGATAGTTGAGAGCAATTGTCTCACCCCTGGACTAAAGTAATTGTCTCTTAACTGGTTTCTCTGCCATTCTTGTCAGTTCCTCCTCTCTGGGGCATATGCCCCTGGCTTTAGTCCTAACTCCCCAGGATGGGGAAAAGCCCTACTGCTCCCCAGCATTCTGTCACTGCTCAACCAGCATGTTTTTGATGTTTCAGCCACACTTCTTTACTTGATATTTTTCCCATGAGCCATGCCTTTACCTGTGCTATTCTTTATCTTTGTTTTCCTCTGTTCTATTAATACCCATTATTCCTTCTAGAGCTAGTCCACACATCTCTGAGAAAGCTTCCCAGGCTGCCTCTTTCAGAGGCCAGTTAGCTGTCAGGCAATGCCCCCACCAGTTAACTTGGTGAACCTCTTGCAGAGCAGGAGCTGGTTCTTGTTTTCCAGGTCCAGATTGTATATTTTGCCAGGGCCCTTGGTGATTATCAGTATTCTCAGGACTAACATGAATTAATCAAACACATGGAGACAAAGGTTTAAGCCCTAATATTTTATCAATTTTGTTTGTGAATTATAACTGCAAGGGAGTGTGGTCCTACAC
This sequence comes from Saimiri boliviensis, assembly GCF_048565385.1. NCBI lineage: Eukaryota > Metazoa > Chordata > Mammalia > Primates > Cebidae > Saimiri > Saimiri boliviensis. The sequence goes on along the minus strand of NC_133449.1, from coordinate 196,193,421 downwards.
ATATGTGACACTGATTGAGGCAGGTCTGGGTTCATGCTTACTAGCATGTGAAGGTGGGCAGGTTACCAGAACCCTCTAGACTTCAGTATATTTATATGTAGAGTTGTGGAAATTATACTTTTTCTTACTGAGGAGTTTTGGGAATTAATGCCATTTTTAAGATTCCAGTCATTCACTTACTTCTTCATAATTTTCAACATGTTCATATATTGCCTGAATAGGATTTTTTAAATTGACTACTTAATATTAGCTTCATGCAAAGTTATGATTTTTGTGAATCACAGGGGTTGATTTCCTAGCCATATACATAGGTATACATGTGAAATATATGTTATCTAAATAAAGATAATTAGTTGCCAACAGTAGAATCTATACTGGCTAATTCAAGAAGGAAGAATTTTGATTAAAGAATTTTACATAATGGCTGTGATTTCTGAAAGGTCCAGAGAATCAGGCTTGGGTGCATTAATGCAGGAGCTGTGGCAGCTGAGAAGCACACAGCCAGGAAAATACCCGAAACCACAGAGCTTAAGTAGCAGCACCACGGTGCCCCACCACAGCTGCCTCAGCAGGGCCTTCTCTCCCCACCTCTGTGAGAAAATCTGAATTCCCACTCTTGGCTGTCAGATTATATTGTTCATTCGCACTTTGAAATTTTGTGAAGACATGTCTGCTTGTAAAAACTTATGTCACATGCTTGTACCATAGATGCAGGAGACTCCATGGAGTCTTATTTGCATTTCCAACCTCTATAGCAGGCATCCCCAAACTTTTTACACAGGGGGCCAGTTCACTGTCCCTCAGACCGTTGGAGGGCCACCACATCGTGTGCTCCTCTCACTGACCACCAATGAAAGAGGTGCCCCTTCCTGAAGTGCGGCAGGGGGCTGGATAAATGACCTCAGGGGGCCGCATGTGGCCCGTGGGCCGTAGTTTGGGGACACCTGCTCTATAGTACAGGAAGGCAACTACAAGGGGAGTGAAATAACAGTTGAGTCGATATACAGTATCATCTGCCACATACATTAGAATCAAAAGTTTATTGGTACATCACCTAAAATCTTCATATGTACAGAATAGATGTATCACATTGTAGGAAAAATGTGAATGAATGTATACATGATACTGGATATGGAAAGCTCTCTCAATAGTAGGTGATATTTGCATTATTGCAATTCTCTTTTTTCATTAGAGTATCTTTTATGAGCAGTACATGAAGGATACCACTGAGTTGTTCTTGTATTCACATTCATAAGGGACCATGTGCTGTGGTTTGAATGTACCCCCCTAAGTTCATGCATTGGAAACTTAATTGCCAATATGACAGTGTTGGGAGGTGGAGCCTCATAAGAGATAATTAGGTCATGCCGGTGCTGCCTTAATGCTTGGACTAATGTTGTTATAGTGGGAGTGGGTTAGTTATTGTGAGCATGGGTTGGTTATGAAAGTGAGCTCAAGGCCATGCACAGTGCCTAACACCTATAATCTCAGAACTTTTGAAGGTCAAGGCAGGCGATCGCCTGAGGTCAGGAGTTCGAGACCAGCCTGACCAACATGTAAAAACCCTGTCTCTACTAAAAATACAAAATTAGCTGGGCGTGGTGGCACATGCCTGTAATCCCAGCTACTTGGGAGGCTGAGGCAGGAGAATTGCTTGAACCTAGGAGACAGAGGTTGCAGTGAGCCAAGATTGCGTCATTGCACTCCAGCCTGGGCAACAAGAGCGAAACTCCGTCTCAAAAAAAAAAAAAAAATGAGCTCAATCCCTTCATGCTTGTTTACCTTGACCCTCTTTTGCCCTTCCACCTTGCAGTGCAAAGGCCCTTGCCAGAGCCTGGGAAGTTCAAGAGCATAGTAATCCACAGTCACTATGTATTATCTAAGCATAAAATGGCAGGCAGGGGATAAAAATAGATGTTATTAGCATATAATGAATTTAACATGTTTATAGTGCTTTTAAGCAAAGTGAAAATATTGCTTTTAATGCCCCTGGACTTCTTAACTTCCAGAACTATGAGCCAAATAAATTTTTGTCCATTATAAATTACCTAGTCTGTAGTATTCTGTTATAGCAACACCAAACAGACTAAGACACCACATTAGATAGACTGGCATAGTGATGAAGCACATGGACTTTGGAACTAAACTGCCTGGGTTCCAATCCTGGATCTACAACGAACTGGCCTTTTGGATTTGGAAATTTCTGTGCATTTGTCTGGGCCTCAGTTTATTCGTCGAGGTAATAGTATCTACTTTGTACGGTAGCTATGACTATTAACAAGTGAATATTTTAAAGTTTTCAAAAGTAATACTTTTACTTTGCTTAAAAGTAAGTACTATAAATATGTTCAATTCATTATACGCTAATAACATCTATTTTTTGTCTCCTACTCAGCATTTTATGCATAGGTAATGTATAGTGACTGTGAATTAATTACTCTCAGTGATTTTTCTCTAGTCTCTCCTGAACAGGAGACAACTTTTGTTGTAGTTTATGTGGATTGGCTCTGATATGTCATATTTGTTGTGTGAATTCGAAGACTGTTGTAATAACTTCTCCCTTAGTTGGTGTTATCATCTTCGTGTTCTTCTGTTTTGTGTCCTGGGTGACATTGTTCTCACTGGAATATTCCCAACAGTTGTGTTCTAGAGATTTAGACTGAGGAGTCTATAAATTCCGTCTGATACAGACCCACAGATAAGCCTGTGGGATGTCTTTAAGTAGCTTGATTGCATTGTCCATCATTCATTTTAAAAATTTCTTTACTTTGAGTAACTTCTTACATGGCTGTCCTATTGATGTATTCACTCTTTTTCTTTAAATCTGTATTCTAGACTCTATCCTGATGTTCAATTAGCATAGACTTTATTGATGGCTCCTTGTTCATATTTTTGCTATTATAGCTTATTGTTGTAATAATCTTTTTAGAGCCTGGTTCAGTGCGAATTCAAAAGAGCCATATCATTTATAGTCCTTCAGACCTGAGTGATGCCCAACTCTAAGGTTTCTGCCTATGCCTACCCCCTCCTCTCTTCACCCCCACAGTCTCTTCTCTAGAAAATAAATACATGTGTCAGCTGAACATCACATTCAAGACCATTCACAACTTAACATTTGTCCTTGAGACCTTTGAGAGCTGGTCCTAAGCTCACTTCATTGTTGTGTTCCCATTGCCTGGTCCAGTGCCTAATCCACAGCAGATGTTCCATAATTATGAAGTAAATTGAATGCTACATACAAATAAAGTGATTTCAAGATACAAGAGAACAATGTTGAGTATCTACTTCAAGCAATGGAAAATAAACTACACTTAAAACTTGATTTCACAAACTATAAAAATAGACAAAATATGGTTCCCTCATTTTTGCACACAGTGACATGGGGTTTCATTTAATATGTCTGGATGCTAGGTATTGTTTTTCCCTACACGTTTCTCAAGATGGCAACCCTAATATCTAAAAATTTTAGAAATTTTCCTGGCATGTTGACTTACTGTCCTGGTTTTATTCTCTCTTCTCATTATTAAGAAAGGCATTTTAAATTGATTATTCACACTAGGTAAAATTATCTTGCTCTGGGCATCTTTGTTGATGGGATCTATCTTGAGAGTAGGTATGCTCTATCAAAGTATCTCTCTTGTTATCCGTCACCATCAAATTTTAAAGGCTGTGTGTGTGTGTGTATGTGTGTGTGTGTGTATGTGTGCACGCCAGAGGGAAAGAGAGAAGATCTTTAATGTAGCCTGTTAAAATGAATTCTTTCACAAGGAGACAAATACCATGAGTTGTTACTAAACAACAACAAAATCCCCCTCACTTATGCAGTTAAAGTAGAGGAAAACACCAAGAAGAATGCTTGAAAGAACAGATTAATCAGTGCCAATAGTGGATCTTGCTCATTTCAGGTTGTTGAGGACTAGCTTTTGCGGATTTTTGAAGAAAAGCACTAGGGCAATGAGACTGACCTGTGTCCACTCTGCTCAAACCCTGTGTGGTGGAGCAAGCTTCCTTTGAAGTGTTATCTAACTGAGAGGCTGGTTTTGGGTAAGAGGAAATTGACTTAGAATTTTTTCCAACTGCCCAGGGAGATTAATATCTTTAGAAAGAGCTTGAAGACACCGTCAGAATTAAAAATAACTTGGTGACAATTTAATAGTAGAAAGAAAAAAGTCGGTCACTTTTAAACCTTCTTCAGAGGAGTCAGGCTCTGTGAAAATTAATAGTCCAAGGAAAGTTGTTTAAAAGTGCAAAACTTACTTTAGTTTTGAAAGTGAATTGAAGTTCTGGAACTGCATTTCTCGTAAAAGGTATAAGTATACATCCTGCTGAGCCACCAGATACAAGAAGGCAGGTTCATTCCCTCCTTCCCTTCTTTCTTCCTGTCCCTGTGATGTCCATACTCCTTATCACTATGCCCAGGAGCCAGTTAATTTGTAAGAAATATATGTTACATGAATGATTGGTGAATCAATCTGGTATAAATCTCAGTTTAGTTGCCAAACACAGACTGGAGACTGGAAGAAATGGTATACATTTCAGAGATGTAAACATTTTAGCTGGCTGTGATTACACATGAATTTCTTTAAGGTGTCACTGAGTGACTTGGCTGAAGGCAGGAGGAACAGCACAGAAGGTTGGGTTTTAGAAAAGATGCAGAAGCTGATCATCTGTGGAATTCCCTAAATTAGAATTTCTATGTATAACTTTGGAAGGAATTCTAAACATTAAATGAGGCTGATAATTTGCTTTAAAATTTCCAATTTCTCTTTGATCTGAAGACTCACAAATTTCATTTTTCATTGAAATTTTACTGTAAAATATTCTGCTGTGTAAAGTTCAGGGCTAAATTCACCTTATTTACTTGGCAGTTGAACCTGGAAATAAAAATGTCATATTGGCAAGCACAGATATGTATTTCTGTATGGGGTAGATTGTAAAGTTGGCCACAAATCCTTCTCACCCTTCCATTCATATGCTCAAAATGGGCCATCATAGATTCTGTTATCAAGAGATAGAGCCCATGTCTTTATTCCTTGAACTGGTTTGGCCAGGTAACTTGCTTTTTAGCTAAGGGGGCATTAGCAGATATGTCTCAAACAGAGTCTTGAAAAGTGCTTGAGCATTAGGACTTGCCTTTTGCTACTCTGCAGGCTCATGCTGCTCCTTCTATGTGAAGAAGCCCGGACCAGCCTATTGGATGACGAAAGAATACCTGGCCCACCTGACAGCCAGCCAGAAGCATAGCCATTTAGCTCATCACAGATGTGTGATTGAGCCCTTGTAAGACCAGCAAAGAAACACCTAGTTGTACCTAGGCTAAACTGCGAGCAGAATAGTTGTTTTAAGTGTGTATTTACTAGATGTAGAATAGTTTGTTATGCAGCAATACTAATAGTTTGTGAAGCAGCAATAACTCATAAGCCCTGGTACTGCTGGCAGGAATTTCACTCTTCCTTAAATCCTTCCTCAATAGTTGTCAGAGTCCCAAGTGGATATTGTGGATGCTCTCTGAGGTGTAATCCTCTTGGCCTTCACGCCTTACCTACACTCCTCTTTGGTTCAGGGTTCCTCTGCTAATGGTATCTTTGGTAGTTGATGCCCAAAGGGGCAGGTCTGCTGCTCTTGGCACTGGAGATGACAGCCTTCCTCGTATCTACTAGAGATCCCCACGCTGTGAAGTGTAATCCAACTCATGTTGGGATCTCTGCTATGCCATAATTAGGATGAATGAGAGAGATGTGTGTGGAGTGAGTGGAAAGAGGAATAATAACAAAAAGAGAATAGATGTGATTAGAGATCTGGAGCGTCCTTAGACACCAGGTATTTCGATCCTTACACAAAAAGCTTATGTCACTGGCCCAAGGTCCCATGTTATGAGTGTCATATCTGGGGTCAGAACAAAATCTCCTCATTCCAAATGTACCTCTTATTTCCGTTTCATTTAAATCAGTTTTGTTTTACCTAAGTCACTTAAGATGTTCCAAAAGAAGAAGATAGGTTTTTAAAGAACTTCTTAATAGTGAAAAATGAAAAGCCTGGGGTATGATGAATTACCCTTAGAAAATGATTTGAATGCAATGGTAAAAAGATGCCCATTTTGCCTTTTACATTTTTATTCCTCTATTTCGATGGCTGTTTTTATCGAGAAGTGCTTTGGAAATGGAGCTATCACTTGTCAGGCTCTGCAATGTTTGGAGACCTAAGCATCCTCTTCTCCCAGCCAATAGGGTGGTAAGCAGTTGGAATGGGACATTCAGTGGAAACCTGTACCATTATTATTGGGGGTCTGCATTAGCTCACATACTGTATAGGGAGCACACTAGGGGGAACCCCAGAATCACTCCAGCATTACTAAGACGTCATGTGGAAGTGTGGCTTAGTATGATAGGGAGATGCCTCGGGTGCTGACAACCACAGTTGCCACATCCTATGTGTGAGGCCCTCTAGTAGGGGTATAGTATAGTGGCAGTAGGGTATGTAGGATATGGGACACCTGACAACACTGGTTACTGACATACTAGTTTCAAAAGGTCAAGGACACTGCCCTGGGTCTTGAGGAGCTGCAGCTCTTCTCCATTCTGTACATTCTAATCAGGCAGTACGTGGCCCTTTTGAAGCATTCCTTTCTTCAATTCCCACTTAAGTATGATATTATAATTGTCACTAGCTTCGTTTGGGGAATTGCAGACAAATAGGGAACTGGAACTGCCTGAGGGAGGCGTACAGAACTGTGCTTTGCAGAAAGCCTCAAGAGCATTAGAGCAGTTACACTGAGGCAGAGGCAAAGCAGATGTGAAAACTGAAGAACAATTCTCTGTCCCATCTGGGGGAGCCTCACTGTGGCAGAGGATCAGAGACGGTGGGTGGTGAAGTCTTGGTCTTCTCCGTCTAACCTGCTCTCTTTGTACAGTTGAAAACAGATCAGGAGAGACTTTCTTTAGACAAATGTATTTGTCTTAGGTGTATTTTTGAAATATTCCCAAGCTTTTCTTTCTGGGCATAGTCTTTGATTTATGTTATTGATTTAGTAATGCTGGAAAAAAAAATGTTGCTTGAGGAAATGATCAGTACAGTTAGAGTGCAGATCTGAGGAGGCTATCCATTGTGCAAATGTAGTGCAGAAAAATCAGGGTGGTCTAGTCGTAACGTTTCAATTTCAAGCTTCTGATGGGTATCAAAATGATTAAAATGGATTTTAAAAATAACGAAAAATACCCTGAGGGTGTCGTTTTAAATTAGGAAACCCAAATTGAGACTTGAACCAGTGATTTGAAGTAAATTAGAATACAGAACATGTATCCTACAAAGCAATGACCTTGATGGAATTGAAAATGAGAGGCTTGTCCTGCTGACACAAACTAAAGGAGCTTTGTTTCTTGACTTGATTTCCTGTTTGCATCACTAATTCAGACATTTGGTGTTTATGCAACACCTGTCTTGTGTCATCAGCAAGCGTGGTACCAGGAATGTCAGAAGGGAAGGAACTATCCAGGATCCTTTCCTCACACTCTGAGCCCTGATGAAAACAGATGATCAGCAGAGCACCAGAAGTGGAACCTTCTTTGAATCTAGAGTAGAAAGAGAAATCAGTTCCTGTGGAGGTTGGATTTCATAGAAGAGAAAGTAGTTTGAGTTCTTATAAGCTGATAAAAGGTGGAGATGGCTATATCTCTCATAGGGGACAGCCTGAAGAATAAGGCTTAGAGGAATATCTGGAGACTGGTTTTGTTTCTGTTATGGCTGAGACATAGTTGGGTAGAAGGAGATATTGGTGGCAGAAAAGGAGGCAAGAAAATGTAGAATTAGGTCATATTACCAGGGGTTTAGTATTCCTAATCTAGAATCTGGACTTGATACCTCATATTTGATTACTTCTGCCTGCAGAACACCTGTTGATATCATGTGCAGATGGGGTACTTGCTACAATTATTAGTGAGAAAGAAAGAATGTCATCTTTTTTTTTTTGGTATGTGTTTATCAACTGTATTCAGTTGAAAATTGAATTGGAAGTTCCCTTTGTGGTGTGGAGATTTGGGTTTGGACTTGGCTTTAATGACCCAAATACATTGATTCTTTCCACTACCCTAGCCTCAAATATACCCCAGTACCTAACAGTCTTTGTAAGAACCTACACAGAGGCTTTGACTCACCAATTTCCTGGGTAAAGTCCAGGAAACTTTGTATTACAAATAAACTTAAGTTTTTTTCTACTTCATCAATTGAAGGAGAGACAGTTTCAATGATTTTTGCAATTCACACAATCTAGCAGAATTTTGAATGTTATAATAAAAACTGAATCCAAAGTTAGTCATTCAAAAACATAAGCAGGCAAGCAACAAATATAATACAGCATTATTAGTCATGAAAAAATAGAAACCAGTTATTTTACTAGTGAGATATAAAATATAATCATGATCAAGTTAAGCTCTTTCTTAATTAAGCAACTTAGCAGAGTAGAAATAGCTTTAGCTTAAGGGTAGGGCAGACCTAGACTCAAATGCTAGCTCTTCACCTTTCTAGCTCTATGAGCCTTAGCAATCTATTTACTCTCTCAGTCTCTAGCATAGGTATAAGAATACCTAGATATAGGGTCTTTCAGGAATAGTTATTGTTCTTTTTTTTTAATTCAGTAGAACATAGAAGAATACTCCATAAAGACAAATATCAGGTTTGATTCTGCTTAACTTGGTGTCTGGCACATAGTAGGCACTCAGTAAGAGTTTAGGGAGTGGAGGGAGTCTTAAAGATCATCTACTGCAGTGGCTCCCAAATGTTTCCTGCTGCAACTATGAGGATTTTTAAGAGAAAAATCAATAAACAATAGATATTTAATGTATGTGTGTGTGTGTGTGTGTGTGTGTGTGTGTGTGTGTGTGAATGTGTGTGTGTGACAGAGAGAGAGAGAGAGAGAGAGAGAGAGAGAGAGAGAAGGTGGGGATGGGGGAAAGAATAATAAGAACGTCAATGTAACTTAGATGGTCCTAGTTCACTCTGTCTCCTGTCTGCATTAACTTTCAGCTGGCTTCCCTCTTACTCTCCTGAGTTTCATGGCTGAATTTACCTATATGGAAGAAACTCTAGTGGATTCACATACATTTGCTATTGCTTGGAGATGATGTTAGTCCCTTGGAGCTTCTTTCCTGAAGTTCTGGGCAGAAAATGACTGGTGTCTCTTCCAGGTTCTTCTCCACAGTGCCAGAATCTAAGCATGAATATTCTACTGAATGATCATGGGTGAAACATTTGAAAACTAGAGTGAGAAAGCAACTTGCTGAAGGTCATGCATTTAATTAGCAGAACTTATTGCACATTCCTGTTCTGATTTTGCTATCCAGGGAATCCTAGCTTTGCAAAATGAGTTGGGAATTTTTTTCCCCTCATCTATTTTCTGAAAGAATTTTTGTGAGATCTGCTATATGTGTTTGAGAGAACTTACCAATGAAATCTTCCTGGCTTGGAGATATCTGTGTAGGAGTGTGGGAAGGTTTTTATTTATACATTTAATTTGGTAGATATAGGGCTATTCAGGTTATCTGTTTCTTTCATGTAAGTTTTGAATTTTTCAAGGAATTTGCTAATGTTTTCTACTTTGACAAACTTATTGGCATTAATTATTTATAATCTGATCATCTCGATTTGGAAAAAGCATTTAACAACATTCAAAATCTTTCCATGATAAAAACACTAAACAAAGTAAGAATAGTAGGAAGTACCTCAACATAATAAAAGCCATATCAGAAAAACAAATAGTGAACATGATACTCAATAATGAAAGACTGAAAGCTTTTCCCCTCTCATCAGAAACAAGGCAAGGAGCTTACTTTTGCCACTTCTATTCAACATAGTATTTAAAGTGCTAGGCAGAGCCATTAGGCAATAAAAATAAATAAAAGACATCCACATTGGAAAAGAATAAGTAAAGTTATCTCTGTTCAGAGATGATATGATCTTATATGCAGAAAACCCTAAAGATTCCACACAGAACGCTTAGAACTAAAAAGTGAATTCAGCAAAGTAGCAGGATACAAATTCAAAATACAAAAACCAGTTGTATTTTTTGTATACTAATAATAACGGAAAAAGAAAATTACAAAAAACAATTTCATTTACAATAGCATCAGAAAGTATAAAAATCTTAGGAATTAACCAATAAGCTGAAAGACCTATACAATGAAAGTTACAATTTATGATTGAAGAAATTAGACATAAATAAATAGAAATATCTTATGCTTATGGATTAGAAGACAGTATTAAGGTGTCAGTTCTACCCAAAGAAATCAACAGATTCAATGCAATCCCTATTAAAATCCCAATGATGCGTTTTGTAGAAACAGAAAAACCCATCCTAAAATGTATATGGAATCTCAAGGCACCCCTAATAGCCAAAATAAAATTGAAAAGGAAAAAAATGGAACAACTCACACTTTCTCATTTTAAGACTTATTAAAAAGGTGTAGTAATCAAAACAATGTAGTATGGGCATAGAGACATACAGACACATGGAATAGAATAGAGTGCAGAAATAAACACTTTTGTATATGTTCAAATAATTTTTGACAGACTGCTAAGACCATTCAATGGAGAAAGACAGTGCTTTCAAGAAAAGATGCTGGAAAAATTGTGTATCCATATGCAAAAGAATGAGGGTGGACCTGAATCTAACACCATATACAAAAATTAACTCAAAATGGATCAAAGACCTAAATATGAGTCCTAAAACTCTCAGAAGAAAACATTGCAAAAGTGTCACGACACTAGATTTGGCAGTGACTGCTTAGGTATGACACAAAAGGCATGGGCAACAAAAGAAAAAGTAAACAAATCAATTTCATAAACATTTTAAAACTTTGTACCTCAAAAGACAGCATCAATGGAATTAAATGACAACCTATAAAATGGGAACAAATATTTTCAAATCATATTTCTGATAAGGGATTTATATCTAGACTATATAGGAAACTCTTTGTATTCAACAAAAACAAGCGAATTCTAAAATGGGCAAAGGAATGAATAGGCATTTCTCCAAAGAAGATATAAAAATGTCCAATAAGCACATGAAGAGATGCTTAAGGCTGGATGCAGTGGCACCAGCACCTTGGGAAGCCAAGACCAATCCTAGCACTTTGGGAGGCCAAGGCAGGAGGATAGCTTTAGCCCAGGAGTTTGAGACCAACCCTGGCATCATAGCAAGATTTAGCAGGACATGGTGGCATGCACCTGTAGTCCTAGCTACTCAGATGCTGAGGTGGGAGGATTACTTGAGCCCAGGGGGGTCAAGGCCACAGTGAACTATGATTGTGCCACTATACTCCAGCCTGGGTGATAGAGTGAGACCCTATCTTAAAAGAAAAGAAAAGAAAAGCTGCTGAACATTAGTAGTCATTAGGGAAATGCACATCAAAGCTGCAAAGGGATAATTACTTCAAACCCATTAGGATGGCTACAATAAAACAAAACAAAATAAGTCTTGGCACAGATGTTGAGAAATAGGAAACTCTTCTGCAGTGTTGGTAGTAATGTAAATTGGTGTACTTACTGTGGGAAGCAGTATGGAAGTTCCTAAAATAATTAAAAACAGAATTACTGCATGACACAGCAATTCCACTTCTGGGCATATGCCCCCAAAAAAGCAAGGTCTTGAAAAGCACGCTTATAACAGCATTATTCACAATAGCTAAAAAGAGGAAGCAACCTAAGTAGCAATCAGCAGATGAATGGAAATGTGGTATATAGACACAATGGAATATTACTCGGTCTTCAAAAGGAATGAAATTGTGATATATGTTATAACATGGATGAACTTTGAAGATATTATGCTAAGTGAAATAAGCCAATCACAAAAGACAAATCCTATATGATTCCACTTATACAAGACACTTAGAATAGTCAAAATCATAGCCACAGAAAGTATAATGGTGGTTGCCAGGAACTGGTGGAGAAAGAAATGAGGAATTATTGTTTAATGGGTGTAAAGTTTGTTTTACAACATGAATAGAGTTATAGAGATGGATAGTGGTGATGGTTGTACAATATTATAACTATTTATAGCATTGAACTTTATACTTAGGAATAGAAAATTTTGTCATGTGTATTTTACCACAATATAAATTTGAAAAATATTTATAATAAAGTCTTTATTATTCATTTGATTCTGTAGGATATGTATATAGTAATATATTGTAATGACTTTCTTTTTTTTCTCATTCTATCTAGAGGTTTATTCTTTGAAAATTTTGATTTCCCATTCTGTTGGTTACCAGTTCACTCTAATGATAGTTTCTTTTGCTGTGCAGAAGCTCTTAAGTTTAATTAGATCCCATTTGTCTATTTTGGCTTTTGTTGTCATTACTTTTGGTGTTTTAGTTTTGAAGTCCTTGCCTATGCCTGTGTCGTGAATGGTATTGCCTAGGTTTTCTTCTAGGGGTTTTATGGTGTTAGGTCTTACGTTTAAATCTTTAATCGATCTGCGGTTAATTTTTGTATAAGGTGTAAGGAAGGGATCCACTTTCAGCTTTCTGTACATGACTAGCCAGTTTTCCCAACATCATTTATTAAAAAGGGAATCCTCACCCCATTGCTTGTTTTTGTCTGGTTTGTCAAAGATCAGATGGTTGTAGATGTGTGGCATTATTTCTGAGGCCTCTGTTCTGTTCCACTGGCCTATATCTCTGTCTTGGTATCGGTTTCATGCTGTTTTGATTACTATAGCCTTATTATAGTTTGAAGTCAGGTAGCGTGATGCCTCCAGCTTTGTTCTTTTTGCTTAGGATTGTCTTGGCTATGCAGGCTTTTGTTTGGTTCCATATGAAGTTTCAGGTGTTTTTTTCCCAGTTCTGTGAAGAAGGTCAATGGTAGTTTGATGGGAGAGCATTGAATCTATAAATTACTTTGGGCAGTATGGCCATTTTGACAATATTGATTCTTCCTAACGATGAGCATGGAATGTTTTTCCATCTGTGTCCTCCCTTATTTCCTTGAGCAGTGGTTTGTAGTTCTCCTTGAAAAGGTCCTTTATTTCCTTCGTTATATTCCTAGGTATTTTATTGTCTTTGTAGCAATTGTGAATGGGAGTTTGCTCATGATTTGGCTCTCTGTTTGTCTGTTATTGTGCAAGCTACCCATCTGACAATGGGCTAATATCCATAATCTACAAAGAACTAAAACAAATATACAAGAAAAAGCAAACAACTCCATCAAAAAGTGGGCAAAAGGTATGAACAGACACTTTTCAAAAGAAGACATTTATGTGGCCAACAAACATACGAAAAGATGCTCATCATTACTGGTCATTAGAAAAATACAAATCAAAACCACATTGAGGTACCATCTCATGCCAGTTAGAATGGCGATCATTAAAAAAATCTGGAGGCAACAGATGCTGCAGAGGATGTGGGGAAATAGGAATGCTTTTACACTGTTGGTGGGAGTGTAAATTAGTTCAACAGTTGTGGAAGACAGTGTGGTGATTTATCAAGGATCTAGAAACAGAAATACTGTTTGACCCAGCAATACCATTACTGGGTATATACTCAAAGGATTATAAATTGATCTATTATAAAGACACCTGCACATGTATATTCATTGCGGCACTCTTTACAATAGCAAAGACTTGGAACCAACCCAAATGCCCATCAAAGATAGACTGGATAAAGAAAATGTGGCACATATACGCCATGGAATACTGTGCAGCCATAAAACAGGGTGAATTCATGTCCTTTGTGGGGACATGGGTGAATCTGGAAACTATCATTCTCAGCAAACTGACACAAGAGCAGAAAACCAAACACTGCATGTTCTCATTCATAAATGGTTGTTGAACAATGAGAACACATGGACACACGGAGGGGAACATCACACACTTGGGTCTGTTGGAAGGTTTAGGGGCTAGAGGAAGGGTCCCAGGAGGTGGGGAGATTGGGGAGGCATAACATTAGGAGAAATATCTAATTTACGTGATGGGGGATTGGAGTCAGCAAACAACCATGGCATGTGTATACCTATATAACAGTCCTACAAGATCTGCACATGTACTCTGAAACTTAAAAAAAAAAAAAAAAAAAAAAAAAAAAAGAAATAAGGAAAAAAAAAGAAAATTTTGATTTTGTTACTTTTTTTCAATTTTTTATTTTGTTGATTTTTGTATTTTTGTTAAACCTCTTTTTTACTTATAGAAGCTTAGATAATTTACTTTAGATACATATTTTTTCTTTAAGGGTTCAAAGCTGTAAACTTCCCTTCTAAATATGCTTTAGTTGAATCTCAAAGTTTTGAAAGTTTGTGTTTTTATTTTCATATATTTCAGAATATTTTCTAATTTTTCTTATTTTTTTTGTTTACCTGATTTTTGAAGTGGGTTTTTAAAAAAATTAAGAGTATTTTAGAACAGTTTTAGATTTACAGGAAATTGAGCAGATAACATGGAGTTCACATGTACCTCTTCTCTTTCTCTTATTCATGGTTTTTTCCTATTATTAACATCTTGCATGAAGTGGTTTGTTAAAATTGATGAACCAGTATTAATATATATTATTAACTAAAATACATATTTTAAATTAGGGTTCACTCTTTGTTGTACAGTTCTATGGGTTTTGACAAATATATAATATCATATTATCTGCCCTTACAGTATTACACATAATAGTTTCACTGCCCTAAAAATCCTCTGTACTCAACCTAGTCATCCCTCTCTCCCCACCCCAAACCTCTGGAAGCCACTTATCTTTTTACCATCTCTGTAGTAGTGCCTTTTTTGAATGTTGGAATTATAGTACACAGCCTTTTCAGTCTGGGTTATTTTACTTAGTAATATGCATTTAAACTTCCTCCATCTCTTTTCACGGCTCCATACCTCGTTTATTTTTATTGCTGTATGATATTCATTTACAGATATACCAGTTTGTTTCTCCAGTCATCTTTTGAAGGATATCTTAGTTTCTGCTTTTTGGCAAATATGAATAAAGCTGCTGTTAACATCTGAAGATTTATGTTAGGACGTATTTTTTTAAGTCACTTGGGCAGATATGGAGAAGCATGATTACTGGTATAGCATGACTATGTTTAGCTTTGGAAAAAGCTGCCAAACTGTCTTCCAAGGTGGCTGTACCATCTTGTATTTACACTAAAAATGAATAGAAGTTCTCATTGCTCCACAGTCTCACCACAGTTTGGTATTGTCAGTTTTTAATTTTAGCCATTCTGGTTACATATGTTGTGATATTTCACTGTTGCTTTAATATTCAGTTTCCTGATGGCATATGATGTTAGCTGTCTTTCAAATGCTTATTTGCCATTGTGTATCTTCTTTGGTGAGAAAAGAAAGTTTTGAGGTGAGGTATCCGTTAGGATCTCTTTCTCATTTTTAAATTGGGTTGCTTGTTTTTTACCATTGAGTTTTAAGAGTTCTTTGTATATTTTGGATACAGGTACTTTGTCAGATATGTATGTAAATATTTTTCCCAGTGTCATCTATATTTTAGTATTCTTAATAGTGTCATTGTGTCATTCACAGAGCAGACAATTTTAATTTTAATCAGGTGCTACTTATCACATTTTCTGATCGTGAATCATACTTTGGTGTTTATCTAAAAAATCATCATAGAATACAAGGTCACCTAGATTTTCTTCTGTTCTCTTTGTGATGTTTTATAGTTTTTGGTTTTACAACTAGGTCTATCATTTATTTTGAGTTAAGTTTTATGAAAGGTATAAAATCTGTGTCTAAATTTTTTTGTTTGCATGTCCAATTGTTCTAGCACCATTTTTGAAAAGACTGTCTTCTTTGAATTGCCTTTCCTCTTTGTCAGCAATCAATTGACTCTACTTGTGTGGCCTATTTCTGATCTTTATATTCTGTTTCATTGAGATATATATATATATATATATATATATATATATATATATATATGTTTGTTCTTTAACTAGTACCATGTTGTCTTTATTACTATAGATTTAGAGTAAGTTTTCAAGTCAGATCATGTCTGTTCTTACATTTTCTTCTTCATTTTAGCTAGTATTATGCTTACTCTTCTGGGTCTTTTGCTTTTCCATATAACTTCAGCATTAGTTTATTGATTTCTACAGAGCAGCTTATTGGGACTTGATTTTAGTTGTATTGAATCTATGGGGCACGTTGGGAATAACTGACATCTTAATGAGTCTCTAAAATAATTTATGTATTTAGTCTCACTAAATTTGGTAGTTTTTTCCATATATATCCTGTACATATTTTGTTAGATTGATACTTAAGTATTTCATTTTTTGGTATTTTAAAAGTAATCTTGTGTTTTTAACTTTAGTTTCCAATTGATCATTGATGGTATATCAGGAATAAATTGACTTTTATATATAACCTTACGTCCTACAACCTTAGTATACTTTCAGATTTTAAAAAGTGATTTCCAAATAAATTCTGTTATATAACAGAACACATTGTTAAATTTGTGTTTTTTAAAATTTATTGAGACATGTTGATGATCTAGCATATTATCTAAGTTGGTAGATGTTTCAAGTGCACTCGAAAATAATTTTAAGTTATTACTTTGTAAGTATCAGTTAAGTCAATTGGGTCATAGTGTTTTATTTTTAAAGTTTCCTTTATATTTACTAATTTTTGTAGTTGATTCCATCAGTCACTAAAAAAGAGTTGCTGAAACCTCTATTAATAGTTATTATATTATCTTTTTTTCAGTTCTGTTCATTTTCCTTTATATATTTTGAAGTACTGTTATCTAGTACATACACACTGAGAATTCTTATACATTTTTGAAGAATGTACTCTTTTTTCAGCATAAAATGTCAATCTTTATCCCTGATAATATAATTGGTCCTAACATCTAATTTGTCTGGTATTAGTATAGCAATTGCAGCTTTTCTTTGATTAAAGATTTCATTGCATTTTCTTTCTTCCTTTTCTTTCTTTATGTCATTTGCCATCTCTCCCTTCTTTCCTGTTTATATTTTAAACTTTTGCTATGTTTATATATAAGTGTGTTTCTTGTAGACAGTATATAGCTATATGTTTGCTCATTCTAAAAATCTTTACCTTTTAAATAGGATGATTATTCTTTTTATTTATTTACTTATTTTAATTTTTTTCAAGTTTTATTTTAGATTTGGGGGTATATGTGCAGGTTTGTTTACTAGGTATACTATGTGATGCTGGGGTTTGGGGTATGAATGATCCTGTCACCCAGGGACTGAGCATAGTACCCAATAGTTGTTTTTAAGCTTCTGTTCTTCACGTTAACCTCACCCTGTAGTAGTCCTCAGTGTCTACTGTTGCCTTTTTTTTTTTTTTTTTTTTTTGAGACAGAGTCTCACTCTGTCATCAGGCGCCAGACTGGAGTGCAGTGGTGCGACCTCAGCTCACTGCAACCTCTGCCTCCCGGGTTCAAGCAATTCTCCTGCCTCAGCCTCCCAAGTAGCTGGGACTACAAGTGCATGCCACCATACCCAGCTAATTGTTTTGTATTTTTAGTAGAGATGGAGTTTCACCGTGTTGGCCAGGATGGTCTGGATCTCTTGACCTTGTGATCCTCCTGCCTCGGCCTCCCAAAGTGCTGGGATTACAGGTGTGAGCCACGGTGCCTGGCCTACTGTTGCCATTTTTATATCCATGAGTATCCAATGTTTACCTTCCACTTACAAGTGAGAACATGTGATATTTGGTTTTCTGTTCTTGCATTAATTTGCTTAGGATAATGGCCTCCAGCTGCATCTATGTCATTACAAAGGATGTAATCTCATTTTTTTTTTTTGTGGCAGATTGTATTCCACAGTGTATATGTACCATATTTTCTTTATCTTGTCCACCACTGATGGTTCCCTAGGTTGGTTCCATGTCTTTACTATTGTGAATAGTATTCTGATAGACACGAGAGTGAATGTGTCTTTTTGATAGAATGATTTGTTTTCTTTTGGATATGTACCCAGTCATAGGATTGCTGGGTCAAATGGTAGTTCAGTTTTAAGTTCTTTGAGAAATCTCCATACTGCTTCCCACAGTGGCTGAGCTAATTTACATTCCCACCAACAGTGGATGAGTTCCCTTTTCTGAGCAGCCTCACCAGTATTGGTTGCTTTTGACTTTTTATAGTAGCCATTCTGACTGGTGTGAGATGGTATCTTATCATAGTTTTGTTTTGCATTTCTCTGATGCTTAGTGATGTGGAGCATTTTTTCATTTTTGTTGCCAACCTGTATGTTTCTTTTGAGAAGTGTCTGTTCCTTTGCCCATTTTTAAATGGGTTTATTTGTTTTTTTCCTTATGAAGTTCCTTGTAGATTCTGGATATTAGATCTTTGTTGGATGCATAGCTTATGACTTGTTTTCTCTCCCATTCTGTAGTTCTGTGTTTACTCTGTTGATAGTTTCTTTTGTGGTGCAGAAGCTTTTCAGTTTAATTAGATCCCACTTGTCAATTTTTGTTTTTCTTACACCTGCTTTTGAGAACTTAGTCATGAATTATTTTCCAAGGCTGATATCCAGAATGGTGTTTACTAGGTTTTCTGCTAGAATTCTTACAGTTTCAGGTCTTATATTCAAGTCTTTAATCCATCTAGAGTTAATTTTTGTATATGGTGAAAGGTACAGGGCCAGTTTTATTCTTCTGCATATGACTAGCCAGCTATATCAGCACCATTTATTGAATTAAGTAGTCCTTTCCCCTTGCTTATTTTTGTCAACTTTGTCAAAGATCAGATGGCTGTAGGTGTCAGAATTCATTCTTATATATGTGATCTTTGATATAGTTGTGTTTGTATCCACCTCTTTACTTTCTAAAATTTAACTTATTTATTTTCTGTTCCTCTTTTTCTTTTTTTCTTCCTTCATTTGGATTGAGTAAATTTAGTATTTTGTTTTATATTTTCTCTTGGCTTATTAACTACCTCGTTTTATGTTTTAGTGTTTGTTACAGAGATTATAATATTATCTTTAACTTCTCACAGTTGTCTTTAATAATTTTATATTACATCTCATATAAGAA
The DNA here is from genome assembly GCF_048565385.1 of Saimiri boliviensis. Classification (NCBI taxonomy): domain Eukaryota; kingdom Metazoa; phylum Chordata; class Mammalia; order Primates; family Cebidae; genus Saimiri; species Saimiri boliviensis. The sequence continues at coordinate 196,174,436 of NC_133449.1, read as the reverse complement.
CCATACAAGAATATAGTTCAGTTTTTCCTCTCTAATTTCTTGTGCTATTCTCAGTTGTATATTTTATTTCTTTGTGAGTTATAAATCTCAAGTTTCTTAACATTGCTATTATTTTTTATAGTTTGCAGATTCTATGTGATATTTTTCTTCAGTTTATTTTCTTCCTTTAAACTATTATTTGCTTCCTTTAAACGATCTTTAGTGTGAATCTGCTGGCAATGGGTTCTCTTAGCTTTTATTTTTTTCAGGAAAAAAATCATATTTCACCTTCATTTTTCAAGGAGATTTTGACTGGATATAAAAAACAAATTTGTAGTTTTTCTCTTTCAGAATTTTACAAACACACATTTATTGTTTTATGATGGCTGGCATTGCTTCTGAAATGATGTTGGGCTGTGATTCTTATCTTTGGTCCCCTAAAAGTAATATGTCTTGTTTCTCTGGATGATGTTGAGATTTTTTTCATCATTTATTCTCGACAATCTTACTAAGATTATGATGTGCTTTGATATTATTTGTCTGTGTGTTTATCCTGCTAATGAATTTTCTTTTTCTTTTTTTTTCCTTTTGAGATGATTTTTCTGCCCCACATTTTCAATTCTATTATACTGGGACTTCAGTTACATCTGTGTTAGAAGTCACTGAAACTCTGTCCATTGTTTTTTCTGCTTTTTTATTTCTTCGAAAACACATGGTTAGTATCTATTGTCTTTCCTTAAGTATTCTTATCATTTCTTATTCAATATCTAATCTGCTGTTAAGCTCGAGTGCATTTTCATTTTTGTTGTTGTTGTTGTTGTTTATTTTGAGATGGAGTCTCACTCTGACACCCAGGCTGGATTGCAGTGGTACAATCTCAGCTCAGTGCAACCTCTACCTCCCTGGTTAAGGTGATTTTCTTGCCTCAGCCTCCCAAGTAGCTGAAACTCCAGGCTCCTGCTACCACGCTCAGCTAATTTTTGTATATTTAGTAGAAGCAGGTTTTTGTTTGTTTTGTTTTGTTTTGTAGTAGAAGCAGGATTTTTACCTTGTTGGTCAGACGGGTCTGGAACTCCTGACCTCAAATAATACACCCACCTTGGCTTCCCAAAGTGTTGGTATTACAGGCGTGGGCCACTGTGCCCAGCCATATTTTTAATTTTAAATATTGTAATATCAGTTTTAAAAAACTATTCTCACTATACTGTGATTTTTTTATAATTCCTTAAATGTGTTTATAATAGATGATTTAATGTTTTTGTCCATTAATTCTATCACCTGTCATTTCTATCAGTTATCAGTGATAGTTTTCAGCTTCTTTTTATATCTTGTAATTTTTTATTGAATGCTAGATATTATAAATGGTGTGCTACCAAGTGTTTGGATTTTTTTGTCTTCCTTTAAAAATAGTTGAGTTTTGTTCTGGCAGTTAATTGCTAATGAGTGAGCTTGATGCTTTTGAGACTTAACCTTTGTTTGGGTAGGTCTAGAATAGCCATTACCATAGGGCTAGTTTACCTGTGGGATTCTAGACCTGGCTTAGTCCTATATTCCTAAGATAAATGTTCCAGATGATCAGTGACCTCTTTAATCTGGCTCACCAGCACTGGAATGTCTCCCAATCCAGTGGGAGCTCCAGTTGTTCAGTGTACAAAAGCCTAGGTATTTTTAAATTTATAATTGTTCTTTGGCAGGCTTTGTGGAATCTCATCTAACTCATATGCAGTTTGGTAGTCAAGCAAAAATTCAGGAGGAATCTTAAGCAAATTTGTAGAATGCTTTTCTTGTAAATTTCAAATTGCCAATTCCAGCTGCCTGTGTCCCCCTGAATTTAAATCTCTGTTGCCTTGGATTAGAGAAATTGCTGTTTTCCTTTTGTATTTCTTCTCCATAGAATGAAGTCTGAAAATTTCTTTAGACAAAAAGCTAAGGCAACAATAATTTCAATTTTTATTTGAATCTGTAGCTTGTGCTTATAATGGCACATAATGTGGGTTAAATCATTCCTGATAAGAGAGAAGTAGAAGAATTTAAGATGAGAAAACTTCCAGAATTTTCTGATCTCCCTTTTATATACTTCAAGTACAAATCAGGGATCTGAGTATTTTACTTTGTTTAAAGGTTTCTTAATACTTTTATTGTTTTAGTGGATGTTTTACAATGTTTTCTATGTGAGGTTGCTGGTGGCATGCATATTTATTCTCATAGTTATGCCTCAAGAAAAGCTGGAGAGCTTGAATCAATGTATATCCCTTAATTAAATAAGAAAATCTGAATTTCAGTGTGTGAAGTTACTATGCTGTCATTCCAGATTTTTATATATTTAGGGCAAAGGCAATTTTATAGATTTTTAATGACCTAAAATTTAAGAGGTGGTATTTCTTATAGTGCTGTGCAAGTTGATAAGTCAGGAAAATCTCCAACTAAAGCAAGAAGGCTTAAGGATGAGGAAAAATTCAGGATATATTGATTCTCTTAAGGTATTTTCAGTGGCACACTCAAGATACCACAGCAATGAGCTAAAACTTCCAGAAAAAAGAAATATCAGTACATTTAAAACATAGGAGGAAAAATGATTTATTCCTTTGCAGAGAACAGACATAAATAATCATCTTAAATTGGAAGGCCAGACAAAATGGTCACAGGTTTATGTTTTCTACAGGAAAGACTGAATTCATAAGCATTACTATTTGTTTTTCTTTCCCTCTTCCCCTCTCTCTCTACATATGTGTGTGTGTGTGTGTGTGTGTGTGTGTGTGTGTGTGTATTTTATATATATATCTGTTTATGTGTGTATGTGTGTGTGCCCTCCTCTTATTAAATTTCTTCAATAATGAAAATCTATAAACAAATTTTTATTGTTTTTCAACCTTTTCTCAGAAGGAATTCTTTCTTTAGTTAAACTTGAGCAAATACTGTGACACAACAGACCCCAAATTTCAAAGTTTTGTGAGAAACAAAATCCCATCATTGTATTCAGGCACTGTGACAAATCTTAAAAACTGTCTCATAATATACTTTCTCTTTATACTGCACTTAGTATATCATTACAGTTTTTGGATATATATATCTATCTAAGTGTATATATATATGTGTGTGTGTGTGTATAATATTTAAATTGAGCAAAGAACATTTGAATAGAACTTTATTGCTTACAATGTATTTTTCACTTTATTATTCCTTATTATTTTAATCCTTATTATACTATCCTGAGAAAGATATTGTAGCAATCTATTGTGGAGACTCAGTACTTTCCCTATTTCTGTTCTTCTAATACCAGTAGCCACCTTCCAGCTTTCTGTTGGAGAATTTCTGCCTTTATAAAAAATTGAGACAGTCTCACTGTGTTGCCCAGACTGGACAGTCTTGAGTCACTAAAGCCTTGACCTCCATGGTTCAAATTATCTTCCAACCTAAGTCTCCTGAGAAGCCTGGACTACAGACATGCATAATCATGCCTGGCTAATTTTCTTTTCTTGTGTTGCCTTTTCTTTTTTGGTAGAGATGGGATTTTGTCATGTTGACCAGACTGGTCTCAAACTCATGAATTCAAGTGATCTACCTGCCTTGGCCTTCCAATGTGCTGGGATTACAAGGGTGAGCCACTGGGCCTAGTCATGTGCCCTGTAGTTCTAGGAAGGCTGTTAATCACAGTCGCCTCGTGTCCCCTGGCTATTGTCCCCTGGTGGTCAGTCAAAATTAACCACCCTCCCCTTCCAATTCAGTGGCTGGTGGGAAAACTGAATGTGATTCTGTTTGGCTCTATGAGAGCCCTCCTCAGCACTTTCCTACTGAAATCAATGTGGGGAAGGGTGTCCTCTTGCCTTAGGGGTTCCATTACTAGATAGGTATAAATTTGGAGTTACTTGAAATATCCAAATTGTCTAGAGTAGGAGATAATTAGGTTAAGATACTGAAATAAGTATAGATGAAATGAGGAGATAAAAAATATTTTCCAATGGGCTGAAGTCTTGGATCCAGCCATATTTAAGCTATTTCATGAGCAGATAATTCCCTTTTCCCTTAAGCTAGTGAAAGATGGATATTTTTCACTTGCAACCTGTATTACTGCATAAAGAATTGTCCAAGACTGGGTAATTTATAAAGCGAAGAGGTTTAATTGACTCACAGTTCAGCATGGCTGGGAAACTTATACTTATGGTAGAAGGTGAAAAGGAAGCAAGGCACCTTCTTCACAAGGTGGCAGGAAGGAGAATGAGTGCAAGAGAAACAACCAAACACTTATAAAACCACCAGGTTTCATTAGAACTCACTATCATGAGAACAGCATTGGGGAAAACTGCCTCCATAATTCATTTACCACCACCTTGTCTCTCCCTTGACACATGGGGATTGTGGGGATTATGGAGATTATGATTCAAGATGACATTTAGGTGGAAACACAAAATATTATTCTGCCACTGGCCCCTCCCAAATTTCATGTTTCTTTCATATTTTAAAACAAATTATGGCTTCTCAACAGTTTCCCAAAGTCTTAATTCATTTCAGCATTAACCCAAAAGTCCAAGTCCATCTGAGACAAGGCAAGTTCCTTCTACCTAGGAGATTGGAAAATCAAAAGCAAGTTAGTTACATACAAGAAACAATGACGGGGGAGATACAGGCATTGGGTAAATGTTCCTGTTCCAAATTGGAGAAATTAGCCAAAACATAGAGACTACAGATTCCATGCAAATCCAAAATCTGGGTAGATTTAATGACTATTAAATCTTAAAGTTTCAAAATGATGTCCTTTGACTCCATGTCTCACATCCTAGTCATGCTAATGCAAGAGGTCAGCTCCCATGGCCTCAGGCAGCTCAGTGCCTTTGGCTCTACAGGGTACAATTCCACTCCCAGCTGCTTTCCTGGCTGGGGTGGTGTTTAATATCTGTGGCTTTTCCACGTAAATGATGCAAGCTATTGAAGGATTCATTATTCTGGGATATGGAGAATGGTGGCCCTCTTCTTACAGCTCCAGTAGGCAGTGCCCCAGTGGGGACTCTCTGTGGGGGCTCTGACCCCACATTTCCCTTTTGCACTGCCCTAGCAAAGCTTCTCCATGAGGGCTCCACCCCTGTGGCACACTTCTGTCTGGACATCCAGGCATTGACATACATCCTCTGAAATCTTGGCAGACATTCTCAAACCTCAGTTCTTGACTCTTGTGCACCCACAGGCCCAAAATCATGTGTAAGGTAATAAGGCTTAGGGCTTGCACCCTCTGAAGCAATGGCCTGAGTGGTAAGCTGGCCCCTTTAACCACGGCTGAGTTGCAGGACAAGTCCCAAGACTGCACACAACAACAAGACCCTGGGCCTGGCCCATGAAGCCATTCTTTTCCTCCTATGGCTCTAGGCTTGTTATGGGAGGGGCTGCTGTGAAGACCTCTGACATGCCTTAGAGACATTTTCTCCATTGTCTTTATTAACATTTGGCTTCTTGTTACTTATGTAAACTTCTGTAGCCACTTGAATTTCTCCCCAGTAAATGGGCTTTTCTTTTTTATCCCATTGTCAGGCTGCAAATTTTCCAAACTTTTATGCTCTACTTTCATCTTAAAGGTAAGTTCCAATTTAAGATCATCTCTTTCAAGTTCAAAGTTCCATGGATTTCTAGGGCAGGGGCAAAATACCACCAGTCTCTTTACCAAAGCATAGCAAGAGTGACCTTTGCTTCAGTTGCCAATGAGTTATTCACCTCCTTCTGAGATCATCTCAGCCTGGACTTCATTGTCCATATTACTATCAGCATTTTGGTCAAAACCATTCAACAAGTCTCTAGGAAGCTCCAAACTTACCCACATCTTCTTGTCTTCTTTTGAACCCTCCAACCTGTTCCAACCTGTGCCTGTTACCCAGTTCCAAAGTCACTTTCACATTTTGGGGTATCTTTATAATATTGCCCCACTCCCAGTACCAATTTATTGTAATATTCCATTTGCATACTGCTATAAAGAACTTCCCAATATTGGGTAATTTATAAAGGAAAGAGGTTTAATAAACTCCCTGTTAAATATAGCGGGGAGGCCTCAGGAAACTTAACAATCCTGGCAGAAGGTGAAGGGGAAGCATCTTCACAAGGTCGCAGGAAGGAGAATGAATGCAGGAGGAACTATCAAACTCTTAAAAACCATCAGATCTTGTGAGAACTCTCTCACTATCAAGACAACAGCATGTAGATAACTGCCCCCTTGATCCAATTACCTCTACCTGTTCTCTCCCTTGACAAGTGGGGATTATGGGGATTGTAATTCAAGATGAGATTTGGATGGGGATAGAAAGCCTAACCACAGCACAACCTAAAGAATGTTCCCCATTACAGATATTCTCACCACAGTTTATAGGTAAAAAACTGAGGCTCTGTGAGGTTAATAAACCAATGTATATATACATCTGATGTGGGAGACTTGAGTAAAACCTTTTATCATTTCAGCTAACCATTTTACCTGCCAAGTAACATGCTGCTTAAGAATATATATATTTGTTTGTTTTAGTTGTTTTTTGCTTGCCTTATTTGTTTATGGGTGACCTTGTTTTTGTTCCCAAAGAGAGTTTGCTGATATGACTGTGTAACTTTTCCTTCTTGCACTCTAGCAGATGGATATCTGTGTCACTGTTTTGGGACACTCTTTATGTGCACTGCTTCCTCAAAGCCAGATTCTGGTTTTTCAGGTCTTCTGCACAGAATCGATTAACCTTACAACCACAGTTACCCCACCAGACCCGAACATTTTAAATCTGAAAATTATTGAGAAGGATCCAAGCTGAGCATCTCAGCTTACACCATTGCAGAATCTGTCAAAAGGCTCTCTGTAGTTGTCTAGTCAGGGTAGAAGAAAGGATTCTTTTTCTTTGTTTAAACATGTGTTGGCTGGCCTACATGTCCCTAGACAGTGTCCTGCCATCCTGGAAGACCAAATGGCAGAGAATTGGGCTTAGGATTTAGGGGAAAAATACTTCCATGATTTGTGAGTAATAAGAAAAGGAAAGGAAAAAGTAAAGTGATTTTTTCAAAGGTTAAATACAGTAACACCTCCTGAATTCAGCTTTGCTGGAGACAGCTGCTCTATAAGCAAATTCTGAAGAAACACTTTAAGCCCCAAGACCTGTTTATAAAAACCTATTTTGACAATTATAAGCCTGAAATAGCTAAGATCTGTTGCATACTTTCCTGCTTTGCTCTCTGAATCAGAGCTCTCCTGATGTATTTGCTTATAAACTTAGGGACCTCATTGTTGATCATTTTTGGATGACCATACAGTGGAGTACTCAATGCTTTCTTATAATTCCATCCTGCATTTTATAATTTTATTTTTCCATTATATATTTTTAAATGATAGTTTTCTCTATCAACTGCTTTTTCTTATGGCTGTTGTTCTTTGCTGCTGCTTTAAATATTGTCTTGTTTTATATGAAATATGCGTGAGGCCTGTTTCCAGCCCTGTCTTCTAGAGTAGAAAGTAAAGAATATGAGGCAGCTTCTTTTCTCTAGCCACATAGATATATCTTTCATTTATTTCTGTTGTTTTTAGATGGTCCTGGACACAAAACATCACTGGATTTCAGGGAGAGAGAGGAAGCAGAATTTGGCTAAATAAATATCTGCTTAATAATAATATCATTTTGCTGACCACTTCTGAAGTTTCTGGCACTCTGCCTTATCTCTTTTAAACTTCCCAGCAAGGCTTAGAGGAAGATTTGCCCGACATTGTGCTAAATGCTTTACATGTATTATCTCATTTAATGCTCAAACATCCCTGTGAGCCTCAGGGGAAGAAGGTAACTTGGACTTAAAACAAAGGCAGATTATAACCTCAGCTCACTGGATCCTTGGAAAGATTTGGCATCACAGTGGAATTACAAATTTTATCATAAAAGGTTACATTTAACAATATTTTCTGGAGTCACAGAGCCAGCGGCAGAACCAAGATTCAGTTGTGATTATTCCAGCGAGCATGCTTTTAAGCGCCATTCACTTGGCCTTAATTTCTTATCTACATTTTTTTTACCTGATTTCTCTGCTTAGTATGGCAGGCTTCCTCTTGAATTTGGCCTACCTAACTCATTCTAGCTCATCTTTCCTAGGATGGGACTCCTCCTTCCTTGTAGTCTACTTGCCTGTAGACAAATCTCCTTTATTTTTTTTTTCTTGACTTCCAAATTGGACTGTATATATGTACCTGCTGTATCCTTTGTACAGTGTGCTGAGAATAGTCCAGTTGTCCAGGATAGTTAAATTTACATTTATGTATGTCAGACTGTCTTTTTTCAAGCATATCAGCACTACATATATTTTAAAACAGGCTATATTATATATCTGGCCTATAGAAAATGCACCTGTGGATTTATAGATCCTTTGCCATACCTTGAAGTCTCCTGGGGTCTAAGTCCACAGGTTGAGATCACTGTCTAGGAGCAGTATAACTTAATGTCAGAGAGCCAGGCTCAGCAGTCAAACAGATTTGTTTTCAAACTGTGATTCTGTAACTCTCTAGGTTCTGTGATCTTGGCTATGAATCTCAACTACTACCCAACATGAATACCTTTTCTTAATGCTTATTTTAATGTTTCAGTGAGATCAGGCATTTAAAATGCTTAATACATAATATCAGGACAGCAGTCTATTTTTATATGGAGGCCGTGGTTTGGAGGTTAAAGAGAGTTAAAAACAGAACTCTACATTAGCTTTGACCATGCCACACTGGATCCCTGGCTTATTTGGTAACACAATCTTGAATTACCAGTTCTATTACATAATTCAGTTATGTAGATAACTGAGTGAAGAGACTTGAAACCATGGCCCATAAACCACCAAGTCAGTGCATATGAGTATCATTTCCTCTCATATCTCTGCTAGGAGCCATGGTGCAGAATCCAGACCTGGATTTTCAGTTCTTATTCACCTCCCACAGATCTGGGGAATCTTACTGTAGCCCCAGGATGGGCACTCTCTGCCTTGTGGTACTGCTCCTGTGTTCTACCTTTTTTTTTTTTTTTTTTTTTTCCCAGACCTTCTCTTCCCCACAGGCTTCATTTCTCACTGGGAAGTCCTGGAGACTCTGCCACAGAAACTCTGGTATCTACCAACCCAATTGACAGCCATGCAAACAGAGGAAAAATGGCTCAAGGAGACAGAGTATTCATCTTTAATCCTTTAGAGGATGGCCAGAATAGTAGCTACTGTAATTTACCATTCCATATTCCACTTAATCTTTCCATTTCTCCAATGAAGCAAGTTCTGCTGTTTCCTCCCCTTATATAGATGAGACACTGAAACTCAAAGACACCAGGTAACTGGTTGAGGGTTACCTAGCTAGTAAGTAAAGGAGCAGAGATTTGAACCCAGATCTGTTCAACTCTGTGCTTTAGGCGATTTCACCTCTTTCCATAAATGTATCCCAAAAGTATTAAATCCAAATAGGAGACTTGCTTTAATGGTTAGATTTGATAGCCATTGTTCTGGAATTATGCTAAAAAGCATATTTCCAAAAAATATGAAAGATTTTTTTTCTTCTAGGTAGCATTACAAATTACAGGTCCGATCTTAGTTTTCACATGATAGAAAGTAACCACGACTGGGGAGGTATTTCCCACAGGGTGCAGTTAATTTCATTCTCTTCGGATTACAAACCCTCTGACCTACAAGTCAGTTCCAGCATTTAAAAGGAGATTTAAAGAGTGTTGTAATATCTGTGCAAATCCATTAGCATTGCTGGAAAACTGCCTCTGTGTCCTGTAGTTGTTGGTCACTAGTGTCACAGGTGTATGTTTAGCATTCATTCATACCTCATATATTCTGGTGGATCTGAAGTAGCCTGAAGACAGTAGTAGGTTTTATTCATTATAGCTTGTTCACCTAGCTGAGTGTCAAAATATTAAAATATTCTCTCTTGCTACTTCCTGTCCAGTCCTGCCACTATTGAAGGTAGCAGACAAATATGAATGTCTCTTGTTTTCTTTTGTTTTTATTTTCTTCGGAGGGAAAACAAAGCACATAAAGTTCCCCATACACCTGAAGTATTAGAGCATCAGACTCTTTGATTAGAACTTCTATTCCATCTCAATCTCTGAGAGTGGCCACTAGCTCCACCTAGATCTGTCAAGGGAGCTGCCATTGTTAAGCACCTTGTCCACCTCCTCCCTGCTACCTCCTCTTAATATTCCGCTAATTTGTCTCCAGTGTCCTAAGCCGCCTCCAATCTCCTTTGTTTCCTTTTGCTGCTGTGACAAATTACCACAAACATAGTAGTTTAAAATAACATGTTTATTTTCCTATAGTTCTGGAAGCCAAAAGTCTGCAATAAGTTTTACATGGCAAAAATCAGGGTGTTGGTAAAGCTGGTTCACTTCCAGAGGCTCTAGAGGATAATCTGTTCCCTCGTCTTGTCTGATTTCTAGAGGCTGTCCTCCTTCCTTAGCTCATCATCTTTCTTTCTTCCTGCTTCTATCATCACATGCCCTTATTCTCTGACTTTCCTGCATTCCTCTTTTAAGGAACCTTGTGATTTCATTTGACCTACCTGGATAATCTCCCCATCTCAAGGTTCTTAACTTAATCATATCTCAGAGTCCCTTTTACCATGTAAGGGAACCTTCAAAGGTTCTGAGAATTAGGACTTGGACATCTTTGGGGACCATTATTTGATCTACCACAGAGGCCCCCACTGCTGGGCCACAGACCGGTACCAGTCCATGGCCTGTTAGGAACTGGACTGTACAGCAAGAAGTGAGTGGTGAGTAAGTGAGCTTTACTGCCCGAGTTCCGCCTGCTGTCAGATCGGTGGTGGCATTATATTCTCATAGCAGCATGAATCCTATTGTGAACTGTGCATATGAGGGATCTAGGTTGGAAGCTTCATCTAATACCTGATGATCTGAGGTGGAACAGATTCATCCTGAAATCATCCCCGTTTCCCAGTACACAATTCCTCCAACCACATCTGTGGAAAAAATTTCTTCCAACAAACTTGTCCCTGGTACAAAAAAAGATTGGGGACCACTGGTCTACCACACTTCCCTTTTATGGAGGATTGCCCAGAGGAAAAGAAAGGATCTGTGATGTCATAGAGGCTGAACATGAAACCTGTGGCACAGAGATTTGGCTTCAATCTTTTTTTTTTCCCCCTCTTTTATTTGTATAAATTTATGGGATACGAGCACCATTTTGTTACATGCATAGATTCCACAGAGGTGAATTTAGGGCTTTGACTCCAGTCTTGAATCTGACATTACACTCACTGTCAGACCAGGAACCAAGTACTCCACTTCCTTGACAGAAGGCTTAGTCCACTAATATCCCTCCCAGCTATAAAACTGTATAACTTGAAATGTTTATTTATATTAAAATATAAATGACTTGAAGCAATTTTATCACATACTAGACTTTTCTCCAAAGGACTGACTTTATTCCAAAAATAAATGGTTTATCAAATTTGATGTGATATGTGTTTTCTTCTGACCAAAAAACCATATCCTGAATGACTGGACCTACACCACATAGGCAACCAGGTTCTTCCTCCAGTATTAAGGCCAGTCCAACTTAGGGCCAGTCACACATGTAAATATGTAGGCCAAGGTTTCTCAGTGTGTGGTTCATGGATCATCTGCATTAGCATCACCTGGGATACTTGTTACAAATTGGAGTTAATACTCTTGTATTAACTTCATAGGATATGAGATGCCCTATGTGTTATTTCATGAATTACAGTCTATCATGTTGTGTCTTATTCTTAATTTAAATTTCTCCATAAATCTCAATCTTACAGATCAGAAATGAGTAAAATTAATTACCAACAAGCAATGGATGAAAACAGTAGAAAGGAATGAGACTTCTCTGAGTGTAATTTTAATGTAGATTTTACTTTTGAGCCATGTTAATGTTTTACATATTCCAATAGGATAAATAAATTTTAAAGGATGAGGGAAAACCCCAAGATTAAATGATCTAAAATATACATCAAATTTATAAAATAATTACAAAGAAGAAAAAATAGTAGTCCAGGTAGGTTTTATACATGGTGCTCTAGTTTTATTCCCTTAGTGGAATATATTTTAAAAGTAAAATGAATCCCAAAGAAAGATTAATTTGGTAAGCTTCTTGATGGAAGTGATATGGGTATAGTATTGCTGGATTGTGAATAGTATAGGATCAAAGAAATAGATATATTGTTCACAGAAACCAGTGTTCTCACTGTGGAGGAAGCAGAAATAAAATATGGAATGAAAAGAAGAGGAAGTATCATCTTCTTGGGTGTATTGATATACACAAGAAGTATACTGATACTTCTTGGGTATATCAGTATCTCCACGGGGTATTGTGTATGTGTGTGTGTGTATGTATATGCTCTGCCTGTCTTAAAGGCCAAGAGGCAGTGAGTCCCCAGTGACAGTAAAATACTTGGAGCCCATACTTTGGTTTCTTAATGAAAGGAACTAAGGCTCCTTGCAGAAATTATGGATTCTGGGCCAGAGGAGAAGAAGTATATAAACTAAGTCTAAACAATTTTATTATGCCAGAAAGTAAGAAGTGTTCAAAACCGGATACGCAGATGTCCAATTTGGCCAAAATTGTAATGTTTGGACAGGGAAAGAATAGTGAAATAATGGATTATAAAACATTTAGTTAAGAAGCATGTAAGTCCACAGTTATATTACATTTTATATATAGTATATAATCAATACATCAATATTGTAGACCTATTTTCAAAATACTTTATCATATCCTTATTTCATATACAAACCTATAGATATACTTACATTAAGTGCTTTAATAACTTTAATTTTTTTCAGTATTATTGTAACTTGTATTTCTTATGGTTGGATATTAAAGCTATGTTCGCAAATTCTAAACTGAATATTATTTGGTACATGTTTAAATTTTTTGGATGTAATTTGCTTGGTAGTTTCTGTTTATACCCAGCTGTGGTCCATTTTTAAATTTTTGTCAGTCATAATAGAACTTTAGAGTTAGGAAGGACTTTTGAGAATATTTGACTCAATAGTCATCGATCCCATAAATATGATTCAAACTTTTACATTCCTGCACAGGATTATAGTGGTCCTGGCACGGTTCGTATAAATCAGATCTCTAGGTGGCGCCATTCACATAGTGGTTTGTGTCAGTGGCACCATCTATGGTTTTTCTTTCTTTCTTTCTTTCTTTTTTTCCTTTTTTATTTATTTATTTTTAAAATTACACTTAAGTTCTGGGATACATGTGCAGAATGTACACGTTTGTTACATTGGTATACATGTGCAATGGTGGTTTGCTATACCCATCAGCCTGCCACTACATTAGGTATTTCTCTTAATGCTATCCCCTACTTGCCCCCAACCCTCTGGCAGGCCCCACTGTGTGATGTTCCCTGTGTCCATATGTTCTTGTTGTTCAACTCCAACTTAGGAGAGTGGAGAACTTGGTTTTCTGTTTTTGGGTTGGTTTGCTGAGAATGATGGTTTCCAGCTTCATCCATGTCCCTGAAAAGGACATGAACCCATTCTTTTTTTTAAATAATTATATATATATATTTGCACTTTAGATACTCAGATACATGTGCAGAACATGTACGTTTGTTGCATAGGTACATACATGTCAATGTGGCTTGCTGTCTCCATTCCCCCGTCACCTATATCTGGCGTTTCTCCCCATGTTATCCCTCCCCAACCTCCGTAACCCCTGTTATCCCTCCCCTAGTTCCGCCCCAACAGACCCCAGTGTGTGATGCTCCCCTCCCTGTGTCTCTGTGTTCTCATTGTTCAACACCCGTCTATGAGTTAGAACATGCGGTGTTTGATTTTCTGTTCTTGTGTCAGTTTGCTTAGAATGATGGTTTCCAGATTCATCCATGTTTCTAAAAAGGACACAAATTCACCATTTTTTATGGCTACATAGTATTCCATGGTGTCTGTGTGCCACATTTTTCTTGTCCAGTCTATCATCAGTGGGCATTTGGGTTAGTTCCAGGTCTTTACTATTGTGAACAGTGCCGCAACGAACATATGTGTGCATGTGTCTTTATGATAGAATGATTTATAATCCTTTGCATATATACCCAGTAATGGAATTGCTGGGTCAAATGGAATTTCTATTTCTAGATCTTTGAGGAATTGCCACACTGTCTTCCACAATGGTTGAACTAATTTATACTCCCACCAACACATCCTCTCCAGCATCTGTTGTCTCCAGATTTTTTAATGATCACCATTCTAACTGGCATGAGATGATATCTCGATGTGGTTTTGATTTGCATTTCTCTAATGACCAGTGATGATGAGCATTTTTTCATATGTTTGTTGGCCTCATATATGTCTTCTTTTGAAAAGTGTCTGTTCATGTCCTTCCCCCACTTTTGAATGGGTTTGTTTGTTTCTTATAAATCTGTTTTAGTTCTTTGTAGATTCTGGATATTAGCCCTTTGTAGATTCTGGATATTAGCCCTTTGTAGATTATGGATATTAACCCTTTGTCAAATGGGTAGATTGCAAACATTTTTTACCATTCTGTTGGTTGCCAGTTCACTCTAATGATTGTTTCTTTTGCTGTACAGAAGCTCTGCAGTTTAATTAGATCCCATTTGTCTGTTTTGGCTTTTATTGCCAATGCCTTTGGTGTTTTAGTTATGAAGTCCTTTCCTATGCCTATGTCCTGAATGGTTTTGCCTAGGTTATCTTCCAGGGTTTTTATGGTGTTAGGTCTTATGTTTAAGTCTTAAGTCCATCCGGAGTTAATTTTTTTGTAAAATTTCAGAAAGGGGTCCAGTTTCTGTACATGGCTAGCCAGTTTTACCAACGCGATTTATTAAACAGGGAATCCTTTCCCCATTACTTGTTTTTGTCTAGTTTCTCAAAGATCAGATGTTTGTAGATGTATGACGTTGCCTCTGAGGCCTCTGTTCTGTTCCTTTGGTATATATCTCCATTTTGGTACCAGTACCATGCTGTTTTGATTACTGTAGCCTTGTAGTATAGTTTGAAGTCAGATAGTGTGAGGTCTCCATCTTTGTTCTTTTTGCTTTGGATTGTCTTGGCTGTGCGAGTTCTCTTTTGGTTTCATATGAAGTTTAAGGTGTTTTTTTCCAGTTCTGTGAAAAGGGTCATAGGTAGCTTGATGGGGATAGTGTTGGATGTATAAATTACTTTGGGCAGTATGGCCATTTTCATGATAGTGATTTTTTCCTAACCATGAGCATGGAATGTTTTTCCATCTGTTTGTGTCCTCTCTTATTTTGTTGAGCAGTGGTTTGTAGTTGTCCTTGAAGAGGTCCTTTACATCCTTTGTTATTTGTATTCCTGGGTATTTTCTTCTCTTTGTAGAAATTGTGAATGGCAGTTCATTCTTATTTGGCTCTCTTTAAGCCTGTTATTGGTGTGTAGGAATGCTTGTGATTTCTGCACATTGATTTTATATCCTGAGATTTTGTGGAAGTTGCTTATCAGTTTAAAGAGATTTTGGGCTGAGACAATAGGGTCTCCTAAATACACAATCATGTCTTCTGCAAATAGAGACAATTTGACTTCCTCCTTTCCTAATTGGATACTCTTTATTTCTTTTTCTTGCCTGATTGTTCTGGTTAGAACTTCCAATACTATATTGAATAGGAGTGGTGAGAAAGGGCATCCTTGTCTAGTGCCAGATTTCAAAGGGAATGCCTCTAGTTTTTGCTCATTCAGTAGGATATTGGCTGTCGATTTGTCGTAAATAGTTTTTATTATTTTGAGATACATTCCATTGATGTCTAGTTTATTGAGAGTATTTAGCATAACAGATTGTTGAATTTGTCGAAGGCCTTCTCAGCATCTATTGAGATAATCATGCGGTTTTTGTCTTTGGGTCTGTTTATATGGTGGATGATGTTTATAGACTTGGAAATGTTGAAGCAGCCTTGCATCCATGGGATGAAGCCTACTTGATTGTGATGGATAAGCTTTTTGATATGTTATTGCAATCGATTTGCCAGTATTTATTGAAGATTATTGCATCTGTGTTCATCATGAATATTGGCCTGAAATTTTCTTTTCTTGTTTAGTCTCTGTCAGGTTTTGGTAGCAGGATGATGTTGGTTTCATAAAATGCTTTGGGAAGTATTCCCTCTTTTTGGATTGCTTCGAATAGTTTCAGAAGGAGTGGTACCAGCTCCTCTTTGTATGTCTTATCTAATTCAGCTTTGAACCCATCTGGACCTGGGCTTTTTCTGGTTGGTAGGCTATTAATTGCTGCCTCAACTTGAGGCCTTGTTATTGGTCTATTCAGGGTTTTGACTTCTTCCTGGTTTAGTCTTGGGAGGGTGCAAGTGTCCAGGAATTTATCCATTTCTTCCAGGTTTACCGGTTTATGTGCATAGAGTTGTTTGTAATAATTTCTGATAGTAGTTTGAATTTATGTGGAATCTGTGGTAATATCCCCTTTATAAATTTTTATTGCATCTATTTAATTCTTGTGTCTCTATCTCCTTCAGTTCTGCTGTGATCTTAGTTATTTGTTGTCTTCTGCTAGCTGTTGACTTTTTTGATCTTGCTCCTCTAGCTCTTTCAATTTTGTTGATAAGGTGTCAATTTGAGGTCTTTCCTTGCTTCTCATTGGGCATTTATTGCTATAAAGTTTCCTCTAGACACTGCTTTAAATGTGTCCCAGTGTCTGGTACATTGTGTCTTCATTCTCATTGGTTTCAAAGAACATCTTTATTTCTGCCTTCATATCATTGTTTATCCAGTCAGCATTCAAGGGCGAGTTGTTCAATTTCCATGAAGTTGTGTGATTCTGAGTTTCTCAATCCTGAGTTCTAATTTGATTGCACTATTGTCTGAGAGACTGTTATGATTTCCGTTATTTTGCATTTGCTGAGGAGTGATTTACTTCCAATTATGTGGTCAGTTTTAGAGTAGATGTGACGTGGTGCTAGAAGAATGTATATTCTGTGGATTTGGGGTGGAGATTTCTGTAGATGTCTACTAGGTTTGCTTGGTCCAGATCTGAGTTCAAGTCCTGGATATCTTTGTTAATTTTATGTCTCTTTGATCTGTCTAATATTGACAGTGGAGTGTTAAAGTCTCCCACTATTATTGTGTGGTAGTCTAAGTCTCTTTGTATGTAGTTAAGAACTTGCTCTGTGTATCCGGGTGCTCCTGTATTGGTGTGTGTGTATTTAGGATCCTTAGCTCTTCTTGTTGCGTTGATCCTTTTATCATTATGTAATGTCCTTCTTTGTCTCTTTTGATCTTTGTTGGTTTAAAGTCTATTTTATCAGAGAATAGAATTGCAACTCCTTTTTTTTTTTTTTTTTTTTTTTGGCTCTCCATTTGCTTGGTAAATCTTTTTTCATCCCTTTATTTTGAACCTATGTGTATTCTTGCATGTGAGATGGGTTTCTTGGATACAGCACACCAATGGGTTTTCACCTTTTATCCAATTTGCCAGTCTGTGTCTTTTGATTGGGGCATTTAGCCCTTTTACATTTAAGGTTAATATTGTTATGTGTGAATTTTATCCTGCCATTTTGATGTTAGCTGGTTGTTTTGCTTGTTGACGCAGTTTCTTCATTGCATTGATGCTCTTTACCATTTGGTACATTTTTGGAGTGGCTGGTACTGTTTGTTCTTTTCTATGTTTAGTGCGTCTTTCAGGAGCTCTTGTAAAGCAGTGGTGACAAAATCTCTCAGTAATTATTTGTTCATAAAGGATTTTATTTCTTCTTCACTTATGAAGCTTAGTTTGGCTGGATATGAAATTCTAGGTTGAAAGTTCTTTTCTTTAAGGTTGTTGAATATTGGCCCCCCTCTCTTCTGGCTTAAAGGTTTCTGCTGAGAGATGCACTGTGTGTTTGATGGGCTTCCCTTTGCGGGTAACCTGACCTTTCTCTCCAGCTGCCCTTAGCATTTTTCCTTCATTTCAACCCTGGTGAACCTGACAATTATGTGCCTTGGCTTTGCTCTTCTTGAGGAATATCTTTGTGGTGTTCTCTGTATTTCCTGGACTTGAATGTTAGCTTGCCTTGCTAGGTTGGGGAAGTTCTCCTGCATAATATCCTGAAGAGTGTTTTCCAGCTTGGATTCATTCTCTCCATCACATTCAAGTAGACCTATCAAACGTAGATTAGGTCTTTTCACATAATCCCATATTTCCTGGAGACTTTGTTCATTTCTTTTCACTCTTTTTCTCTAATCTTACCTTCTCATTTTATTTCATTGAGTTGATCTTCAGTCTTGATATCCTTTCTTCTGCTTGGTGGATTCAGCTTTTGAAAGTTGTGTATGCTTCATGAAGTTCTTGTGTTATGTTTTTCAGCTCCATTAAGTCATTTATATTATTTTCTAAGCTGTTCATTATCATTAGCATTTCGTCTAACCTTTTTTTCAAGGTTCTTAGTTTCTTTGCATTGGGTTTGAACACGTTTAGCTCAGAGAAGTTTGTTATTACCCACCTTCTGAAGCCTGTTTCTATCACTTCATCTTACTCATTCTCCATCTAGCTTTGTTCCCTTGCTGGTGAGGAGTTGTGATCCGTTGGAGGGGGAAAGGCATTCTGGTTTTGGGTATTTTCATCCTTTTTGTGCTGGTTTCTTCCCATGTTTGTGGATTTATCTACCTGTGGTCTTTGTAGTTGGTGACTTTCAGATGGGGTCTCTGAGTAGATGTTATTTTTATTGATGATTAAGTTATTTCCTTCTGTTTTTCAGTTTTCCTTCTAACCAGTTAGTCCCCTTTGCTGTAGGACTGCTGGAGGTTCACTACAGATCCTGTTTGCTTAGGGATCGCCTGCAGTGGCTGCAGAATAATAAGGGTTGCTGCTAGTTTCTTCTTCTGTTATCTTTGTCGCAGAAGGATACTTGCCAGATGTCAGCCTGAGCTCTCCTTTATGAGGTGTCTGTTTGGTTATATGGGGGTCGGGGAGCTGCTTGAGGAGACAGTCTGTCCCTTATAGGAGCTCAAGTGCTGAGCTTTGAGCTCCATTTTTCTGTCGAGAGCTGCTAGGCAGGTACGTGTAAGTCTTTTGCAGTGGAACTCATAACGGCATTTTTTCCCAAGTGCACTGTCCTAGGAAGGTGGGGTTTATTTATAAGTTCCTGACATGCGCTGCCTTTTTTCAGAGCTGTCCTGTTTAGCAAGAAGGTAGCCTAGTCACAGTCTGCCAGCAGAGGCATTGCTCAGCTGTCACGGACTCTGCCCAGCTGGTGTATGAACTTCCTTGCAGTTTTATTTATAGAGGTATAGTTAGAACTGGCTCAGTGATGGTGGTCTGCCTCAGAAATGGCAGACTGACTCTGTAATGGTGGACTGCCTTAGTAATGGTGGATTGCTTCACTAATGGTGGACCACCTCAGTAAGAGCAGATTGCCTCAGTAGTGGCAGACTGCCTAGGTAATGCCAGATGCCCTTTCCCCCAACAGAGCTGGAACATCCTGGGTCCAGCTGCACTTGCTGTGAAACTCTCAATCCAAAGTGTTTCAGATTGCTGGTCTTTGTGGGGGTGGGACCCACCCAACCAGATCAACTGGCTCCCTGTTTCAGCCACTTTTTTTTTCAGTTAAATGGACAGCTCTGTCTCCCAGGCATTCCAGGTGCCAGTTGAAATGGCCACCCAGCTTTCTGTGAGTTTTTGTGTGGAGACCCACTGTGCCGGCTGATAACAGCTGTGCTAGAAACTCATGGTGCTTTTCAGCACAGGAATCTCCTGGTCTGTGGGCAGTAATAAGTCATTTGGAAATGTGATGATCACTCACCCTCTGTGTTGTTCTTGCTGGGAACTGCACTCCAGAGCTGTTCTTATTCGGCCAACTTGGATCACTTTTTTGAACTCAACCTTTTTATGGCTGCATAGTATTCCATGGTGTATATGTGCCACATTTGCTTTATCCAGTCTGCCACTGATGGCCATTTGGGTTGGTTCCAAGCCTTTGCTATTGTGAACAGTGCTGCAATAAACATATGCATGCATATGTGTTTATAGTAGAATGATTTATAATCCTTTGAGTATATACACAGTAATGGGATTTCTGGGTCAAATGGTATTTCTAGTTCTAGATCCTTGAGGAATTGCCACACTGTCTTCCACAATGGTTAAACTAATTTACACTCCCATCAGCAGTGTAAAAGTATTCCTATTTCTTATTCTCTCCAACATCTGTTGTTTCCTGACTTTTTAATGATTGTCATTCTCACTGGTGTGAGATGGTATCTCGCCGTGGTTTTGATTTGCATTTCTCTAATGACCAGTGATGATGAGCTTTTTTTTTAAGAAAAAATATTTAATACAATGTTTTAATAGCTGGGATGAGCTTTTTTTTTCATATGTTCATTGGCCTCATAAATGTCTTTTTTTGAAAGGTGTCTGTTCATATCTTTCACCCACTTTTTGATGGGGTTGTATTTTTTTTTCTTGTAGATTTGTTTAAGTTATTTGTAGATTCTGGATATTAGCCCTTTGTCAGATGGATAGACTGAAAAAATTTCTTCCCATTATGTAGGTTGCCTGTTCATTCTGATAATAGTTTCTTTTGCTGTGCAGGAGCTCTTAAGTTTAATTATATCCCATTTGTTAATTTTGGCTTTTGTTGTCATTGCTTTTGGTGTTTTAGTCATGAAGTCTTTGCCTATGCCTGTGTCCTGAATGGTATTGCCTAGGTTTTCTTCTGGGGTTTTTATGGTTTTTAGGTCTTATGTTTAAATATTTAACCCATCTTGAGTTAATTTTTGTATGAGGTTTAAGGAAGGGTCCAGTTTCAGTTTTCAGCATATGGCTGGTGAGTTTTCCCAACACCATTTATTAAATAGGGAATCCTTTCCCCATTGCTTGTTTTTGTCAGGATTGTCAAAGATCAAAGAGTTGTAGATGCATGGTTATTTCTGAGGCCTCTGTACTGTTCCATTGTTCTATATATCTGTTTTGGTACCAGTACCAAGCTATTTTGGTTACTGTAGCCTTGTAGTATAGTTTGAAGTCAGGTAGTATGATGCCTCCAGCCTTGTTCTTTTTGCTTGGCATTGTCTTTGCTATTCAGACTGTTTTTTGGTTCCAATTGAAATTTAAAGTAGATTTTTCTAATTTAGTGAAGAAAGTCAATGGTAACTTGATGGGAATAGCATTCAATCTGTAAATTGCTTTCGTCAGTTTGGCCATTGTCACAATATTAATTCTTCCTCTCCATGAGTATGGAATGTTTTTCCTTTTGTTTGTGTCCTCTCTTATTTTCTTGAGCAGTGGTTTGTAGTTCTTTTAGAAGAGAACTACATCCCTTGTAAGTTGTATTAATAGGTATTTTATTCTCTTTGTTGCAATTGTAAATGGGAGTTCACTCATGATTCAGCTCTCTGTCTATTATTGTTATAAGAATGCTTATGATTTTTGCACATTGATCTTGTATCCTGAGACTTTGCTGAAGTTGCTTATCATCTTAAGGAGATTTGGGGCTGAGACGATGAGGTTTTCTAAATATGCAAGCATGTCATCTGCAAACAGAGGCAATCTGACTTCCTCTCCTCCTATTTGAATATCCTTTATTTCTTTTCTTGCCTGATTGTCCTGGCCAAAATTCCAATACTATGTTGATTAGGAGTGGTTAGAGAGGGCATCCTTTCCTTGTTCAAGTTTCCAAAGTGAATACTTCCAGTTTTTGCCCATTCGGTATGATACTGGCCTGGATGTGTCATAAATAGCTCCTATTATTTTGAGATACATTTCATCAGTACCTAGTTTATTGAGAGTTTTTAGCATGAGGTGGTGTTGAATTTTATTGAAGTCCTTTTCTGCATCTATTGACATACCCATGTAGTTTTTGTCGTTGGTTCTGTTTATGCGACGGATTACATTTATTGATTTGTATGTGTTGGACCAGCATTACATCCCAGGGATGAAGCCGACTTGATTGTGGTAGATAAGCTTTTTGTTGTGTTGCTGGATTCAGTTTGCCAGTATTTTATTGAGGATTTTTGCATTGAGGTTCATCAGGGATATTGGCCTGAAATGTTCTTCTTTTGTTGTGTCTCTGCCAGGTTTTGGTATCAAGATGATGCCGGCCTCATAAAATGAGTTAAGGGAGTCCCTCTTTTTCTGTTGCTTGAAATAGGTTTAGAAGGAATGCTACCAGCTCCTCCTTTTATGCCTTGTAGAATTTGGCTGTGAATTCACCTAATCCTGGGCTTTTCTTGGTTGGTAGTGTATTAATTACTGCCTCGGTTTCAGAACTTGCTATTTGTCTATTTAAGGATTTGACTTCTTCCTGGTTTAGTCTTAGAAGGGTGTATGTGTCTAGGGATTTATCCACTTCTTTTAAATTTTCTGGTTTATTTGCATAGAGGTGTGTATAGTATTCTCTGATGGTAGTCTGTATTTCTGTGGGATCAGTACTGATATGCCCTTTATCATTCTCTTATTGTGTCTACCTGATTCTTCTCTCTTTTCCTCTTTATTAGTCTGGGCAGCAGTCTATTTTGTTAATCTTTTCAAAAAAGCAGCTCCTGGATTCATTGATTTTTTTTAAGAGTTTTTCGTGTCTCTACTTCCTTCAGTTGTTCTCAGATCTTTGTTATTTCTTGTCTTCTGCTTGCTTTTGAATTTGTTTGCTCTTGTTTCTCTAGTTCGTTTAATTGTGATGTTAGGGTGTCTATTTTAGAAAGATCCCATCTATGGTTTTGGAAGCACCAAATGTAGCATGTTTGTTTGGAACATCCTGGTTCCTAGATATAAAATAGTGAACAAGACAAAGTTCCAGACCTATAGAAACTTCTCATTGTAGAGAAAAAATACATGAAAATTGGCAAATATACAAGAGTGATAAAGGCAACATGACTGGATGCTGTGGAAGTGCATGATGGGGCGACCTACCTCAGAACGAAGAGATAGAGTCACATTTTCTGAGAATAAAAGGTTATATCTCTGCTGAGGTCTGAATGAAAAAGGCAGGCTGGCAAGAGGAGAGGAGGGAAAGAGAGATGGAGGAAGAATGTTTAGCCAGGGTTCATTGCAAGCTCTTCAAGATAAAGAGAGAAGATTGTGCTTAGGGAGTAGAAATAGTTGCATGCAGGAGCAAAGAGGCACTAAGAAAAGCTGAAGGCCACAAGAGGTTAAGTGACTTGTCCAGTGTGTCACCCACTTTGTCTTCTCTTTTGATTCATTAATGAACGTGTTAAATTGCAACAGATTCATTCATGACAAGTACAATTATATACCCTGGGAAATTTTCTGCCAAAAACTCTATTACAATGTATTCTCTGATAAATCCTTACCCTGGACTTGAGCTTGGCAGTTCTCAGATGGCAGCAACTAATCCTGGTCATCTCTGCACACCCTGCAGAGCCTGTTTATTGCCTTGTACACAGTTCATCTTTTCAGAGGTGTTTTGGTTGCTGAGATCCACATTAATGTAAATAACTGAAACATGAACAGTGACTGTAGGAAGATGTTTGATCTTCATTTGAGTGTATCTTCATATTGAGAAGCTAAATGCAAAGGCATGTGAAAAAAGCCAAAAACAAAAGCACAACGGCTTCTTTGATAGCATCCTGTTTGCTAGTCTCATTTGCTTCTGGTTTTCTTCCTGTTAGCAATCAATACAAGTCATCTGTAAGTCAAACAAAATTGAATTGATAAAATGATAAATTGACATGAGCCAATCTTAAGGGAGTCCTAAAATCATTAAGATGTGCTTTGCTTCCATTTATAACAATGTGCATGCAATACTGCATTCACATAATCAAATTATCTTATAATTTTATTTTGAAAAATCAAATATATTTCACATTATTTTGATACCAAAATACCAGGGTAATTTGTCGCTAATGGATGATTATGTTTGCTTTCTTTTTTTATTAGGTTCATGAAATTTTCAGGAATTAAAGTTAGTCCTGAGGAAAGTTCATGAATGTCTAATGCTGGGCTGTGGTAAGTCCTCAGTCTTCAGCCATTTTTATCTGGCAATAATATATACTTAGTTTGTTTGTCTGGGTTGGTTCAAAGCAGAATTTTTAATTTTGATCAATATTATCATTTCTTGTTATATTCTCAGATATTTCATATTATTTCTGTTAAAAATATTATTTATTACATAGTTTTCTAATTTGTTGTAGTAATAGTGTATTCACCTTATGTTTTTCTTTTGAATTCCTCATATTAGTAGTAGTAACAAATATGTTATTAGTCATGACCTTTCCACCATTTTACTAATGAATCATTTTAAATATTTTGGTAAAGTGAAAGAATTTTGAAGGAACATTTATGTACCACACATCTTGTTTCTACCATTAACAGTGTACTTGTAAATCTTTTTCAGCTGATATATATGTATTTTTTACTTAATTCTCTACCATATTCCTTTGTTTGAATTTTATACTTTACCCATTCTATTTTTTGTGAATGGGCTGTTTTCAGTTTTTGTCTATTATAAACATTCTGTAAAAAACATTTTTATATAATTTTTTGTTATACATTTGCATTCATTGCTATGGTGTATATATCAAGGAGTGGAATTGCTGGCATATAGGATTTATGCATATACAGCTTTAGTATATATTGCCAAGGGGTTTCTGAAGTAGTTATATTAATTCCAGAGTGGTTGTATTAATTTAAAATCACAACAGTATATAAGAGTTATAGTTGCTCTGTATTCTCACTAATACTTGGAATTTTTATTCTTGTTTTTTTATTTTAAAGCTATTTTGGTAGATGGATATCATGTTTTATTGTTGCTCTAATTCGGTGACTAATGACATTGAGGATCTTTCCAGGTGTTTTGTTTTGTTTTGTTTTGTTTTGTTTTGTTTTGTTTTGGTTACTATAGTTTTACAATAAACTTGGTATCTGTTTTAAAATTGTGTTTCTTAGTGTCCACTCTTTGTGTTATAATTTGCCTTCTTTTTGAGATGGGATCTCACTCCATTACCCAGGCTGGAGTGCAGTGGCACAATCCTAGCTCACTGAAGCCTTAGGATTGTGTGTGTGTGTGTGTGTGTGTGTGTGTGTGTGTGTGTGTGAAATGCCTGATGCATACTTTTACTCATTTAAAAATTAGATTGTCTGCTTTTTCTTATTAATTTGAATAATAGCTTCATATATCGTGGGCGTCTTCTCTCAGCTATATGTATTGGAAACCTCTGCCACTCAGTGGTTTGACTTCTTAACATCTTAATAACTTTTTATGAACAGAAGTTTTACTTTTTAATGAGGTCCCAATTATCAACCTTTTTGTTTATGCTTGGTGCTATTTCTGTCTTGTTTAAGAAATCTTTCATAGTTACAAGGTCATGAAGATATTCTCCTATGTAATCTTTTACAAGCTTTATAATTTTACCTTTCACATTTCAGTCTTTAAGTCACATTAAGCCAATCCATCTGGACTTATTTTTATGCATGAAGTCTAAGGGTCAAGGTGTTTAAAAATTTTCCTCCCATATGATTATCCAGTTAATCACCACCGTTTATTGAGAACACTATTAGTTCTCACTGCACTGTAGTAGGATCTTTGTTATAAAGTAGGTAACCATACATGTTTGAGGCTACTTCAGAACTCTCTATTATGTTCCAGCAGTCTATTTGTCTCTGCTTATGCCAGTACCATAGTGTTTCTATTACTATATTTTTACAATAAGCTTGTTATCTGATAGCGTAACTCCTCTAAGTTTGTTCTCCCTTAAGATTGTATTTCCTAGTATCTACTCTTTATGTTATAATTTGCATTCCTTTTGAGATGTGGTCTTACTCCATTACGCAGGCTGGAGTGCAATGGCACAACCATGGCTCACTGCAGCCTCAACCTCGTAGGCTCAAGTGATCCTTGCACCTCAGCCTCCTGAATAGCTGGAACTACAGGCATGTGCCACTACGTCTGGCTAACTTTAATTTTTAAGTTTTTTTGTAGAAACGGAGGTCTGTGTTGCCAGGCTGTTCTTGAAATCCTGGGCTGAAGTGATCATCCTATCTGGGCCTTGCAAAATGTTGGCATTATAGGCATGCACCACTTTACACAGCCATCATTTGCATTTTACAATGAGCCCATCAACTTTACCATAAACAAAACAGCTGAAATGTTTATTGGAATTGCATTAATTTTATACATATGTACACATACATACACACACATGTGTATATATACGTGTATATATGTGTATATATGTATTTATGTGTGTGTATATGTACACACATGTACACATATATGTGTGTATACACACATATATACGTACATATATGTGTGTATACACACACACACACACACACGTGTGTGTGTGTGTGTGTATATATGGTACCAGGTGAAGATGAAGAACTCAGGTGAATCCTGGAGAACACAGGCTTCATATATATATATATATATATATATATATATATATATATATATATAATTTGGAGTCAGTTGACAACTTTATGACACTGAGTTTTCCAATTCGCAGGTATACCATAATGTAAACCTTCACTTGTATATATCTTCAGTTTCTCTTGGTGTTGTTTTGCAGTGTTCTTGGTTGAATTACTTTCAGTGGATTTACTATAAGGTGTTTGATCAAATCTTTTAGAAATGGTATTATTTTTGAAGCTTTATTTTTAATTTTGGTAGATAGGATATCTAATGTCCTTGCTCCAGATTAATTTGTATCTTATGTTATCTAAAAATAATGGTGGCTCTATATCTCCATTTTCTATCTTTATTTCTTTTTTTGATAGCCTCTCCAGGACAGTGTCACATAGAACTGGTTTTAGTAGACTCTTATTTCATGTGTAATGATAAGAAAAAAGCTCAAAGGAAAAGACTTCTACATTTCACGTTAAAATATTTATTTTAGGTTTAAAAGTTCTTTATCTTCACTTTATTAGGTTATTCCTAGTTTGTTGAAAATCTGTTTCCTCATCATAAAATGGAAGACATTGTTAATTCTATCTAAAGAGTTGAATTTATATTTATAAATTTGTTCACAGTGTCTCTAGTCTTTTTTTAATTGAGGCAAAATTTATGCATAGTGAATTATACAGATCTTAAGTTTATGTAATTTGTTAAGTTTTGCCCACATATTCAACAACACTGTAAAGATTTAGAATATTTTCATTACTAAGAAATTCCCTTATGCCCCATCCCAGTAAATCTCTAACACACATTTGACTTCTTTCACAGATTAGATTAGTTTTTCCTTTTCCTGAACTTCAATAAAAAAGGAATATTAGGATTGTATTTTTTGGGAGGGGGATTTTGAATGACTTTGCCTCAACAAAATGTCTCTGAGATTCATGCATGCTGTTACATGTATCAGTAGTTTCTTCTTATTGTTGAGTAAGATGCCATTGAATGAATAGAACAACATTTGTTTTTCAATTCTGCTACCAATTGACAGTTGGATTGTTTTCAGTTTGGGGTTTTTGTGGTTAAAGCTGCAATCAGCAATTGTATAAAAGCCATTTTGTGGATTTGTCTATTACTTTCTCTGGGTAAATAGAAGTGGAACTATTAGATATAAGATAGATGTACATTTGAATTTGCCAAAGAGTTTTCCAGAGTGGTTTATTTATTTTACATTTACAGTAGCAGTTTATGAGACTTGCAATTGCCCTATGTTCTCACCAGTTTGGTGCTGTGCTAAGCTAATCTTGGTGGAGATTAGCTAAGGCCTCTCAGAAGTCTCAAGGTGTTATCCAAGCTCAGAGTCTCATCAGATGCTTGAATCGGGAAGGATCTGTTTTCTAGCTTGTATTCATTAGCAGGATTCAGTTCCCCATGGATTGTTGGGCAGAGGGTGTCAGCTACTTGCTGGCAACTGACTGAAGGCTTCTCTGAGTTATTTGCCATGTAGCTTTCTCTATAGGGCAGCTTACTTCAGCAAAGCCAGCAATGGAGAGAATCAGTAGTTAACATCTGGTAGCAGGGTAGAAGTTACCATCTTATGTAATGTTCTCAAGGAAGTAACTTCTTAACAACTTTGCCTCATGCTCTTGATTAGAAGCAAGTTACAGGTCCTGCTAACACTCCAGGGGAGGGGATTGTACAAGGGTATGAATAGGAGGTAGGGATAATTGGGGCCATCTTGGAGTTTGTCCACCTCAACTAGTTTCAGGGATAATTAGAGCCCTTCACCAGAAATGCGCTTTTTTTGTGTCTTAGCCATAACATCCTGGAGAGTAATGTCACAGCTTAATATGACCAAATAAATGTAATAGGGTGGGGCATGTTAGGAGAACTCAGGGTTTGTAGTTAGATGTGTTCCTTCATGTGGAAAAAGTCCAAGTACAATCCAACGAGGGGCTCCAAACTGTGCCTCCTTAATGTCCCAACAGAAACAGGGCACCAACTATGCCTCCTGGCACATGAGACAGACGTTCACCATCTGGGGATGTGTTAGCAGGCAGCACGTCTCTGTCAAGGCATGGAGATTTTCTGGCAGTATTCCAATTCTTGGGAGGGACTTGTAAGAATATGGGTAGTGTTATGATTTAAAAGTGGCCCCTCCAAATCTCAGATGTGGCCAAGGTGATAGTAGTAAGAGGTGAGATATTAAGAGGTCATTAGTGCATGAGGGCTTCTCCCCTCATGAATGGGATTAAGACTATTATAAAAGAGGCTTCACAAAGCATTTGTCTCTTGCCCTTCCTCCATGTGAGGGCATAATGTTACTCCCCTCTAATGGATGCAGTCCTCTCTAAACAATCAAATTTGCTGGTGCCTTGATCTCAGACTTTTCAGCCTCGAGAACTTCGAGAGAAAAATGTCTATTCTTTATAAATTACCCAGTCTGAGATATTTTGTTGTAGCAGCACAAGAGAGACTAAGACAGGTAAGGAGCCAATACTGGGCATAATAGCAATATAAGGAAATGGGTCTAAGACATAACTGTCATGTGTAAATTATCAGAACGAAGGCAAAAATTTTAGGAGTAGGCTTAGAGATGAGAAACATAGCTCTCAGGACCAAGTTACCAGGTAAAGACCAGCTCAGGTGAATCCTGGAGAATGCGGGGTTCTTAAATTCATAAATTTCTCTTACCCTCGGACTAAATTGACTTTAGGGAATGGATTTAAATCTGCAGCTATGTGGGGGAGAGAGTCCTAGAACCCAAAAATCTTATAGAATTGATCATCAGGAGACTCCTCCAAGGCTTTGGAGGCTGGATATAAAAGTAACCTTACTTTCGCTTCCTTTTTACCCTCTCTTTTGGAAACACCATCTCCAGTGTCTAAGTAATCGACCTCTCAAGGACATTTCTATTTTAAACTTTTTTCTAGTAGTAGAATAAAATGCCTATGACTTAGCATGGGATTTTGAATATTCTGGGATAGGTAGAAGAGTTGCATGGGAAAGTGGCATGCTGTGTCTATGTCTTTCTGAAATTGTATCTATAGATAACTACTTATCTTTCAATAAAAAGACTCCTGTCCATTCATTTGTTGGGTGATGTTTGAGAAGCTACTGGTACTATGAACTGTACTCGTGCTGGGATAAAAATATAATTTAAAAAATGCACTTTATTTCTACCCTCAAGCTCTTTTATTCTAATGAGGCTTCAGACTTAGCAGTGATTTACACACGTGGTAAAGTTGTAACTCAAGTTAGGACATAGCAAAGGAGCCACAGAATATCCTAGTTACAGGTTATCATAGAAGAGTGGACTGGGTCATGAGTACTCTTTTATGCTGAGTTAAAGATTTTATTGTTTTTCAAACTTTATCAGTAAGCAGGGGAGCGAGCATTTTTTTTGGTTTTAAAAGATCACTTGGCTGTATGGTCAAGAATGGATTGAAGAGGAACAAGAATGAGTTCAGGAAGATTTGTAGGATAGATACTGCAGTAAAATATAATGTAGCCCGGACTAGTGTGGTGATCCTAAAAATGCAGGAAATACATAGATTTTAAAGTTACTTAAAGAGGTAAAAATCAGCAGACTTTAATGCAGTGGTGCTTGTACAACTGAGTGATGGTAGCTCTAGCCCCTGGGACAGCTAACACTAGAAGAGGCTGATGTATTTTTGGGGAAGATAATTTAGGAGAACATCATGAGTTTAGATTTGGATCTGTTGATTTTGAGAGTTGTTTGCAGTGTTAAAAAGAGAATGTGAGTTGGGAAGTTGCTAGGTGGGTCTAGAATTCAGAGTAAAAGTTTGGGCCATAGGCAGCTCTGGTAATAGTTAGCAATTCCTGGCATGATGACATCACCCAGGGAAGACAATAAAATGAGAAATAAAAGGAAATAACAAAGAGAAATAAATGGACCAGAATGCCACATATACCTTAAAAAGGCTTCTGAGTCACATGAGCTTTTCCAAAAACACATTGATTCAATTTGATTTTTTTCACCAATCATTTACCGTGACTTTGGGGCTGAGAGATTTTGGAGAAATATCTAGTAAGTATATAAACTGAATGAAGTGGTTAGTCTGAAAGGTCTGTAAATATAGAGTGTCTTTTTTATTACAAACCTGACTAAAAGTTGAAAATGCAAATAAGTATGTGGGTGGAGAAACAGGAAGTATCTATATTAAATTGTGTTTTATTTTCCAGACAGAATTAAAATAATTTCAAAAAAGATGAATAATACCAGTTATACACATGAGAGTGAGGGCATATTACATGAAAATGTGTTATGTCTCTACATGGTAATGGGATCTTTTTCCATCCTCTCAGTTCAGAGAAAATAATTCCTCTTATTGGATAATTTCTATATTTGAAAACTTGAAAGGCAGAGACTAATTTAATCAAATAGCCAGAGTCTGAATTGCTTCATATTTTGACTTCAAATACAGAGAGAGGAATGCACTTACTAAGGATGGCTAGTGATTAAG
Source organism: Saimiri boliviensis (assembly GCF_048565385.1). Classification (NCBI taxonomy): domain Eukaryota; kingdom Metazoa; phylum Chordata; class Mammalia; order Primates; family Cebidae; genus Saimiri; species Saimiri boliviensis. The sequence continues at coordinate 196,143,716 of NC_133449.1, read as the reverse complement.
ACAGGAACCTCATGAAACCATCGGAGGCCATGCTCCTTAAAGGATTTTTTAAAACCTCAATTTTTTTTCCTCTGCCTTAAAGATCTCTAAATATAAAACAATTTTATCTCTCTTATTTGGGAAATCTTCAATGTCAAATGAGTGGAGTTCTTTCCCATGTTGAATTAAAGTCTCTCTTGCTACTGTTAAGGATATTTATTCTTTTTTTTTTTTTTTTTTTTTTTTTTTGAGACGGAGTTTCGCTCTTCTTACCCAGGCTGGAGTGCAATGGCGCGATCTCGGCTCACCGCAACCTCCGCCTCCTGGGTTCAGGCAATTCTCCTGCCTCAGCCTCCTGAGTAGCTGGGATTACAGGCACGTGCCACCATGCCCAGCTAATTTTTTTGTATCTTTAGTAGAGACGGGGTTTCACCATGTTGACCAGGATGGTCTTGATCTCTCGACCTCGTGATCCACCCGCCTCGGCCTCCCAAAGTGCTGGGATTACAGGCTTGAGCCACCGTGCCCGGCGGATATTTATTCTTACTCAGAATGACTCGCATTGTTTAGAATCTTTCATAAAATAATTTTTCATGTAATTGTCATGAAGTCAGATCTTGGCCTCATCATCCAAGTTAAAATCACCAAGCAAAGGAGCAGTATGTAATCACATATTTAATGTGGAGAAGAAAAAGTCAAAGGTAGCTTTGGGGAAGAGAAAAACTCTTTTGCTCTACCCTCTTAGGTTCATTGGCAGGGGCCCTATAAAATAAACTGAGAAAAGACATATTAACAAGAAAAAAGGAAAACAAATTTCATCTGACGTTAGCTTTTCCTAACACAGGGGCCTTCCTAGAAAAGAAGTGAAGCTTCAAAGAAGTGGATTGGCCTGAGAATTTATGTACCATTTTTAACAGAGTGATAAATTCTGGAAATATGACAAGGCAAAGAAAGGTTTTTTAGCTGCTAGGAGTGGTAAATTGTAGGAAGATAGATAATGGGAGAAGCTAGTGGAAGATCAGGGTTCTCTTAGTAAGGCTGGGTTTTTCAGGTTCATCTACGTGTCAACGTTTTGTCTTCTTTGTGGCCACAAACTTCCTTGGTGGAGGGAATCATGGCAGTCCTCATTGCTCAGGAGTTTCTGCTTTTAGTCAGATAAAGGAAGTCCTGGCAACTTCTGTTAAATCTAATTTTCCTTCAGTTCAAAGTAATCCTTATGTCAAAATGACATATTTTGGAGTAGCATATTTTGGGGTGACATTTTGATCACCTTCTGTTAGTGATAACCTACAGGATAAACAACTCTAGCCAGTTGTCCCTTTTCTTATAAGTCTCTTTTCCAAACTTTCAATGTATATTTTGATTCTTCTGGTTTTTCTGTTAGTTACTCAGATTAGAAGTGGATATGTAGAAGGACATTTTCACGTGTGAAAAGTTAAATTGATGCAGGACCTTATTCTTCATCCTGGACTGCACTGGTGGAATTTATTTACTCATCAAAAACATTTTTTAAGAGACAGGTCTCACTCTGTTTTCCAGGCTGTAGTGCAGTGGTGCAATCATAGCTCACTGTAACCATGAACTCCTGGGCCTAAGTGATCCTCTTGCTTCAGCCTCCTGAGTAGCTGGGATAATAGGCATGTACCACTATGCCCAGCTAAGTTTTAAATTTATTTTTCTTTTTTTGTGGAAATGAGGTCTTGCTATGCTGCCTAGGTTAGCTTTGAACTTCTGGGTTCAAGTGATCCTCTCACCTTAGCTTCCCAAAGTGCTGGAATTACAGGTGTGAGCTTTTCTAGTCCTTAGTTTATTCCAGGTACTGTTAAAGGTTCTAGGGTTGCAGCTGAGAAAATAAATCAAAACACAGCTCCTCTCATGGACCATGAATAAAATGCACTGATTGTACAGTTTATTCTGGGACTGGAAACTGGATTATTACTTGCTAATCTATTTGTTTTCAGTTAGCACCTCGGTGTTGGTGGCTTTCTCATCAATCATCTAACCAGCATTCTCTGAGTGTCCACTCCTGCCAAGCATTAGGCTTTTGTGTAGCTGGTAATCTACCTAGGAAGAGGAAATCAAAACAGATCATTGCATGACAATTTTAGGCAATCAAAATGTTTCACACAGTAACACAGGATTAATAATGTGGCCTTGACTATTAGTTCAATTCTGTGATTTCTGAGGTGTTTGCCAAATTATGTCATGAAATACTTTCTTTTCCCTTCACAATATTAGTTGGCGGGATATATAAAATGTAAAAATAATTTGATGTCTGCCTGCATACCTATCAACTAATAGAATTACTCTTGTGACATGGTGAAGTTCTAATTCTGTTCCTTTATTCTATGACTCTGTTTGCTCAGAATGAATTTAGTAAGATGTCAGGCTTTCATTGAGTTCAGTAAGCCTTGTGATTATTCCATTGATTGATTTTATTAAAAATAAGCTTACAAGCAGCAAAATGTTGACAATAATTTATATCTTCCAGGGAACATCAAACTTTACTAATTTATGCAATTTTTTTCCTTATTAACTTGCTTTGTAAGCATTGTAATAAATACCAACCATTTGTCACCTGTAAAAATGCTTTTACTGTTCCTCAAATCGTAGCTAGCATTGTGCAAGTTTTAAAGACAACAAATTAACATTCTATGCTGTGGGTTAACTACTGGAAACCTTGTATAATGGCATTTGATTATATAAGGCTGATGATTTAGTCTTATAAAAATCCTACTTAATCACTTGGGTAACTTTCATCATCTTTCATAAAAGAAGGTGACATGAATGCCAATGATGATAGGGAAATGTCAGATTCTCTTTCTACCAGCAGTTGGTACCCAGACTTCCAAAGATTTGACACTTTATTTGAATACTGGTAGGCTGTCTGCAATTGAGAAATTATCATTCTGGGTGATTTGGGAAATGTTGGTTTACTCAGAGAAAAAAAGGTAAGATTAAAAGGGGAGAAGGAAGTTGTAGTAGACATGTTTTAGGGTATCATTCAGCTAAAGAGCCTGCCCTTTCTTTTGCTGTTCCATCCCAGATTTGTGAAGAGTGAGCCACCCAGCTTTGTACTAATATAAGCCCCTGCACTCTTGGTGATAACTCCTTGGTTTCTTGTTATATATATATATATATATATATATATATATATATACATGCTGGTAGGAATTTCTTCTTTGGGCTTTTGAAATCAGGATGCAAAGACAACTGGCATACATTTAGATGAGAATGGGATTGTAACAACAAAATTTAGGAGCTGTGAATAAAAATTTCTGCCCTGTGGATGAAGGAGGGAGAATGTGGATCTATAGAGAATGAGAGGAAAGAAGCAGAGTTTAGTGAGCAGAAGACATAAGAGTCTGCTGGGCTCTTGTTCATTCCGGGTGAAGTGGTAGTGGAATGCTTACCCTGGAGCCAAGTGGAACATCAGACCTCTTCAAGTCACAGAAAGAGAGAGAGTCGGGGAGAGGTGGATCCCCATGGGAAAACCAGAGGATCATTGCTAGAGGAGGGGAGAATGAATGTCAGGAAAACAAAACAAAGGAGGTTCTCTGCAGCCAGAGAGGCAAAGGGAGAATTTTTTAGATAACTGAAAGTTTTTTTGATTATCTGACTAAAGTTACAAATCACATGAGTCATTGTAGAATTTGAATTAAATTTTTTTGAAAAAATGTTTAAATGTAAATGATAAATACACTACTATTTTCTTGATCTTTATTAACATTGATTTTGTGATTATTTGATCAGGATTAGGGTGATGCCTCATGTATATAATACATGAACAAAAGGATTCTTTCTAATGAACTGTGAAATCATGGCATAAGAGGGTTGCTGTTTATCCACTTAAGCAAATGCTTCAGGAGGCAGTATAGCGATATCCATTACTTCATGCATCTATTGCTAATGATTACAAATGTGTTTTGTGGCTCACTTCGAAGGGTACAACAGTATTTAGTAATTCAACCTACAGGTGGCATTTTCTGCAGGTATTTTGGTTTGGTAAATTTCTACTTGGCCTTCATCCAGTTTTGATTGTCCAGCAAGTTGTGGGAGACTTTGGTTTTGAACAGCTGTCAAATAATTTATTCTCTTTAAAGAATTATTGAATATTAGGGATGAGGACATGTCCTCATCTTTTGCTTCCCTGGACAATTACCCATTTCTATTAATCATAATATTACCATCTGCTTCCATGAGTATAAAAAGCCATGGAGGGAGAGAGTCAGAAGGTCTTGTTTGATAATAGTCATTTGTGGCCTTCTCTGCTTGTAAGAAGGCTAGGAAGGCTCTGTGACCTTCACAATGGTAGACATTTAGCTACAGAAACAATGTGAGTAGAAAATGTAAGCAGAGAGCCAAGAGGGAAATTTAATTTCTGGCTTAATTTTTACAGGAGAGATCAGGACATGACTAAGCATATCGCCTGAGCTTGCTTATGAGTAGCCAAATAGACACAGACCTAGGATCCTGCTGGGAGTGTTCTAACCTTACCTTTGTACCTGCATTGAGTATGGCCGATCTGAGAACCTCAGTAGCTCTTTTCACGTAGGCTTACAGAGGGCAGCCAGGATCATGTTCAGTGTTCATTCTCCTACCTCTCCCACTCCGACCACTCTGGTCACCCTCTGAGTGCCTCACCCTTCCTTTTCCCAGTAAACATAGTGGATACCACAGCTTATTCCCTGACAGGAGTCCTGTCTGAGGGGCCACCTGGTAGTAGTCAGCACCCGTACATGGGCCTCTGTTTCTTCAGCAGTGGCAACATGTACTTGGGTGGTAACAATCTGCCTTTGCAATGACTGGAGAGTAGTGAACTACTCAAGCCATGGATTGTCTGTATGTAGATGTGGATCCAGGCATCCAGAAGAGAGACAGTCAAGAGGCCTGGAGGAAATAAGATTGGACTTGTTTAGAAAGGAGTAGGAGCATTGAGGGGGAGGTCATTGAGGAGAGGCGGAAAAGCTTTCAGTGGGAAGAACTGCATGACCCAATACAGAACTTGGAATATTAACAGTAGTAGTAGTCCTTGAGCCCTCATGTCATGCAAGGCACTGTGCCACATGTTTGACATGCATTATCTCATTTAATCCCTTGATCTGCAGTCCAGTGTTCTGCCTCTGAGCTATACCTTCTCCTTCATTTAGCCCTATAGGTAAGTGCTGTTACTGTTCTCATTTCAGTGCAGAGGAAAGAAGCTCAGGGAGGTGAACTGGTTTGCCAGATATCACAGAGTTTATAAGGGGCAGAGGCTGGAGTACATTAAACAGATACAGCTACAAAGAGGAGGAAAGTCTGGCCTTGCTGTCACCAAGAGTTTGTGTCATATAGAGCTGCCCTGCAGTAATAACTTAGCACAGCTGTACAGTTACAGAAGTGCGGAGCTGTAAAAAAAGGGGTTACCTTTATAGTGTTTCCCTAGCTTAGTGAAAAAGCAAGTCTTGAATTCACAATTTCCAGGAGCCACAGTGCCGTATTGTTGAGTCATTTGAAATTCATTTTCATCCCATTCTCCAGAAAACCTCAGAACCTCAGTAATGTCAACACATCAGCAGGTACACACACACACACACACACGCACACACACACACACACACACACACACAGAGTCTCTCACTCACTCACTCACTCACAAGAAAAAAAGAGATTTATTGTGAGGAGTTGGCTCATTCCAATTATGGAGGTCGAGAAGTCCTGCAATGTACAGTCTGCAAGTTGGAGAAGCGGTAAAGCCAATTCAGTACAGGTCTGAAGGCCTGGAACCAGAGTTGTATATCCCAGTCCAAGGGTAGGAGAAGATGAGCTGAGTTGTCTCAGCTCACCAGTGAGGCAGAAAAAATAAGAGGTGACAGATGCCTCCTTCCTCTGGCTTAGGTTCAGGCCCTCAGTGACTGAATGATGCCCACCCACACTGGGGAGGGCAGGCTGTCTTATCGAATATGCTGATTTGCATGTGGATCTCAGTCAGAAACACCCTCACAGATGCATCTAAAAATGTTTATTCTGGGCATCCTGTGGCCCAGTCAGATTGACACATAAAGTTAACCATCAGACATAAATGCACTGGATGCCTGTGATCTGTTAAGCATAACTAAAACCACATTCTCCAGGGCACAGCTGAGGGTGTCCTTCTCACTTTTCCACACTCAGGAACAACTGAAGGAGGTGGCATCTCCAGAGACAAAATGGAGTCAGGATGGGGGAGAGGATGAGGCTGTAGGCCATGGAGGCTGACAGACTTTGGCCTTAATCCCAGGGCCTTAATTTCTTCATACAGAAGAGGAGGAGGATAATGCCAATCTCATGGGGTAGATACAATGAGAAATGAGCAAAACCCCCAAAGGTGTTGATGCCTAAACATGTAGTACATTAAATGCTCAGTAAATTTTACGGAAGGCGTGTTGCCAGTAGAATCAGTTTATTCCTTTGTAAGTTTGGTTAGAGGTGTTTCCAGATTCAGCCAGAGCAATCCAGTGGGTTGGCCCAGGAGCGAGTTCTGGAGCTCAGAGTTCTGACCTTGCAAGACCACTCAATGTTCTCACTACTTTGCGCTCCATTATTAAAGAGTCCCATAGAGAGAGAGCATGTTCACACAACCAAATCATATTTAGATACACAAAAGTCTGACAAATTAGGGAAATATTGTGAATTGTCTAATTTATAAGTATTTTCCATTGGCAACCTTTAGATAAGAAGCTTTTTTGTGCTTTAATTCTTTTTCCAATTAAAGAGCATGTATTTATGCAGACCAGTTTTCTAATCTGCCCTCAGCATATCTAGCCAATGTTATTTTTAACCACCTTTATTTGGCACATTATTTAATAGAGGTGGGCTGCTCATCTCCCAGGCCCCCTCTATTTTCTGTGAAGTTCTCTTCTCTATATGCTGAACATTTTAATTCTTCTTATTGGAAGCATCCTTTCTTCCTTCTGTCCGATCATGTCCTCTCTTTTCTTCAAGGCTCTGTTTAAAATCCATGTGTTCTAAGAAGCCCTCATTGTGGGCCTCAGTCCTCTCTACTTGCTCTGGTCTTTCAGAATAGCATACGATACTTTTGAAATCCACAGAGCTCCAGAAAAGCCTTCATCACTAAGCAAAGTGACTGTAGCCCAAAGGTTCTGACTGTCTGCATGGCTATGCTGATCAAGAAAGACCGAGGCAGTTTTCCTATATCTTGGTATCTGGCACAGGTTTTGAGGACAATTGAGATGCTGGAGATCATCAGTATCATGCCATTAGGAGATGGAAAGTCACCAAGAGCGAAAAGAAACACAGCATGCGCGCATGTGCAAAGTTATTATTTACTCAGTAAAGGTCATATGAGAAATCTACACCAGGGAAGGTCAACAAGGGCAGTGCTGTACTCTCTGATAATCATTTATCCAGGGAGCTCTTGACATTTTTTTTTTATTTTAAAATAAAGCCCTAAACATTTTGGAAATGTACCTGTTTTCTGATGTTTCATTAAATTATACTTTAAGTTCATTTTTCATGTGAAAAATGAGCTTTAGGCTTCCGTATGATGAATCGTTTCCTCCTGTGTGACAGCGGTGGAGGAAGTTAATTTAGCGCTGCTGCAGATATCCTGGTTGTCTCCTGTTTTATTCTGGGCTGTTGATTAATAGGATTACACTGGAGTGACTACAGCTGCCAATTTGTTTATCCCATCACTGGGGTCAGCGCTGAGGATCTTATTTCATGTTTCTCTGGTTCTGAAACCTGTTTTGTCATGTTTGTAATGTAATAAACTTCTGCTGTATCATCACCTTATCACCCTATGGGGTGTTCAACTAAGCTAAATGAACTCTCTAGCCATCCATGTTGTGGAAATCTGAGTCGTTTGTTCACAAAGTATTGATTGAGCACCAGTGGTGAGCAATATCTTGTATTGTGCTGAGAAAATCAAGGCCATTGCACTAGACACAGAAGGGGAGACCAGTTTATACTTTGGGAACCTGATGAGTGGCAAAGTGTAAGCAGTGGAAGAGGGGGAGATGAAATGAGAAGTGATTGATAACTATCTAGGCTTCAGTATCATCAATAATAAAGCAAGTAATTAGGCCAAATAATGTTTTTCTATTTATTCAGATTGTGGAACACGTTGCCATTTGGTGGAATGTCAAAAAATACTGACACTTAGTTCCACTATGTAAACTAGGAGATATATTTTATAAGTATGCATATGCTGTGTGATTCTGAGCATGGCATACTTAAAAATATGAGCTGCCGTGTCTAGGGAGCAGTACTTCCCTTAAACCTGGGCAAATGGGGCCTCTGTCCTAGGCTTTATAAATTGGGGTGTCTTGCACCTTGACTATGTCTTCTTTGAAATTTTCTAAATTCCCCTATGATGCCTGGAATGGTCCGGGGATTGGTAGTCCCATCTAGTCAGGGTGCCCTGAGCCTGGGTTGGAACATGCATGGACCTCAGTCTTATTTTTTCCTTTTGGAAGTATTTGGAGCTCTTCATCACACATGACAGATTAACCAAATATCCTGAGGACCTGTGGAATTTGCACCTGTGGGAGCATCCCAGGGTTCCATGGCTGGACTCAAATGGTAGGACTCTGGTTTCGAAGAGCAGTTTGCTAAGCTGATCACTCCTACAAGCCCATGTTATTTCCTTTGTGAGCTTACACAAGACTGGGCTACCAGCATGGTGCACATGTGATCAATGTGATCAACTCTCACATATGTACATAGGATGAGTTCAGAGTCCTGGAGTACTCCTGGTAAACAACTATCCCTTGGACCTGAGCCATGTGTATGGACTCATGTACTGGCTCTTGCTTGCCCCTGTGTGACCTGCAGAGTCATCTTTGGTCTGCAATACAGAAGGCAGCAAGATTGGAGACAGATGTCCTTTACCCATAAGCCCCCTGCTGCTGACAATAAGGGAAGTTGCCCCATCCCCTCCATAGGTTCCATTCTACATGTTAGACCACCCCTGGGAGTGGCTGCACCTCTTTTTCTGATAAGCATTTTCAGACTGTGGCTCTGTAGTGCCAACTGGCCCTCCCAACTGATGTCCTCTCTTGCCTCTGATCAATGTGGTGACATCATGCTCTCCCAGCTTGTTTTTAAAGTATGTTGGATAAGTGAGAGGCATTTCTTGCCCCAATGGAAACACTCCTTTTATGCCCACCTGGGTGGCTGTGTGTGGAAGGCAACAGTATGATCAGCATTGAAAAGGACCACACTCAAAGAATGAGAAGATTATGTTAAGAGTTTAAAGAAGGCAAGGGATTGGAGGATGTGTTGTTTTGTTTTATGCCAAACAATTTTGAAGAGTAAATTTACGCAATCAAAAAACAAGTTATTTATGTTTTTGTGCATCCTCTGAGTGACACTTGCATTTGTAGGCATTGTCAATGAAGCACAATAACAACTTTTGTGAGGATCATTAGAATCCAGTTTTATAGGAAGCACAATCAATGATGTGATGTCAGGAGTTATAGTGTAATCAGCATTACATAAATGGAGTTAGGGAACTAAAGAGGCAAGAAGGCCTATATTTTTAGAAATCTGAACATTTCTGAAGGGCCATGGCATTGTGAGTAATAACATCATTGCTACCTTTTTCTCTCAGGAGGCAGTATGACAGAGCCAAAAATGTTGCAGATGACAGTAAAGAGTATGGGCTGATGATTCCTGTACCTGGACAGGAAGAGATGGTGCTTGAACACTAAAAAGAATCTTCATATGCACTGATTGGAAAAGAAACCAGCCAGGCATGGTGGCCCACGCCTGTAATCCCAGCACTTTGGGAGGCTGAGGCAGGTGGATAACCTGAGTTCAGGTGTTTGAGATCAGCCCGGCCAACATGGTGAAACCCTGTCTCTCCTAAAATATGAAAATTAGCCGGGCTTGGTAGTGTGTGCCTGTAATCCCAGCTACTTGGGAGGCTGAGCCAGTAAAATTGCTTGAACCTGGGAGGCAGAGGTTGCAGTGAGCCAGTATTGCACCACTAGACTCCAGTCTGGGATACAGAGCAAGACTCTGTCTCCAGAAAAAGAAAAAAAAGAAAGAAACCAGTATGTATATCTTTTCTACTCATTATTCTGTCCTTTCATTGAAAAATAACTATACTTTATGTGAGCCCATGAATTCATATTATATTTTAAAGACCAAACTGCTAGTATTAGACAAGGCCCTGCAAAATTAATTGCCAAATGCCCCTCACTCTCTAGTGATGGCCTCGTTGGGTAGGATACTTATTAGTGGTACTCAGGAAATAAGATGATGCTCTCTGTGCTGCCCATTGGATAATTTGTTTTGAGCTTGGACTCAGAGCTGGAATTAATTCTCCCCAACAAAAAAGGAGAGGAATATGAAGTACCCTACTTCTTAGCAGAAAGAAAACAAAAGAGGAAGAAGATGAGTGATAGAGAGAGGAGGAGACACATGGAAGAGAAGCCTGCTCGGCTGCAGAGAAGAGAAATCACCCCTGGGGTGGGAAGTTTTTATTTATCTAAAAATTAGAGGAAAGCAAATTCTTGTAAGTAGAAGAAGAACACGCTATATTTTAAAATATCTGCATTATGTAGTTAGGAACACAGATTCCACATTTTTTTGTGACTCATAATCAAGAGGTTTTAGAGAGTGACATGTGTATCCATTCTAGAGCAGATTTATGTGTGACAGATGATAATGTGAGAGACGGTGTATAAGGATGGTAGGAAATGAATAATGTGACACAAAGATGAATCCATATTATCAGTGCACCAGGCACCACTCTTGCTGAGGCACTGTTTTCTTTTGTCAAGATACCTTATATCTCTGATTCACTGTAATTTTTCAAACAATTATTGCAGATTCTTTACTCAAATTTGCTGCCTTATTGTATCTACTTTTTTCTCTGTGTTTGGAGGTTTGCAGGTATTCAAACCAAGCAGGTGCATCCTTAATATAACATTACTTACTTTGAGTTCTAATACTCTAAGATGTACATTTTTAAATGTTTTTTGTCAGATCAAATAAAAAGGTCCCTCTTGTCTTCAGCCTTTTTCATAAGCCTCAGCCCATTTTTACTTTGATCTTCTAGGTTCATGTCAGCCTGTTTTATTTCTCTTAGATTGTATGCTCCTATCCTTTTTAAAATATGTGCCTGTGAAACTTTGTCCCCTTGGGGACTCCCTGTGCAGCCACCCTGGGTTCTTGATGCTCTTTCCCTTGCTCTTACTAATTGGAATCATGGGCTAACCCAGGTCTTGTCAGTTACACAGCTGCTTTTTCAACATGTCTGATCCTTACTGCTTCTTTCCTTCCCACATTTTTGTGACAAGAATGCTCTCTTATACAGAAAAAGCTAATTCTCAATAATTAAAGTGTCATAAATGCCTCATGCTTGTTACAGTTTATAACATATATATTTGGGTATAGTTTTCATTGAATTCCTTTATTTTCTGCTACTTTGATCAGTCAAGTTGTTGGCCATCATAAAGGCAGGATTGAGGCTAGGATGATACGTGGATGAAATTGTCAAAGGAATAACTTCAAAAAGGTTTTGGACATTCAAATAAAAGAAAAAGTAAAGAACCTTCAGGTAACTCTTTATAAAACAAGCTATTTCCCCAAATCACAAATAATTCTTAAATATTTGTTACTTTTCTTCGGAGACCTAGAAAGGAAAAATCACAGAACAAATGCCATGAGTGTTTGCAAAACTGGAATTCACTGTGGGCAGTGAGGTAAGAGACACTGTATGGACTTTGGAGAATCTTTATAAGTAGAAACTACGGCCTCAAAAACCATGATCTGCCCCCTGGAATTTCATGTGTGTGAAGTAAGGGGCATTGTGTGTTGCCTTTGGAGCATCAGAATTATAACAAGTAGAAGCTATCAGCTCTATTAACTTCCCTCCTGCCCACGTTACCTTTCTGACCTCAACTCCTGTTACTCTCTCCGTTGTCTGCTCCAGTCCAGGCAGCCTTCTTCCTGTTCGTTGGAAGACAGTTTGGCCTCAGGATGGCGCAATTGCTGTCTTCTCTGTTCTCAACATCTTTGTCTAAGAAATTTGCATTGCTTGCCTTCTCATTTCTTTCTGGTCTTCTATCACATTTCTCCAGCTCAATGTGACCTTTCTGTCCACATTATATAAAATTGGTATACACTTCCAACACACACACCTTGTATTATTCTTCTTGGCTTTATTTTTCTTCTTTCCATTATCACATCTATCATTAGAAATATTTTATTTTTTTATCTTGTTAATTCTTCCTTCTCAATCATCAGAGGTAAGCTTTGGAGGATGAAGATTTTTTCTGTTCTGATCACCCCTGTGTCCTCAGCAAATACAGTAGGAACTGAGATACAGTAAGTCCTCAATCCATATTTGTTGAATGAATAAATAAAACCTCAACTAAAACGGGCAGTTGGTTACCTAAAATTTTGCTCTAATTTGTGTATATTAGAGAAATAGTGTTATAATAGAATATGTTAGACTTAAGGGTTTGTTTCCCCAAATTTAACTTTCTACCCTCATGGTAGTTGTTAGACTAACAGTTAAACAAATAAAAGTCTTTACCCACCATTTTTAAAAGTCTTGCTGAAACTATCTAGAACTTTTCTTTGGGGGATGGGGCTACTTTCTCTCTGTTGTCTTAGAGTCTCAGCTGAAATCAAGACAGGAAGTTTCATTTTATATCCTGTTGCATTAGTATTAAGATATTTTTAAATTCATGCTAATCAGCATCGTTGGTATAAAACGGAATAAAATAGTGCAAATGAAGTTGTAGGGGAAGTTGCTCCCACGTATATTCTAAAGCAAACAGGAAAGGTTTCCATTTTTATCACCTTGCTTTCTACTCTGCAGCTTTCTAAAAAAAAAATCTATTCTCCCACAGTTCTGAGGCTGAAAATCTAAGATCAAGGTGTCATCATGGTCATACACCTTTTGAGACCTATAGGGTGTATTATGCTACTGCTTAATTTGCTAATGCTGCCATAACAAAGTACCATGGATGTGGTGGCTTACACAGAGATTTATTTTTTTACAGGTCTGGAGGTTAAAAGTATGAGATCAAGGGTGGTGAGGTCTCTCTCTTTGTCTTGTAGGTGGCTTTCTTCTCCCTGTGTTTTTACAGCATCTTCTTTCCATATGTGTCTGTGTCCAGATTTCCTCTTATAAGTACATCAGTCATAGTGGATTGGGGCCCACCCGAATGCCTCATTTTAACTTAATTACCTCTTAAAGGCACTATCTCCAAACAATCGCAAAGGTACTGGAGGTTTGAACTTCCAACACATGATTTTGGGCGGACAAAATTTACCCCAAAACAAAGGGAATCCTTCCTATGTTCTGGTGGTTCTCTAGCAATTTTTGGCATTCCTTGGGTTTTACATACATCATTCCAGTCTTCCATCTTTATGTGATATTTCTTGGTGTCTCTTCACATCATTCCACAGCTGTGAGCATCTGTTTCTCTGTTTGTTACCCTGTTTTATAAGGACACCAGTGATACTGGAGTAGGTCCCATCCTAATGACCTCATTTTAAATTAATTACTCCTAGAAAGACCCTATTTCTGAATAAGGTCACTATATTAGGCTGTTCTTAGGCTGCAAATAAAGACATACTCAAGACTGAGTAATTTCCAGAGGAAAAAGTTTTAATTGACTCATAGTTCCTCATAATTGGGGAGGCCTCAGGAAACTTACTATCATGGCAGAAGGGGAAGCAAACATGGCCTTCATATGGCAGCAGCAAGGAGAAGAATGAGTGCCCATTGAAAGGGGTAGCCCCTTATAAAATAATCAGATCTTGTGAGAACTAACTCACTATTATGAGAACAGATGAAGAAATCTGCCTTCATGATTCAATGATCTCCACTATAAATCTCCCACGACACATGGGGATTATGGGAACTACAATTAAAGATGAAATTTGGGTGGTGACATAGCCACACCATATCATTCCATCCCTAACTTCCCCCAAATCTTATGTCCTCACATTTCAAAAGCTATCATGCCTTTCCAAAAGTACCTCAAAGCCTTAACTAATTTCAGCATTAACTCAAAGTCTACAGTCCAAAGCCTCATCTGAGACAAGGCAAGTCCCTTCTACCTATGAGCCTGTAAAATTGAAAGTTAATTACTTCCTAGATAGAATGGGGGTACAGGCATTGGATAAATACACCTATTCCAAGTAGGAAAAATTGGCCAAAACAAAAAGGTTATATACCCACACAAGTCCAAAATCCAAAAAGGCAGTCATTAAACCTTAAAAGTTCCAAAATGATCTCCTTTGACTCCATGTCTGACATCTAGGTCACACTCATGTAAGAGGTGGACTCCCATGGTCTTGGGAAGCTTTGCCCCTGTGGCTTTGCAAGGTGCAGCTTCCCTTATGGCTGCTTTGCAAGGTACAGCAGTGGATGTGGAGTGAACTGTCACTGAGCATCTGTGACTTTTCTGGGTGCATGGTGCAAGCTGTCTGTGGATCTACCATTCTGGGATCTGCAGGATGTTGATCCTCTTCTCTCAGCCCCGCTAAGCATTGCATTGGGGACTCTGTGTGAGGGCTGGGGACTCTGGCCCCACATTTTTCTTTCTTTTTAAAAATATATATATCATTGCACTTTAAGTTCTGGGGTACATGTGCAAAACATGCAGGTTTGTTGCATAGGTACATACATGTCAATGTGGTTTCCTGCCTCCATCCCCCTCATCACCTATATCTGGCATTTCTCCCCATGTTATTCCTCCCCAACCTCCCTACCCCCCGCTGACCCTTCCCTAGTCCCCCCCCAACAAACCCCAGTGTGTGATGCTCCCCTCCATGTGTTCATGTGTTCTCATTGTTACATACCTGCCTATGAGTGAGAACATGCGGTGTTTGTTTTTCTGGTCTTGTGTCAGTTTGCTGAGAATGGTGGTTTCCAGATTCATCCACGTCCCTATAAAGGGCACAAACTCACTGTTTTTTATGGGTACATAGTATTCCGTGGTGTATATGTGCCACATTTTCCTTGTCCAGTCTATTGTCTATGGACATTTGGGTTGGTTCCAGGTCTTTGCTGTTGTAAACAGTGCCCCAATGAACATATGTGTGCATGTGTCTTTATAACAGAACAATTTATAAACCTTTGGATATATACCCAGTAATGGGATTGCTGGGTCAAATGGAATTTCTATTTCTAGGTCCTTGAGGAATTGCCACACTGTTTTCCACATTGGTTGAACTAATTTACACTACGACCAACAGTGTAAAAGTGTTCCTATTTCTCCACATTCTCTCCAGCATCTGTTGCTTCCAGATTTTTTCATGATCGCTATTCTAACTGGCATGAGATGGTATCTCAGTGTGGTTTTTAATTGTATTTCTCTAATGACCAGTGGTGATGAGCATTTTTCATGTTTGTTGGCCTCATATATGTCTTCTTTTTAAAAGTGTCTGTTCATGTCCTTTGCACACTTTTGAATGAGTTTGTGTTTTTTCTTGTAAATCTGTTTCAGTTCTTTGTAGATTCTGGATGTTAGCCTTTTATCAGATGGGTAGATTGCAAAATTTTTTTTCCTTTCTGCTGGTTGCCAGTTCACTCTAATGATTGTTTCTTTTGCTGTACAGAAGCTCTTGAGTTTAATTAGATCTCATTTGTCTATTTTGGCTTTTGATGCCAATGCTTTTGGTGTTTTGGTCATGAATAAGCATAGGTCTTGCCTATGCCTCTGTCCTGAATGGTTTTGCCTAGGTTTTCTTCTAGAGTTCTTATGGTGTTAGGCCTTATAATTAAGTCTTTAATTCATCTGAAGTTAATTTTAATGTAAGGTGTCAGGAAGGGATCCAGTTTCTGCTTTCTGCCCATGGCTAGCCAGTTTTCCCAACATCATTTATTAAACAGGCAATCATTTCCACATTGCTTGTTTTTGTCAGGTTTGTCAAAGATCCGATGGTTGTAGATGTGTGATGGTTGTAGATGTGCCTCTGAGGCCTCTATTCAGTTCTATTGGTATATATCTCTGTTTTGGTACCAGTACCATTTTGATTTCTGTAGCCTTAAATTCTCCCACTATTATTGTGTGGGAGTCTAAGTTTCTTTGTAGGTCATTAAGAACTTGCATTATGTATCTGGGTGCTTCTGTATTGGGCGTGTATATATTTAGGATCCTTAACTCTTCTTGTTGCATTGATCCTTTAACCCTTATGTAATGCTCTTCTTTGTCTCTTTTGATCTTTGTTGGTTTAAAGTCTATCAGAGACTAGGATTGCAACTCCTGCATTTCTTTCCTTTCCATTTGCTTGGTACATCTTCCTCCATCCCTTTATTTGATCGTATGTGTGTCCTTGCATGTGAGATGGGTTTCCTGGATACAGCACACTGATGGGTTTTGACTTTTTATCCAATTTACCAGTCTGTGTCTTTTGATTGGGGCATTTAGCCCATTTACATTTAAGGTTAATATTGTTATGTATGAATTTGATCCTGCTATTTTGATGCTAGCTGGTTGTTTTGCCTGTTAGTTGATGCAGTTTCTTCATTGTGTCAATGTTCTTTACCATTTGGTACGTTTTTATAGTGGCTGGTACTGGTTGTTCCTTTCAATGTTTAGTGCTTCTTTCAGGAGCTCCTATAAGGCAGGCCTGATGGTGACAAAATCTCTCAGCAATTGCTTATTCATAAAGGGTTTTATTTCTCCTTCACTTATGAAGCTGAGTTTGGCTGGATATGAAATTCTAGGTTGAAAGTTCTTTTCTTTAAGGGTGTTGAATATTAGCCCCCACTCTCTTCTGGCTTGTAGGGTTTCTGCTGAGAGATTCGCTGTGAACCTGATGGGCTTCCCTTTGTGGGTAACCTGACCTTTTTTTTTTGGCTGCCCTTAGCATTTTTCCTTCATTTCAACCCTGGTGAATCTGAAAATTATGTGCCTTAAGGTTATTCTTCTTGAGGAATGTCTTTATGGGGTTCTCTGTATTTCCTGGACTTGAATATTGGCCTTTCTTGCTAGGTTGGGAAAGTTCTCCTGGATAATATCCTGAAGAGTGTTTTCCAGCTTGGATTCATTCTCTCAGTCACATTCGGGTACAGCTATGAAACATTGATTAGGTCTTTTCACACAGTCCCATATTTCTTGGAGGCTTTGTTCATTTCTTTTCACTCTTTTTCTCTAATCTTGCCTTCTCATTTTATTTCATTGAGTTGATCTTCAGTCTCTGATATCCTTTCTTCTGCTTGGTCGATTCTGCTATTGAAAGTTGTGTATGCTTCACAAAGTTCTCATGTTGTGTTTTTCAGCTCCATTAAGTCATTTATATTCTCTAAGCTGTTTATTCTCATTAGCCTTTCATAATACCTTTTTTCAAGGTTCTTAGTTTCTTTGCATTGGGTTAGGACATGTTCTTTTAGCTCAGAGATGTTTGTTATTACCCACTTTCTGAATCTTGTTTCTGTCAATTCCTCAGACTCATTCTCTATCCAGCTTTGTTCCTTTGCTGGTGATGAGTTGTGATCCTTTGGAGGTGGAGAGGCTTTCTGGTTTTGGGTGTTTTCATCCTTTTTGTGCTGGTTTCTTTCCATGTTTGTGGATTTATGTACCCGTGGTCCTTGTAGTTGGTGATTTTCGGATGGGGTCTCTGAATGGACATCTGTTTTGTTGTTGATAAAGTTATTTCTTTCTGTTTTTCTGTTTTCCTTCTAACAGTCAGGCCCCTCTGCTGTAGGACTGCTGGAGGTCCACTCCAGACCCTGCTTGCCTGGGGATCACCTGAGGTGGCTGCAGAATAATAAGGGTTGCTGCCAGTTTCTTCTTCTGTTATCTTTGTCCCAGAAGGATACCCACCAGATGTCAGCCTGAGCTTTCCTTTATGAGGTGTCTGTTTGGATATATGGGTGTCAGGGAGCTGTTGAGGGGACAGTCTGTCTCTTATAGGAGCTCAGGTTCTGAGCTGTGAGCTCCCTTCTTCTGTTCAGAGTTGCTGGGCAGGTACATTTAAGTCTGTTGCAGTGGAACTCATAACTGCCTTTTTTCCCAGGTACTCTGTCCTGGGAAGGTGAGACTTTATTTATAAGTTCATGACACAGTGCTGCCTTTTTTCAGAGCTGCCATCATCATCAAGGAGGTAGCCTAGTCACAGTCTGCCAGCAGAGGTATTTTTGAGCTGCTGTGGGCTCTGCCCAGCTGCTGTGTGAACTTCCTTGTAGTTTTGTTTGTAGAGGTATAGTTAGAACTGTCTTGGTAATGGTGGTCTGCCTCAGTAATGGTAGACTGCCTCGGTAATGGTGGACTGCCTCGATAATGGCAGACTTCTTTGGTAGTGGTGGACTGTCTCAGTAATGGCAGACACGCTTCCTGTCACAGAGCTGGACCATCCCAGGTCCAGCTGCATTTGCTGCAAAACTCTCAATCCAGAGCGTTTAAGATTGCTGGTCTTTGTTGGGGGTGGGACCTGCCAAGCCAGATTAACTGGCTTTCTGTTTCAGCCCCCTTTTTCTCAGTTGAATTGGTGGCTCTGTCTCCCAGGCATTCCAAGCACCAGTTGAAATGGCTGCCCAGATTTGTGTGAGTTTTTGTGTGGAGACCCGCTGCGCGAGCTGAAACAGCCGTGCTGGAAACTCGTAGTGGTTTTCTGCCTGGAATCTCCTGGTCGGTGGGCCCTAATAACTCATTCGGAAATGCGGTGTTCACTCACCCTCTGCATTGTTCTTGCTGGGAACTGCACTCCAGAGCTGTTCCTATTCGGCCTTCTTGGATCCCGATCAGTCTACGAAGTTTTAAAAGGAAACTTGGTGTTTATTTCGTTAGTTTACTTATTTATTTTCTTTTTGAAACAGTGTTTCACTCTGCTTCCCATGCTGGAGTACAGCAGCATAACTTCTGAAGCTTGGACAACTCAATAACAAGTAGCTGGGATCACTGGGCGTGCACCTTCACCTGGATAATTTTATTTTATTTTTTGTAGAGACCAGTCTCACTGTGTCACCCAGGTTGGTCTTGAACTCCTGAGATGAAGCAATCTTGTCACTTCAATCTCCCCAAAAGTGCTGGGATTGCATGTGTAAGCCACTGCACCTGGCCTTGGTGTCTATATTGGATGAGCTTGGAGATCATGTCCTTAGCAGATTCTAGCATTAGGTATATTACCTAAATTACCCAAACTTTGTATTTCTCACCTGGTCACTTCTGCTCTTGCGATCACATTTTTCTTTTGCACTGCCCTAGCAGATATTCTCTGTGAGGGCTCAACCCCTGCAGCAGACTTTGGCCTGGACATGCAGGTGTTTCAGTATATCCTCTGAAATCTAGGTAGAGGTTCTCCAACCTCAGTGATTGACTTTTGTGTACCCACAGGCTCAAAAACACACATAGAAGCTGCCAAGGCTTGGAGCTTTCACTCTTTGAAGACATGGCTTGAGCTGTACCTTGGCCTCTTTTAGCCACAGCTGGAGCAGCTGGGATGCAGTACACCAAGTCCCTAGGCTGCACACAGCAGGGGAATCCTGGGCCTGGCCCATAAAATCATTTTTTCCTCCTGGGCCTCTGGCCCTGTGATGGGAGGGGCTGCCAGAAAGGTTTCTGATGTGCCCTGTCTCAGAGACATTTTCCCCATTGCCTTGGTGAGTAACATTCAGCTCCTTGTTTCTTATGCAAATTTCTACAGCTGACTTGAATTTCTCCCCAGAAAATGAGTTCTTTTTTTTTAATTGCATCAGCAAGCTGCACATTTTCCAAACTTTTATGCTCTGCTTTCTCTTCAGTGATTTGCCACTTAAAAATTTCTTCCACCAGATACTCTAAATCATCTCTCTCATGTTCAAAGTTCCACAGATCTTTAAGGTAGGGGCAAAAATGCCTCCAGTCTTTTTGCTGAACCATAGCAGGAGTCCCTTTATTCCAGTTCCCAACAAATTTCTCATCTCCATCTCAGACCACCTCAGCTTGGACTTTATTGTCTATGTCACTATGAGCATTTTGGCCAAAGGCACTCAACAAATCTCAAGGAAGTTCCAAACTGTTACACACCTTCCTGTCTTCTTCTGAGCCCTTCATACTGTTCCAGCCTCGCTTGTTACCTATTTCTAAAGTTGCTTCTACATTTTTGGGTATCTTTATAATAGCAACCCACTAACTGGTACCAATTTACTGTATTAATCTGTTCCTGTTCTGCTAATAAAGGCATACTCAGGACTAGGTAATTTATAAAGGAAAGAGGCTTAATTGACACACAGTTCAGTGTGGCTGGGGAGGCCTCAGGAAACTTATAATCATGATGGAAGGGGAACTAAATATGGCCTTCTTCACATGTCAGCACCAAGAAGAATGAGTGCTCAGTGGAGGGGAAGCCCCTCATAAAGTCATCAGATTTCATGAGAAATAACTCACTATCAAGACAACAGGATTGGGGAAACTACCTCCATGATTCAGTTATCTCTACCTAGTCCCTTGCATGATAGGTAGGGATATGGGAACTACAGTTCAAGATGAAATTTGGATGGGGATACAGTCAAACCATTTCAGTCACATTCTTAATTCTAGTGGTTAGGATTTCAGCATATCTTTGTCAAGAGATACAGTTTAACTCATAACAGCTATTGTATTAATTCATGTTTTCTATGTTTTCTTTGTAACTCAGGTTAAGCTGAGACCATGAAGCTATGCTTAGGATCTGCCTGCTTCCCCTTACAGGAACATTAACACTAAATTAGTCCAGATTCCATACTTGGGTTATTTTCTAACTGATACTTGAAATCAGAGAATGAAATTTTAAAAATCCTAAAGACAATTTCAGTAAACCTGTATTTTTTTTTAGCTTAGATTCATTAATTCTGACAAGTCTACTTCAAGTTCAAATTAACATTTAATTTTCTTATCTTGGTAAAGTAAAACTGTGTAATTTTCTGGGTAAATAAAAAGAATCTTGTTATGCTACAAGTATTGGTTAAGGTCCTCCTTGAAAACAGATCATACATTGAAATTAGGATAATTCTAGGAGGATTTAATATGGGATAATTTAGAAAGATAAGGGTTTGACAGCCTGGACTAACAACAGTGGAGTTGTTACCACCCCTAGATCTTAAGGAAGGTGATATACTGGAGTCAGGAGGAAAAAGTAGCAGTAGTCTTTGTTTGTGGGACACAGGAAGGAATGAGGACAGTAGGTAACCCTCCCTCACTCTCTTTTTCACTTTTAACTCCTGATGGAGCTTTCCATCAGCCAAACCCAGCTGGCATCCAGAGTAAGTGATGTAATCTATATACATGAGGCTTCTAAGACAGAGGGTAGGGAAAGATTAGCAGTGGATATGGAGTGCGTTGGAAGATTTCCGGCACAGCTAGTCCCTTTTGCCCCTCAGTTTCCACTGTTTTTTCTTCTTCGGTTTGAAACCCAGCAAAGAGAATACAAAAAGTCCCATCAGCTACCTTATCAGGTATGATTCCAATATGGTCATGTTTCCACTTAAAACCTAAAGATTAGCTAAGACTGATGCTCTTCATATAAGGTAACAATAAGAAAAAGGGAAAGGGGGTTAGGAAAACGTAGCTGCTACATTTCATGCACAAACATAGCTACTAAATTCCATAATTCTGTCTCGAGTCACACAGACTTCTTCCATCCTAATCATAGAAGTCTTTGGCTACAGTCCAGTCTATGTTCCCCTTAAATCTTCTATAACTTGAGCTGGATGGTGTTCTGTGTACCCATCTGGTGACCCAGTCCTCCAGTTTGGGAGCAGGATTGGACAAAGGAAGACAGAGGTGACTCAGTGAACACCTGGGTTTCACATGTGATCCTCCATTTTGTGGCAGCAACCCAATTTCCTCTTTGTCAGGGTCAATAATCTTGGCCAGTATGGAGACCTGTTTTATAGACTGTTGGCTCAGTGGCTTGAGGAATTCAAAATGCATCTGAGGACATTTGTTTTCATTTGATTCTTCATAACTGTGTTTCCTGGTAGAATCCCTTCTTCTTTGGAATCTAGGACCTCCAAACACATCAAGCCCCAAATTCTTGAATAGGGTCATTAGGTGTAATTGCTAAAGGAGTCACTCCCATTGTTGCTCTTGTTTCCAACCTCATTCTGGCAATGGTGGAGAGAGCTCTGAATGTTGGCTATTGCTTTAAGACACACCTCATCCTAAGGAACATCACCCTGATATTCCTCCCTAGTATACTAGCTCCTGCTATCATTTAAGAATGCAGAGCAGTCTCTTCCTATAATTTTCTGGTATAGAGTATATAAATATATTCTCTAATTTTTTCACAAGCTATATGTTTTTTGTTTTACAGAATGGTTCTATTTGTTTCTGCTTTTCAGTTTATACATCCTTGATTAGGTATGGATCTACTCAAACCTATGATTTCTCTAAGAGTGGTGTGGTAAATTTTTCTTAACTTTCTTTCTAGCTATTTAAGCACCCGTAGAACTTAAGAAGGGTCCAAAATGTGGTTCATTCCATCATTTTATTCATTTCAGAAATTGAGGACATTGGAAGAAATATGGGCTTTGGATCTTCCTGTTGGAATTACTTCAATAGGATCCAGATTTCTCTTGCTTGTCTACCAAAATTTGGACCTATTGCCTAGCTCTGGGGGATTAAGATTCTGTAATTCTGCTTGTTTGACTATATGCCTGGCTGTTTTGCCATCTCAGCTTCATATTTACTGCCACCTCTTACTTGCAGAGTTAGATGTAGATTTTGTCTGTTTTTGTGCCTATAGTCCATCTGGATCTTTTTATCTAGCTCTGTTTCTTTATCACTACTTACTGTATAAGAAGGATTACATACTTCATAATTTTTTTTTCCTCTTATAGCCCAACACTAATACAATCAATGCAGTTTGAAACCAAGGATAGAGGCAGACAGCCTCAGCGCATTTATGTTTGCGTCTATGTCAAACACTGTATGTCTGTTAATGCACAGGCTTTTTATATAATGCCTTGTCATTATATAAAAAGCTCATTCAAAAGTCATTCAAAAAGCTCAGTGCTTTAATCTGACTACTCTACCTGAATCAAATAGCTCAGAGAATTTGGCCTGAGTCTGGGATGAACTTCAAGCTGTGGTAAATGGGCAAACAATTTTCTGGGTCAAAAATAAAATGTGAACATCCAGAAGTAAATAGAAAATCTTTATGGTTATCCTGACAGGGTTCTCTCTGTTTTGTTTTGTTTTTTTTTTTAAGCCATTGAAAGCGCAATTTTATTTTCTCTGAAAGTTCTTTATATTTATTTTATTCTATTTTTAAATTTTAAGTTCTGGGGTACATGTACAGGATGTACAGGATTGCAAATAGATAAATGTGTGCCATGGTGGTTTGCTGCAAAAATTAACCCATCACCTAGGTATTAAACCCTGCATGCATTAGCTGTTTTTCCTGATGCTCTCCACCCCAGCCTCCAACAGGTTCCAGTGTGTGTTTTTCCTCCCTGCATGTGTCCATGTGTTCTCGTTGTTCAGCTCCCACTTATAGGTGAGAACATGCAGTGTTTCGTTGTCTGCTCCTGTGTTAGTTTACGGAGGTTAATGGCTTCCAGCTCTATCTATGTCCCTGCAAAGGACATGAACTCATCCTTTTTATGGCTGCATAGTATTCCATGGTATATTTGTACCACATTTTATTAATGCAGTCTATCATTGATGGCCATTTGGATTGATTCCATGGCTTTGCTATTGTGAATAGTGCTGCACTGAACGTACACATGCATGTTTCTTTATAATAAAATGATTTATATTCCTTTGGGTATATACCTAGTAATGGGATTGCTGGGTCAAATGGTGTTTCTGGTTCTAGGTCTTAAGGAATTGTCACATTGTCTTCCACAATGGTTGAATGAATTTACACTCCCACCAACAGTGTAAAACTGTTCCTTTTTCGCTACAATCTTGCCAACATCTACTGTTTCTTGACTTTTAATAGTCACTATCTGACTGACGTGAGATGGTATCTCATTGTGGTTTTCATTTGCATTTCTCTAACGATCAGTGATGTTGAACTTTTTTTTCCTATGCTTGTTTGCCGCATAAATATCTTCTTTTGAAAAGTATCTGTTCATGTCCTTTGCCCACTTTTTAATGTTTTTTTTTTTTCTTGTAAATTTGTCTAAGTTCCTTGTAGATTCTGGATATTAGGCCTTTGTCAGATAGATAGATTGCAAAATTTTTCCCCCATTCTGTTGGTTGTCTGTTGACTCTGATGATAGTTTCTTTTGCTCTGCAGAAGCTCTTTAGTTTAATTAGATCCCATTTGTCAGTTTTGGCTTTTGTTGCAATTTCTTTTGACCTTTTTGTTGTTAAATCTTTGCTCGTGCCTATGTCCTGAATGGTATTGCCTAGATTTTCTTTTAGGGTTTTTACGGTTTTGCATTTTACATGTAAGTCTCTAATCCCTCTTGAGTTAATTGTTGTGTAAAGTACAAGGAAGGGGTCCAGTTTCAATTTTCTGTGTATGACTAGCCAGTTCTAGCTCCATTTATCATTTTCCATTGCTTGTTTTGTCCAGGTTTGCAGGTGGTTGTAGATGTGCTATCTTATTTCTGAGTTCTCTGTTCTGTTCCATTGCCTACAGAATTCTTAAAATCATAAGTTTAAATCCTGACAATACACTTTACTTTTCTCTTTATAAAATAAGGGAAATAATTTTAAAATTGGATGTGAATACATATAATTTTTAACATCTAACATCTTGGTTTTAAAGAAGCATAGACTCTAATGAGTCATTATTATTTCAAATTGTCTTAATGGAGCCTGGCAACAAAAATTGAAATGATTGAGGGATAAAAGCATAATTATAAACAGTAAAATTATCCAATTAAATGCCATAGAAAGTAGTCTTAGGTAAGATCTTGTTTTATGTCTTTATGTATATTGTATTAGGCAGGAGAAGTGGCTTGCTAATATAATTCATACAAACAAGTTCATTTTACATCATGATTAAGTATACGAATTATACATAACTGCAGAAGGTCAGACTTAGTTAATTTATGATCAAACTATTGTAAAAGATGCCACCAGACCTGAGCACTGATGCTGTATTGAAAGGAACCTTTTATACATCCTGATCAAGTGGGAAGGGAGACAGAAAGAGAGGAGTTCTACCCATATTCCCAAAGTACCCAATACTGATTAGCATTATTTTAAAACCTGAGAAACCAAAATTGTTTTTGTGGTTTTACTACATCTAAATTTAGGAAACATAATTAATGAATTTCTCTCTAATTAGGGCATTAGTTAGAGTCTGATAATTATCTGAATCTGTAATTTATAATGGTTTCTGATTCCCATCAGCCTTTTTGTTTTTTTGAGGTGGGTTCCTCTATTTTTACTTCAGAAAAACCAGAGGTATAACATACACTAGAGAATAGACTGATACAGTCCAGGGAATTTAATTTTTATGATTCTTTTCATACCATGTGATTTATTTGCCATTTTACTTTTAAAATGCCTTCTTGAAAATTATAATGAGAATAGTAGTCATAATTTTGCATAGGCAAAGAAAGATTGAGGAGATGTCAAATGTAAAAGAAATCTATAGGAAACAGACTAATTGGGAAAATGAAAGCTCTGAAATATTGATAATTAATATTCTCAGAGATAAGAAAAAATATTGGATCTGTGAAACATGAATAAGATGTGATTTTTGAAAGATATAGAAAAACTCTTGGAAATTAATATATACATATGAAAAGTTGGAGATAAAAGAAATATAAGTTTAGGAATTCAGTGGTGGAAAGATACTGTCTGAATAATAAGAGCTATATAAAGAAGGAACAGAGAAAATGGAGGGGAAAAGAACATTGAAATTAATTCAAAAAAAAGTTTCCAGAATTAAAGAATTGAGTTACCACATTGAAAGGGCCAATTGAGTTCCCACAAAAAACAGATGAAAATAAACTCAAACCAAAGCATGGCATCATGGAACAGAATTCTGGAGACAAACAGAAGGACCTTGCAATAGCTTAATGCTCTAGTTGAAGAGGTGGGAACACTAAGAGGTGATTAGGCCATGAGGGCTCTGCCATCATTAATCTTCATAGCATTATGAAGATTAATGCTATCATCACGGGAGTGGGGTTGTTGTATCTTGAGGGTGGGGTGGAAAGAAATGTGAGTTCAGCCCTCATGCGCTCACTTGCTCTTGCCCTCTTTTGCTTCATCTGCATTCTGCCAGGGGATGATGTAACACGGAGGCCTTTGCCAGACACTTGTGCTATGCTCTTGGACTTCCCTGCCTTCACAGCCATGAGCCAAATAAATTTCTGTTCATTATAAAGTACCCAGTGTGTGGTATTCTGTTATAGAAACATACAGTGGATCAAGATGGTCCTAAATGCATTGAGAGGGGTGGGATGGTGATTGCAACATGTAAAGGATCAGAAACATTTAACCACCATATTGCCTTCTGTTTCTTACTATTCCTGGTAGATAGAAACTGCTTTCATCTTTATCTAAAATATCTAGTACCACGCAATTAATCAATACACGAATTGATATTGTTTCACTGTGAATTAAAAAGTCCTTGCTCTAAGCTGCCTGCTACCAATGCAATCATTGGCTTCTTTGTTATGCACAGGTCATGAAGTCCCTTGTTGGAATTTGCATATTAGAGATAAAAATGTCTTCAATGTGGGTTGCAGTACACTCTATTTTAAAAAATAATAGTCAACCCATTCCAAGCCTGTAAATATATGCCAAAAATATTGCTTAAAACTCTGGCAATTCTGTTTCAGAAAGAAATTCGTAATGGTAGTCTTCTTTATTCCTCTGTTCCTTCCCTGAGTATATACTTAGTACTTCAGGCACACATCACAGGGGGAGGATATCATAGTCACTTGATATATAATTTTAAATTGTGTTCACTTGAAGTAATCACACAAACTCTATCATGTGAGAGAAAGTTGCCAAAAAGGACCTCAGAGTAGATTAAATAATAAAGTACTTTGCATAACATTATGAAGACTAGACATGTTAATTTGTTTTATATGCAGAAGTGGCATGGCTTAGAACAGGGTGGCAATAATTCTTATCTGAGACTTGGAGAAATGCAGCATACCGACTACTGTTAGGTTTTGACTGCCTCACTGCATCTAGAAATCTAGAAGAAATCAGAAAGTAGCTCCAAGAACGGTAAGGAGGCAGCAAATGATTTATGAAAAAGATGAGAAGGATTAAACAAGAATAACTGGATAAATAGTGAAGAAAATAATATTACATATATGAAAAATGGAAATGTTTAAAGAAATATTGGGGAGAAACAGTAGGAAGTGTAATTAATATGCCAGTAAAGTATTTGTTTTTAACTAGTTGCTATAAGTAGTATGTGGAGGCATTAAATAATTTTTTTTTTTTTAAATAGAGTCTCGCTTTGTAGCCCAGGCTGGAGTTCAGTGGTGTGATGTCGTCTCACTGTAACCTCCGCCTCCTGGGTCCCAGTTCAAGCAATTCTCCTACCTCAGCCTCCCAAGTAGCTGGGTTACAGGCATGAGCCACCATGCCCAGCTGATTTTTGTATTTTTTAGTAGAGACTGGGTTTCACTGTGTTGGCCAGTCTGGTCTTGAACTCCTGACCTTGTGATCTGCCCGCCTTGGCCTCCCAGAATGTTGGGATTACAAGTGTGAGCTGCCGTGCCCAGCCAATAATATTTTAAATAGAGCTAACTTACATTTTTCCAAAAAACAGAATTCTAGGAAAATAACATATTGCTTCAACCTTAGATATTTACCAAGCGGTCAAAATTTGTAGTAATCCTTCCAGTTTACTGTAGTTGATATTTTTTACCAGGTGCAGAGAACATTTTAGACCAACCATTGAAAATCTGCTGTTTATTTAAAAAGCAAACAAACAAAAAACCCCACAACATATTGACAGTGAATCCAGTGAATGTTCTGTTGTTAAATTTGTATGAAGGAATCTTAATGTATCTTAGGTCCAAAGACAATATTCTGTAAGTATATTTGTCATCTTTAGGCAGTTCATATTTTATGACAAAATACAATAAGCAGCCTGAGCTCTAGGAAGGCAGGGCCCATGTTTATTTTACTCATTATCATATCTCCAGCATTTACTACTGTGTTTGATACCTAGAGGGGCTTAATATTTTTGAATTAATTAAAGAGTTATGTGATTCTGTACTTGACATTCCATCTGTACATTTTTATCAAAAGTCAGTTTCCTTATGGTCATATGTATTTCTCTTTCAACTGGGTGGGGATCACAGATTTAGAAACCACTATAGAACCCAAATCTCTGTTTTTCTTTGGAGCTAGGAATTTGCTATATATTTTTACTTGAATATCCTGTAACATTGTTATTAACTTGATCTATTCATCTAAGCCACCTCCATTTAGAGCAAGAGTTCTCTCATACCTGAATGAGAAACTTTAAGAAATTCAGAGCTTTTCCACTGTACATAGAGTGAAGCACATTCCCTGGGCATGAGACCCAGATATCTGTAAGGATGAAAGGTAGAGAAGGAGGAGGAGGAGAGTTTCATAGAAGAGGCTAAAGCCAAGGCAGAATGAGAAACACGGGGTAGAAGCTACCAATTTTGAGTTTTCTTTTAAGATTTTCTTTATGAACTGTGATGTTTTAGAAGTGTTGCTTATTTGATTTCTGGTCACACATTATAGTTGCACTAGTGCTAAGGAGTGCTCCAAAAGAAAAGGAAATAAATACTATATCTTGTATAGTTTCTACATCAGAAGTTATACCTACCCCAGTATCTATTTTATATGCTTTTCTTGAGTAATTGGGCTGTCGTACTATCACTTGAAATATACGTCTCATAGTGCAGAACAGCATATTTAGTAACTAATCCATTTACATGGCAACCTCTCTGTTATTTGATTCCTAATTTGGAGTTTTCTGTCTTACTTGGCTAGGATGCGTCTTAAAGTATTTTTGAAGAAGACATGTGGATAGTGTTTTTTGCATACTTGATAATTTTGTGGTGTTGTTTCCTCATATAAATAAATGATTTGATCTGAGATTTGGAGTAGAAAAATTTTTACTGAGAACTGTGTAAGTTTTCTATTGTCTTCTGGCATTATATGATGCACAGAAGTCTGAAATTGGTCTGGCTTCCTCTCCACTTCTTCCTTCTTTTTTTAATTTGGAAAGCAAAGGAACAAACACTCACACAACACCCCCCATACACACACACAAAGAAAGGAAAATATATCCGTAATTCACATATCATTTCTTAAAATACAGCCTCCAGAGGTTATTATAGTGGTTAAATAGATATTATAGTAATAATTTAATGAACAGTTTTTATATATTTTATATAATATATAAAAATGCAGTTTAATAGAGGCTAAATAATACAGTATTTACTTTCATGAACAATTTCCCCTATGCTTATACAGCTACGTCTACATATTCATATACACACTTGTATATTTTTTTCAAAAATCAGAACTGGTTCTATGTATTGATCAACCAGGCTTTTTTTTTTTTAGCTAAAAATATATCACAAATTTTGTTTTTTATAAGTTCATATAGATGTTTATATAGAATATCCACAATTAAATAGAAAGACAGTTCAAATACTCCTGCTTTCTAACTGTGTATCTGGGCAAGACTGAATATTTTTTCATAGACCCCAACCAAAGTAACATATTTAAACAGATTGAATACAGAAATACATAGTTACTTCCTATTAAGAAAAATATTAGATTTGCAAATATTTGAACCAATGACACTCTTCTGACCTACTGTTTTTATTTTACAAATCAATTATTTTTTATTTAAATACATGAGTTTTTTCATATGACTTAGTTTTCTTGTTATTTGAAGTTAATAAAAACATATTTTAAAAGTTTTAATTTCCTACATGGTAAATAATAGATTTAACCTATGTAAACAAAAGGGTTTCTTGGGATCCTCAATAATTTTTAAAATTGTGAAGGGATCCTGATACTAAAATCTTTGAGGTTTTACTGACATACAGTATGTGGTTTATTATCAAGTAGATAAACCTCAGCTCGGTGCTGTGCTGGCCTGCCAGGCTCTGACACATTTCACTGAGTTGCAGGCTGTGCTGTTTTGTTCTGCCTTCTACACCCTGTCCCCACCTGCTGCCTCTGATCTGTTTATCTTAGAAAGATACTTTGACATAAAAGCACTGCTTAGAAGTGGAAGAATTAATCCCTAAAAGATGATATAAGTAATTTGATTCTAATGTTTAAGTCATCATCTACATAAATGCACTTAGCATTTTACCACCTAAAGTTAGATGGACATTTTTAGTTTGATAAGGAAAATAGCTAAAGAGAAAAAAATGGCATTGTGTCATTGATTCATATAGATTAATCTATTGCAAAAAATTACTGTCATCATTATTATCATTTATTTATTTATTTATTTTTGAGACTCACTCTGTCACCCAGGTTGGATGGAGTGCAGTGGCAGGATCTTGGCTCACTGCAACCTCTGCCTCCCAGGTTCAAGCGATTTTCCTGCCTCAGTCTCCTGAGTAGTGGGATTACAGGTGTGTGCCCTTACACCCAGCTAATGTTTGTATTATCAGTAGAGACGGGTTTCAACACGTTGGTCAGGCTGGTCTTAAACTCCTGACCTCATGATCCTCCTGCCTCGACCTCCAAAAGTGCTGGGGTTACAGACAAGAGCTACTGTGCCTGGCTCATTATTATTATTTTTAGTCTCTCAAAAATTAGTAAAACTTTGTTCACTTCCATTACTTTCTGCCTATAACAGAAAAGTAGAGAAAGTAAAAATGTTTGGTTTACAAAGATAAATGCCTCTTTAACCAAAGAAATTCAAAACATCAAGGATAGCATGGAAGACGAAAGAGACGTCCCCACATTCCCTGAGCCGACCCTTGTCATTTTACCCAAAGCCTTCAGTCAATTGGCCAGGGGCCCTATATTTGGCCAATTTAATATGCCTGCTCAGGAATCAGACTCATCTATTCCTGTGACAAAAAGTCAAATGGAAACTACATCAAGGGTCTAGCAGCTTCTTCTAAAAATCAAATAAACAAAGCAAGATCTAAAAATCAAATCAACAAAGCAAGATTCCTTTCAAGTACAACTTTTTAATTTGTTTTGTTTTTGAATTATTTTTATTCTTTAAAATCAGATATCGATGAGAAACTTTCAAGTGTAAAACAGATCTGTTACACTTGGGTAGAGCTGAGAAAAGATTATTCTTTTGGCTCTCTCTTTCTGGTAATAGAAATCATAGAGCTTACAGGATCTTAGAGCAAATCCTGTCACTTATTTTTTGATTTTGGAAACTGTTAATAAAACATGATTAGATGGCGGTGGATTGGGGACAGGGCTCAGGTACCCCCAGCCCCTTCTTTACACCAGTGTGTTTTCACCCCACCATTCTGCCACTGCAGCTCCCTTCCTTCCGCTTGGTGGGACAGCAAAAGGGGTTGTAATGAGAAGAGTCGGGAAAGTCTGCTTGGGTTAGGGTTGCTTATCAGCTCTTGCTATTCATGGCAATGTCAGTTGCAACAAAGCACACAAAAGAGAGAGATGTCCTGGAAAGAAAAACTGGTCAATTTAATGACCAGTTTTGATCAATCACATTGAGCATGTGATGGTTTGTGGAGGCGCTCTCCTCCAAATAAAAGATCAGCGGTTTTTCTTTTTAACTTCTGTACTAGTGAAAGAGCTTTTCTAGCATCACCAGCTCATCTGCTACTGACACAGACTTTGAGTTTGAAGTAAGTTAGAGAGATGTATTTCCAAGGAGTTATCCTGGTGTTTGACTTTGGAATTGGAACTGTCTAGAAAAAAAAAAATTATCTCCATGATACTATAGGGAAAATGCTCTCTATTGCATTTTTCAGTGAAATAGGAAATGAAAATTCTAACGTTTGTGTTCATACAATGTTAACACTGTACCTTTGTAGATAAAAATGAGGAAATTAAACTGTTTCTGTTCTTAGAGCAATAAGGCAGTACCAGAAATATTATATTGTGTTTTTACTCATGTGGAGCTAATACCTATTTTTCAGTTTATGCATTTCTTCTTAAATATTAAAAAGAAGTGTTAAAACTAGAAAGTCAAAGCTCAGATGTTATGGATGAGCATAAGTGCTTTGGCTTAGCAATGAAAATGTCTCAGTTTGAAGATGTCTCATTTTTTTTTTCTGCATTAATTTAGATTCAAATTGCTGTAGGAGAAATGTTGCCCCCCGCAACTCTTTAAGTGACATTTTAGGATTCAGAAAAACATTGATAATATCCTGAAAATATTTGGATAGCAAATCTTCATTTTATCACGATAACACTTAAAATGTATTTTATCTAATGTCACACTACTCTTGAAAATATTTGTATGGTCATTTCTCTGTCTTGTTAAAAATCACCAAACAAGCTCAAAGAAGACTATCTCATCCAACATTATGTTCAGTCGAGTTATTTGCAAATGTGAATGTTTTTATTAGACCTGAAACAGTGTACAACAGAAAAGCTCTTCACTATTTGAAGGGTGTTTTATTTGACTGTGACTTAGCTCTATGTTTTATTGTCCTTATCTTCTGATGCATCTTTATGGAAGCTTATTCTGTGACAGGCATTGTGCTCCAAGCTGGGATTACCATGGGGGAAAAAAAATTAGTTTCTACCCTAATAGAGAATACAGTCTGGTGGGGAAGCAAAGACATGACCACACTGTAATGGGCAGGGTAGGTATCTCTAAGATGGAAATTTGATCAGAGACCTGAAGGATAAGCAGGAGTTACCATCATGGAGAAGAGAGGAAAATATGTGTCTGGAAGAGATGCCAACATGGAAAAGTCACGTGAGGGGCGGGAGCATGGCTAGCATGACAAATCTAAAGACCAAGGTGACTAAAGTATACAGAGCACTGAAGCAGAGATAGGATGAGGCAAAAAGCAAAAGAAGCCTTGATGGAGTGATCTGAAAAGGAGATGGTGTTGGCTTGAACAAGGCTGGTGATAATGGTGATGAAGATAAATGAACAGATCAGTAATGCATTCATATTGACGAGATAAGATTTGGGGAGTGAGCATTGAGACAAGAATAAAACACATGTTGGGTGCTGGAAAGTATGTGTTATCAGTCCCGGAAACGGAAAGCCTTGAGGCTTTGAGACATCCATGTGAGAGCCAGTGAGCAATTAGATATGTGAATCAGAAGCTCAGAATATATGTACGCAGTCAGGTCTGGAGATACCGATTTGAAAGTGAGTAGCATTTAGATGATCTGACAAATATATTGCACTTGCCCCTTCAGATGCACTACTTGAACACCTCCACCCTGTTCTCACTCCAGGAGGCTGACCTCCATGGTTTAAGCAAGATTTCCCTGCCCTCTGACTTCAGGTTGTGTTCTGCCAATGGGATCTCTGCCAAGAAGTTTACCCTACTCGTAAGCAAATGAGTTAGTTTGCCTTAGTATCATAGATACCTTCCCTGATCAGAGACAAAACCAAACCAAACCAAACCAAACCAAACCAAAACAACAACAACAACAACAACAACAACAACAACAAACCCGTATCGCTTACAGCAATACCAGTAGCTGAATATATCTGTTTCTTGTGTCTGTTTCCCAAACCGTAATGTCCACAGAGCACTGTGAAAAAAGCCAGTATCACCTGGTGCAGACAGGAGAAGAAGCTTGAGCTTAGCAAGCATGAATCTTATGATGGATAGTAAGTATGCCTGTCCTTAGCTGTGGAAGGAAATGCTATCATCTACCCAGATTATTTGCCATGCCAACATCCTTGAAAAAATGGAAAAAAGGCAACATTGCCTTGGCTCTCAAGACAGGCAGAAGACAAAACACTCTTGGAGAACTTCTCCAAACAATCTCTGGGAAGAGATCTATGGGAGTGAGGAGAGTGTGGTTAAATGTATTTATTTCCCTCCCTTGGAGGTTGACTTGCTCTTGTTTTCCTCAATTGAAGGTCACTGTTTCTCTCAAGGTGATTTCCTATACAACCCTCTCTTAAGTTGCAGTCGTTACTCTCTCTTAATCCAGTGGGTCTCAAGATGGTGACAGCTCCTCGTGTGTCCTAGCCCCAGATTGTTGCAGTATCATATGCCATCCCTTCATATCACATCCGCTTCTTTATAAATAGCTTCTTTTTAATAAACCCTTCATGATTTATTCCAGTCCCAGGGTACCACCTGTTTCCTGTTGGGATCTTGAATGACACCAAAGTCACTGGATGAGATGGCAACAGGAGACTGAAGCGTGAGAAGAGAGCAAAGGGAAAACCCTGAGAAATACCAGTGTTATGCACGTGCAGAGAAACACGAGTCCATAACGGAGACTTTAGTGACCACAGAATTTTGGCTTTTGGATTTTGTAATAAAGCCTCTCTTGAGAATTTCAGCATCCTTTGTAGTATAGCCTCTCTCTTGAGAATTTTAGCATTGAAGTTACTCCAGGGCTCTGTGTGAGATGGAAAGTGTGCAGTGAAGTGTGGGTGGCACTAGAGGAACATCAGCAGGGTGGAAACCAGAGACATCTGGATTGAGTTCATTACCTGCACCACAGGCTCAGAAATTTGATTTTGGTAGCGTACTGCAAGTACTTCTGTTTCTAGAAACGCTATAAATGCCCGTTTACTTATTTTCAGTGAGAAATAATACCGTCATCCAGATAGACTGTATAAATTAATATAGTCTACTTGAAGGCATGTTTCTGGGTCACTCAAAATTGCTATTTTGGTTTGTTAAATAAGATGTTTCTGAAGCCAGGTTCCTATGAGCTGGCCATCCATCTCTACTCTTTGGTTCTCATTTAAACACAGTATCTCTAGATCACCCCTCCTTCTGATTGCCATTGAATTTCTTTATAATCATTATTAGGGTTGATCAGACTATGGCTATATTTATACTTTTCCTACTTTTAGCAATATAAATATTTTGCTCTAGGGAATATTCTTTTTTTTTAATTTTTAAGTTAGTGGGTAGATGTTCAGGTTTGTTACATGGGTAGACTTGTGTCATGAGAGTTTGCTGTACAGATTATTTCATCACCCAAATATTAATTCTAGTATTTATTAGTTGTTTTTCCAGATCCACTCCCTCCTCACATTCTCTGCCCTCAAATAGGCCCCTGTATGTGTTGTTCCGCTCTAGTTGTCCATGTTTTCTCATTTAACTCCCACTAAGAAGTGAGGACATGTGGTATTTAGTTTTCTGTTCCTGAGTTAGTTTGCTAAAGATAATGGCCTCCAGCTCCATCTATGTTTCTGCAAAGGATATTATCTCTTTCTTTTTTTATGGCTGCATAGTATTCTATGGTGTTTATGTACCAAATGTTCTTTATCCAGTCTATGCTTGATAGGCATTTAGGTTGATTCCCTGTCATTGCTATTGTGAACAGTGCTGCAGTGAACATACACGTGCATGTGTCTTTATGAGGGAACAATTTATATTCTTTGGGTGTACACCCAATGATGAGATTGTGAGTCAAATGTTATGTCTATTTTTAGGTCTTTGAGGAATTGCCACTCTGTCTTCCATAATGGCTGAACTAATTTATATACCTTCCAACAGTGTATAAACATTCTTTTTTCTCCACAACCTCACCAGCATGTGTTACTTTTTGACTCTTTAATAGTAGTCATTTTGACTGGGGTGAGATAGTATCTCATTGTGGTTTTGATTTGCATTTCTCTAATGAGCACCAATACTGAGCTTTTATTAGGATTGTTGGCCACATGTATATCTTCTTTTGAAAAGTGTTCATGTCTTCTGCCCACTTTTTAATGGGGTTGTTTTTTCTTTTAAATTTGTATAAGTTCCTTAGAGATGCTGAGTATTAGACATTTGTCAGATGCATAGTTTGCAAAAATTTTCTCCCATTCTGTAGGTTGTCTGTTCACTCTGTTGATAGTTTCTTTTGCTGTGCAGAAGCTCTTTAGTTTAATTGGATCCTGTTTGTTAATTTTTGCTTTTGTTGTGATTGCTTTAACTGTCTTTGTCATTAAATTTTTGCCCATCCCTGTGTCTCTAATGCTATTGCCTAGGTTGTCTTCCAGTGTTTTTACAGTTTTGGGTTTTACATTTAAGTCTTTAATCTATCTTGACTTAATTTTTATATATGGTGTAAGGAAGGGGTCTAGTGTTTCCATCTTCTGCATGTGGCTAGCCAGTTAGCTCAGCATCTTTATTAAATAGGGAATCCTTTTTCCATTGCTTGCTTTTGTCAGGTTTGTCAAAGATCAGATAGTTGTAGATGTGTGGTCTTATTTCTGGGTTCTCTATTCTGTTTCATTGATCTATGCGTCTATTCTTGTACCTGTACCATGCTGTTTTGGTTACTGTAGTATAGTTAGAAGTCAGTTAGTGTGATGCCTCTAGCTTTGTTCTTTTTGCTTGGGCCTGCCTTGACTATGTGGGCTCTTTTTTGGTTCCAGATGAATTTTAAAATAGTTTTTCCTACTTCTGTGAAGAATGTCAGTGGTAGTTTAATGGGAATAGCACTGAATCTATAAATTGCTTTGGGAAATGTGACCATTTTAATGATATTGATTCTTCCTATCCATGAGTGTGGAAGGATTTTCCTTTTGTTTATGTAATTTCCGATTTCTTTGAGCAGTGGTTTGTAATTCTCTTTGTAAAGATATTTCACCAGCCTAGTTAGCTATATTTCTAGCTATTTTATTCTTTTTGTGGCAGTCATGAAGGGAATTTGTTCATGATTTGGCTCTCAGCTTGACTGTTGGTGTATAGAAATGCTAGTGATTTATGCACATTGATTTTGTATCCTAAGGTTTTAAGTTGTTTTTTTATGCTGTTTGCTTAGGAACTTTCAGACTCAGATGATGGGGTTTTCTAGATAGAGGATCATGTCATCTGCAAACAGGGATAGTTTGACTTCCTCTCTTCCAATTTGAATGTCCTTTATTTATTTCTCTTGCTGGATTGCCCTGGCCAGAACTTCCAATACTATGTTAAATAGGAGTGGTGAGAAAGGGCATCCTTGTCTTGTGCCAATTTTCACTGGGAGAATGGTTCCAGCTTTTGTCTATGCAGTATGATGTTGGCTGTGGATTTGTTATATATGGTGCTTATTAATATGAGGTATATTTCTTCAATACCTAATTTATTGAGAGTTTTTAACATGAATGGATATTGAATTTTATCAAAAGCCTTTTCTGCATCTTATTGAGAGAATCATGTGGTTTTTGTCTTTAATTCTTTTATATTGCCCTCATGTCCATTTTGTATAGACTCTGATGTCTACTACTTTCACTGTTGTTGTCCCTTAATCCAGGGCATCAGGTAGTTTGTTTCTTCTTGCTGTCTCTGGTGGTCCTGGTGTGCATCTCCTGGCAATATGGGGAGGAAGGATGTGTGTTTTCTTCCACACACAGTTTAGCATGGCTATGAGACAACCTATATGAAAGTCAAATGTGAAGAGGCATATGAAATGTTTTACAAAATACTTAATACACATAAGTGACGAGTGAATGGTTGTCATGGCTGTTATTAATGAAATGGTTAGAAGACAAACTACCATCCTGCTGATGAGCTATTAACTAGAAGGTAGGAAATATTTTCTGCCTTTTTTTTTAAGTATGCTTCACGTTAGTCATGGGTATAGAATATTGAGATCAAAAGATATTTCATTATTAAACAGGGGTGAGTATCTTCTTTTGAAACTCATGGAATGAATGTGATTGTCTGTGTGAGTGAATTGCTAATTTCCAATGAATTGTGCTATGTCTTACAAGAAGGATTACAAAAGTATTCAAAAGGGTACCTGGGAATTACTCTCCTGTGAAATGTAGTATAAGAAATACAACTTGCAAGTAAGATATATTTAGAACAAATTTATAGTACAAGAATTACCATTAGCCAGAAAATCTATTATAAATGTGCATTACGACCAGGACAAATATTAAGGTAAGAAGTACTTGTATCAGGGAGTCTTAAGAGAAATATTAATGCATCCTTTAACTGAACTGTTTATTTTTATATAACCATCCCAATTTTGATTTAGCTTTCCATTTTAAAATTAAAGTGATGTGTGATAGTCATTTCCATAAAAAATTTTAACTAAATTTACTATATTTTTTCGTGCAGTTGCTAATTTCAATAATCAAGACTATTGGAAACTAGTTTTGGACAGCCTGTTGAAGTGACATATGAATGGAATGGGATTAGAAAGTAGCCACCTTGGAAATTTACCAAATTGAAATTATGCAACAATAATATAATTGTCTCCAAAAAGAATCAAATACAACAAATCCTAAGGAAGGGCCAGAATATGTCCATTAAAACTGGAATTCTGTGACTGGAATTGAGTACCTGAGATTGCAGATGCACATTTGGGATAGACACATTTAAATTTAGTAATGTGATGATCCTATAAGTTGTAGAATAATTTAGTTTCCTTTTTTATTAAGCAGTATAGCTAATTTATAATTGTAGTTAAATAAATCATCTGATGAAGGCTTTTTATACCAAGATTTATTTGGACTGTTTCCATTACTAATCATAGTTAACACTTACTTAGTGCCTATAGTCCAGGTACTGTTCTAAGTTTTTTGCATATAATTAGCTTAATGTTCCTAATCATCCTATAAGGAAGGCACTATTGTTTTATAGGTGAGAAGAGTAAGGCACAGAAAGTTTAAGTGTTATAAATAGTTGATCCCGGAACAAAATGGGTTTGATCTGTGCAGATCTACTTACATGTGGAGTTTTTTCAATAAAAGTTATGCCAAGTGTACCTCTGCCTCTTGCTTCCCCTTTCACCTCCTCCACCTCTTCTGTCTCTGCCATCCCAGAGTCTAAAAGGCAAATCCCTCCTCTTCCTCCACCTTTTCAGACTACTTAGCACAAAGATGAGGATGAAGCCTCTGTGATGATCCATTTCCAGTTGATGAATAGTAATATATTTTCTCTTCCTTATGATTTTCTTAATAATATTTTCTTTTTTTCTAGCTTACTTTATTGTAAGAATATATATGTAACATATTTTATATGTTACATATATTATTTTATTGTTTTATTATAACAGTATTATTTTACTGTTTATGACATTGGTAAGCCTTCTGGTTAACAGTAGTTTATTAGTAGTCAAGTTCTGTAGGAACCAAAAGTTGTACATGGGTTTTGTATGTAACATACAAAATATGTTACATATATTATTTTACTGTTTTATTATAACAGTATTATTTTACTGTTTATGACATTGGTAAGCCTTCTGGTTAACAGTAGGTTATTAGTAGTCAAGTTTTGGAGGAACCAAAAGTTGTACATGGGTTTTTAACTGTGGGGGTTGATCCTCTAACCCTACATTTTTGTCAACTGTACTTATTCTGATTCTTGCCAATTTTTTTTTATTAACTTTGCTAGTTAATAAGAATAAGCTGCCTGTATGTGCCACCATCTATAAATACTCATTTTAAAAACATTTTTTCTTATCAAACCTAATTCTATGATTCAAACACAACACTCTTGTTAGTACTCCAAATTTTCTTTCCCCTCTGTCTTTTGCATCTGAAAAAGCCTCAGTCCTAATGTGCCCAACTATTTGTTTCCTTGGTATTTGCTTCATAACAACCAAGAACACCTGGACAAAGTTACACAGTAGAGCAAATGTTTCTACTGTGTATTAGATGCCACCAACCTCAGGGGGGTATTACATGCTGCCTTGGCAGTATGTCTCTGATCAACTCATTCTCTCATTTAGAGTGGCTTTTGCAAACTTTGGCAAATTGTGTTTTTCAAAAAATGACCAGGACAATATCCTACTAGGTGGTAAGACAATGTGACTTTGCTATTTCTTTCATTATAGAGCTGAGGTCTATGTTACCTTCTTCTGAATATAGATAGACATGTTACTTAAAAAGTGGCATTCGAGGACGTCATAAAAGGTGATACAGTTTTCATCTGGTTCTCTTGGGAAAGTTTCTTCCATAACCCCAGTATGATGCTATAACGAAGCCTAAGTAGCCTCTTGGAAAGCCTCCAGAACACATGTAGGTGTTTGCTATAGGCTGAACGTTTTCATTTCCTCCAATTCATATGTTGAAATTCCAACTCGTAATATAGATGGTATTAGGTGGGTAGGCCTTTCGGAGGTGATTAGATCATGAAGGCAGAACCCTGATGAATGAGATGAGTGTCCTTTTAAGAGACATAGTTCTGTACATTCCATCGCTGTCTGCCCACCACTGTTTGAGGATACAGATAGAAGCTGGCCATCTGTAAACCAGGAATTGGTCCCTCATCAGACAGTGCATTGGCCAGCAGCTTGATCTTAGATTTTCCAGCCTCCAGAATTGTAAGAAATAAATTTCCATTAAGCCATCTAGTCTAGAGTATTTTGTGATAGCAACCCAAACTAAGCTAATATTTCAGCCAATTGCCTCAGCTGAGATTCTAAATAATAGGCAGTCCCAGTCTCCAGATACATGAGAGAGTGAACTTTTAGATGATTTCAGGGCCTAGCTATTGAGTCACCACCAGCCTTCACATCTTCTCAGCTGAGGCCACAGACATTGTGGAGTAGAAATAAGCCATCCATGAAGTGCCGTATTCATATTCGGACACATAGAATTTTAAAGCATAGTAAAATGGTTATTATTTTACACTACCAAGTTTGATTTGATATACAGGATTAATAATAGTAACTGAAATACCTTCTCTGTTATTTTTTAAATTTCTCTCTCCTCACTGGGAGCAGGTAATCTTGCCATTAACTTCAGAGCAAATAGAAGCGATCAGATAAGAATGCCTTTTTTTTTTTAATTTTTATTTTCTTTTCTTTTTTTTTCTTTTTCTTCTTCTTTTTTTTTTTTTTTTTTGGAGACAAAGTCTCACTCTATCACCAGGCTGGAGTGCAGTGGCACCATCCTGGCTCACTGCAACTTCTGTTTTCCGGTTTTGAGCAATTCTCCTGCCTCAGCCTCCCGAGTAGCTGGGACTACAGGCACGCACCACCATGCCCGGCTAATTTTTTGTGCTTGTAGTAGATGTGGCGTTTCACCATGTTGGCCAGGATGGTCTCAATATCTTGACTTCGTGATCCACCTGCCTCAGCCTCCCAAAGTGCTGGGCTTACAGATATAAGAATGCCTTATTTTCACTAACAAACATACTAACTTACCTGTATGTACACTCATTCTGTTCTTGTTATTTTAGAAGAGTAGTTCCTCCTACTTAAGGCTAATAATCTCTACTTGCTCTGTGTAACCTATCCCCTCTTGCCAATAAACTAATGAGAGTTACTATCTCTTCTGTTATATTTTGACCTCTTCCCTTTGAAGTGGACCTGCTCCATTTCAAAAAGGATTGAGGTATAATTGAAGTACATAAACCCACATATAGAAATGTACAAATTGATTAGTTTTGATTTATGCATTCATCTGAGAAACCATCAGCACAATCAAGACAGTGAATATTTAATCCCCAAAGTTTCCTGATGCCCATTTGCTGTCCATCCCATACTTTTCAAGCAACCACTGACCTTCTTTCTGTCACTATAGGTTGATGTGTCAGTTTTAGAATTTTGTGTAAAGAAAATCAGTCATACACTAGGTTCTCTTGCCTGGGCTCTTTCACTTATATTGATTTTCAGATTCCTTTATGTGATTGCAAGTATCAGTTGCTTTTTGCTTTTTATTGTGAGTAGCACGTGAGTTGTATGCTATTGTATAGCTAGTACCTGGTTTATATGCATTTGTTGGTGGGCTTTGGGGTTGTTTCCAGTTTTTAAAAAATTTTAAATATATGTAGCATTATATGTGTGTGTGTGTGTGTGTGTATAATCATATATATGTGGAGATACATACACACACACACACACACACACACACACACATATATATATATATATATATATAAAACATCTAGGTAGTATGACAGATACACACACATATGAGTCTAGTTACAGGTTTTCTATTTAGTTTCAATGGCTTATTTATTATTCTCAGTGCTAATACTATGTTTTACATTAATAAGGCAAGTTCTTGGTCTTTAATCAAATAATTCAAAATAGAGCTATTTTTGCCTAAAAGACACTTCTTTATATTCTTAGATTTATAAATCTCCAGTTGGTTGAGCATCTCTTCCAATGAGTAAGCCAACTTTGTCCTTGACGAATCATAAGCCAATTTCTCAAGGCTAATGATCTTCATGAAGAATAGGTATTAGTTATGTCAGCTTGCTGCTATTAGATTCATTTGCAGTAAATTTTGTTAAGAACAAGCTAAAAATATTTATAGTTTTTAATTTATATTTTCTTTCCATTTTATTCTAGGATCAGGATATTTTATTGGCTAAACTCTCTGTTCTCAGTGTCAGTGGATTAGCACAATGACATGTTGTGGTCTCTTCTGCAGTGTGTAACAAAGACCATTTCTTATCCTAACACTTGCTGAAATGATGCCAAATATTTTATCTTAACTGTTAATGATATGTGGCTAGTGGACCCGAGAATTCTGGCCTTCTAGTCCACCATCATCTCTCCTCACTTATAAAAAGAATCCCAAGGATGATGTATCTCTATGTATAATATTTGGCTCTGTGTCTCCAAATCTCATGTTGAATTGTGATCCCAAGTACTGGAGGTAGGGGCTGGTGGGAAGTGATTGGATCATGGGGACGGATTCTCTCCTTGATATTCTCATGATAATGAGTGAGTTTTCACGAGATCTGGTTGTTTGATCTTGTGAGAACTCTCTCATTATCATGAGATCAAACTTCCCCCTTCACTCTGTCTCGTTCTCTGCAATGGTAAGATGTGCTTGCTTCTCCTTCACCTTCTGCCTTGATTGTAAGTTTCCTGAGGCCTTCCAGCTATGCTTCCTTTATAGCCTGCAGAACTGTGAGTCAATTAAGCCTCTTTTCTTCATAAATTACCCAGCCTTAGATAGTTTTTTAGAGCAGTGTGAGAATGAACTAATACAAGGTACAAAGCACAATGTCAATGTCAAATTGGAACTTCTCATTGGAACCTAGTTCACTCGGTTTGGAGGACAAGGGTAGCCCAGAGGCTATTCATGGGAACTCTGAAGCTTTATCAGACAGAATTCTAAGACAATATGAAAGAGTAAAAGCCAGAGGGGAATAGAGTAGTACAGGACATATGAAAAAGAATGCTGAATTTTCCATAAGAAAAATGACATTCTGGCTGCAAAAGATGAAGCAGAGACAAGTGGGAGAAATAAATAGACATATGTTGGGTATTAGTTCCT
This sequence comes from Saimiri boliviensis, assembly GCF_048565385.1. NCBI lineage: Eukaryota > Metazoa > Chordata > Mammalia > Primates > Cebidae > Saimiri > Saimiri boliviensis. The sequence goes on along the minus strand of NC_133449.1, from coordinate 196,100,627 downwards.
GGAACTTGTATCTCCTCTGCAACTTAGATACAAGACAGAAAGAATGCCAGAGAGCCATTATTATGTGCTCCATCTTTTAATGTACTATAACATGTTGGTTGCAGTATGGGTCAGTAGGAGTTTGGGAATCTCGCCAGTTTCATGATCACTCCTTTTGGTGAGAAGTGAGGTAGAAAGCAATGATGAACAAGAATGTAGATTTTTGTTATTCTCCTATTCTGGAAACAGTTGGGATAAGTTACAGAAGCTTAATATAGATTCCAGGTTACTGATGTTTTTATGGAACTGAGTACTTAATATGTCAAAGAGGATATAAGGATTGATGAAAATGTTTCAGAGAAGATGGTAATTTAGACCAATGTGAAACAGGAATATAATTTAGGCCTCTTTCTTATTAACCAACACCTTAACAAATGACTTGAATTATTTCTAGATTGGTTTGATGCATACTTTCCCACTATTGTAAATGGAAAGATGATTATTCTTCTTCTCTGCTTCATATATTACATTGCCACTAGGAAGAAGTTCAATAGATAATTGATTATTATTTAATAATTGTCAAAAACTGTCACTGGGAATAACCTCAACCAGTAATTGATTCTTATTTAATAATTGTCAAAAGGTTTGGTTTGAGCTTATCTGTCCCACTCCTAAAGCATTATTTTTGGCTGTTATTCTTCATCATATAATTAACTTATATGTAACACCTTTTTTTTTTAACAGTCCATTTTGTTTGTTTTATTTTAGAGTCAGGGGATGCATGTACAGGTTTGTTGCAAGGGGATATTGCACGGTACTGAGGTTTAGGTTTCTAATGATATCACCCAAGTAGTCAACACAGTATCTGATAGCTATGCCACCCACTAGAATCTCTCCTATTTGATCCAATGGTGATTGGTTAATTTTTTTTTTTTTGAGATGGAGTCTTGCCTTGTCACCTAGGTTGGAGTGCAATGGTGCAATCTTGGCTCACTGCAACCTCCGCCTCTTGGGCTCAAGCGATTCTCCTGCCTCACCTCCTGAGTAACTGGGACTACAGGTGCATGCCTCCATGCTCAGCTAATTGTTTGTATCTTTAGTAGAGATGGGGTTTCACCATGTTGGCCAAGCTGGTCTTGAACCCCTGACCTCATGATCCACCCACCTCAGCCTCCCAAAGTGTTGGGATTACAAGCATGAGCCACAGTGCCCAGCCTATATGTAACACTCTTACAGAGCAGGTCAAATCATTCATTTACCTCATGATATATTATACAACCAAATACTTTTTAAGGATTTGCTAAGAAGCTATTGTGCATAAATAAGATCCTATATATGTTTTGTTTAAATTTTAATAAGGCAATAGTGGCATAATATTAATGACTATTAAATTTTTTCCATAAAATTACTTTGGCTATGCTCTGTGGTTTGGAATGCTAAACATCTGTGTGCTGTAATAGAACAGAACTTTTTTCAAAAGAAAAGCATTACCCTGTCTGTAGATACCTATGCATCACACCTCCACATGACATTGGGGCTGCCATATATTCCTGCGCAGAGTGGACATATTTTCCTAAGAGGATAGTAACAATATCCAACTTTCCATATGTTGAAAGTTGAAAATTATTGCTCTTCTCTCAATTGATAACCTGAAATATTTGTATCAGTGTCAGAAAATACAAACTTAAAATCTGTCTCACAATTTTTTTTTTTCCAAAAATCTGGTCATTTACCTATGTTTATATTTTCTTTTAAGCTTTATATTTTTTTCAGTTCCCTAAATTGGATTCTTTAATTCAGTTAGACCTTTAGAAAATCCACCAAAAAAACAAATTTCTCCATTATCTCAAACTATGCTTTTCCTCAGAATTAATTCATTTTTATCGTATAGGTGCTGTGAGTGTATTTCACTTTTTGCTTCAGTCTGAGAGGCTCAAAATTATATTTGTTACCCAGTTTTAACAACTGAATAAGGCTTGTGGTCTGACTTCTGAATACTGATCCTGACTATCTTTCCATTCTGATGTTCCACTGGTTTCTAATTTTTCATTTTTAAAATTTAACATTCTTATATTGCATGTGTTAATGACCATGTCTAAAAGGACCAAAGTAAAAGCCATTTTTAGGAAGGAAGTTTACATTCTAGTAGCTTTGTCTTCAACTTGGAGGCCACATTAGATATTAAAAAATAATATCAGCAACATAAAAGAAAACCTTTGCAGTTTCCTTAAATATGACACATACCTCATAGGTAACATGCCCTCTCAGTTGGAGGAGAAACACTGAAATACTTGATACTTCAAATTGTTTCTCACTGCCTTGAAAAATGTCAGTATTGTTCCTTTGACTAAAACATTTTGGAAAATCAGTGGAGGAATTTAATGAGATTTACTAATTATTCAACTAATAATTTTTTTCAGAACAACTCTCAGCTTCCCCTTCTCCTCCTTGGGAGCAGAACACAGACCCACAGTATATGTTTCGGACTTTATGATTCTCCTTATAGCATGTATGGCATACACTAGTCCCTCCTTAAGGACTTTTCTCTCTAAACTTTAAACTTATTTAAAACTGGAATTCCAGAGCTTTGCTTTTCTTATATGCTTTTTGTGAGAACTATGCTCTCTCTGCCTTCATATTTTTTTCTTTGATGCCTAACTCTAAGTTTGAATGAATACCCTGAGGGCTGCTCACTAATGATTTTGTGTGGGAACTATAAATGTACTCTTTGACCTATGGAATGTTATTTCATGGCTGCTTTACCATATCTTTATGACTTTGCACTAATGTAGCCTAAAAGTGAGCCAAATTGTGTGTGTAAGGAAGGTGTGAACTTATCAGTGTAATTATTCCAGTTTTCAGGGTCTATAGTATGGAGACCTCTAGTTGTGATAAAGGAGTAAAGATGAAAAAGATGGAATCTGCTCTGGGTTTTAGGAACTCAGGAAACTTTATTGATCATAAAATGTGTCCAAGGAAAGGGAACTTTCTACAAAGATATTGAAGATAAGCCCTTGGAGATGACCATATATGGTTTCTACAGTTGATTCTCAGTTTTGTACAACCCTCACTTTTATCCCAACCTAACAATTTACAACACAAAGTGAACTACCAGCACACTTGTTAATTCAATAAATGCTTATTTAGTGCCTATTATGGTCAAAGTATCATGCAAAGCACTTAATAAATAGTAACAAAGAAGGTAGGAGGATTGATTCTATTTCTAGCGTTCTTTATTTTATTTTACTTTGTTTTTTGAAATTCTAAGACTTATACTATCACCTGTTAAGCCAACATCTTCAACCATTCCAGCCTTCTCATCCCTCACCAACTTACGTTATTTCCTCGCCTCTATTTTAGCTATCACTGGAATGCTCACAAGTTCTTAACAATTAGAGAATGACCTTGTCTTTCTGGAAATTAGAAAAATTTACAGTGTGTGGGAGAGATATACCGGAAGTTATCATGGAAGCTTTCAAATGGGAAAATATAAAGGGATGACATATATGTAGTTACATATATATTGTAGTTTATGTAATATATATCTCATATATTATGTATTATATCTTATATATCATGTATAATATAGCTCTCATATAATATATAATATATATTGTACTGTTGTTTTGATTTGTATTTCTCTGATGATCAGTTATGCTGAGCACCTTTTCATATGCCTGTTTGACATTGTGTTCTTTTGAGAAATGCCTATTCAGATCTTTTGCCCACTTTTTAATCAAATTATTAGATTTTTTTCTGTAATGTTATTTTGAGTTCCTTATATATTCTGGTTATTAATACCTTGTCAGATGGGTAGTTTGCAAATATTTTCTCCTATTCTGTGGGTCGTCTCTTCATGTTGTTGATTGTTTTCTTTGCTATTCAAAAGCTTTTTAACTTGATGTGATCCCATTTTGCTTTGGTTGCCAGTGCTTATGGGGTATTACTCCAGAAATCTTTGCCCAGACCAATGTTCTGGAGATTTTCCTCAATATCTTCTTTCAGGAGTTTTGTAATTTGAGGTCTTAGATGTACATCTTTAATTCATTTTTATTCAATTTTTGTATATGGCAAAAGATAGGGGTCTAGTTTCTTCTGCATAAGAATATCAAGATTTCCCAGTGGTATTTATTGAAGAGACTTGTCTTTTTCTCAACGTACATTGTTGGCACCTTGGTCAGAAATGAGTTCACTGTAGCTGTGTGAATTTGTTTCAGGGTTCTTTATTCTGTTCCATTGATCCATGTGCCTATTTTTATGCCAGTACCATGCTGCTTTGTTTACTGTAGCTCTGTAGTATAATTTGAAGTCATGAAATATGATTTTTCCAGTTTTTTTCTTTTTTTCAGGATAGGTTTTTTCATGATTCCATACAAATTGTAGAATTGCTTTTTCTATTTCTGTGAAGAATGTTATTGGTATTTTATTAGGGATTACCTTGAATCCGTAGATTGCTTTCAGTAGTATGAGCATTTAAACAATACTGTTGCTTCCAATTCATGAACATAGAATATATTTCCATTTTCTGGTGTTCTCTTTAATTTTTTTATAATATTTTGTATTTTTCATTGTAGAAAGCTTTTAGTTTTTTGTTAATTTCTAGGTATTTAACTTTATTGGTGTCTATTGTAAATGGAGTTGCTTTGTTAATGTCATAAAATATTTTTACTATATTAATTTTTCATTAGTGATCGTGTCTAAAAGTACCAAAGCAGAAAATGTCTAATAAAATCATTAGTGATACTAGCAATGAGATGGTAGTTTCACTAAAAATTTAGTTATAAAATAATGGTTTTTTAATTTTAGTTTTTACTTTTTTTTGCACTTAACCTCCAAGCATGTTTTTTATTTTAACTTTTCTGAAATATCACCATGGCAAAGTATGATAATGAAAGAGCTTTTACATGTCTAATTTTCACAAATACGTTCTAAATGAATGTTTCCCCCAAAGTAACTTTTTAGTTGAATGTTTCTTATGCAAACATTATTCTCAGACTCTTCAAGTGGCTCAAAATTATTTCAGTTGAAGTAAAACTATGGAAAACAAAATTAATTTAGAAAACCCAAGGACAGCTGGCAGATTTCGGATTCATTAATAGCTGTCATGGCTTCATAAGATACACAAACCCTGCAGGAGATGATGCTATCTTTGAAAACAACACAAAAAGTATTTCTGAAGGATTGCCTCCCATAGTAAGTTTGCTTTCTGGCTAAGCAGTGACACAAACAGATCTACTGCAGATGAGTAATGGTTGCCTTACAGAGTTTGGTGTTAGTCTAGACAAGAGCATTTAGAGTAGATTATGGAAACTGACCTGTCCATTGTCTCATTTTAAGTTTGTAAAGCGTAAGTTTTCTTCTATTTCTTACTTCACTTCTGAACTGGCCTTTACCTGATATGGAAGATCCTCTATCATGTAAGACTGGAAGAATTTATTCTGTGTTACATGTCCTTTGATGTATATTTCAAAGATTTCCGCTACAACCAGTCATGCCGCATTTGCTCGGGTGCAATGAGAAACCTCTGTGTTTGGCATATCGTTGTAGGTGAATTTGTATATTTCCCTTCTCAATAAAACAGGATGTCATGAAATTTAATTCCTGATTAATTTCCAAAGGCCTGATTCCTCAGGTATGGATTAAAATATAATACTCTATCCTTGGGATAATTTTGGCTGCCCCAACAGCTGCTAAATAGCAATTAAATGAACTGGATTTTCTGTCCAAGGCAAGGCAGGAAATGGGAAATTATCATTTGAGCCCTTAGTATATGTGAAACCAGAGCTGCCCCCAATGGGTTATGTTGAGTTGTGCTGTGTCCTCACTTCAGGAAGTAACTAAAGTCCTTAGGAAATAATTAAAATCCTTAGTCCCTCTAACACTGCTTCACTTTTAACCGCTGATACTATTTATTTGTTGGACTGTTTTCTTTTTATTCTCTGCATGTTATGAAAGGTTGGGCTTGTTTAGCAAGAAGTAGTTACAAGCTGCAGTTTCAGAAGTGTTTTTCTAAAACGATTAGACTGATTAATACTGTACTGTTAACAACTGCTGTCTCTTTAGGGTAGGATTATGAGGAATTCTTGCATTTGATATTATTCTCACATATAAATAAAATGTTATAACATGACACATATATGTATTACAAAGTTTCTTACTAAGGATTGGCATCTGTTGCTGCCAATAACTACATCTAAAGACCTTGAATCTCTGCAACATTAAGTTGTGCTCTTTCTAGGCATGGATATATTTGTTTTCACCCTTTAAAATAATATAATCATAAATTTCTGAATAGATTCTTTTGCATCAGGTGTACATGTCAAAGGTGAACAACATTTATAATCACATATGATGGGATCTGCATCACTGCAAAAGGGTGAACATTTTATTGACATATTCAAAGAGAAAGACCTGATAGCGTTATTTTTATGCTGAAGATCCTGAAAAAAACAGGTATAGTTCTGTATGTGAAATAATTTCTGAAATTCTAATAGTGACTGATGGAGGGAGACATAATGTATAGGCACACTCAAGGACACATATTTTACAAGGGGAAAATAGAGACTTTGCACAAAAGTTCAGGTGATAAATGACCAAAAATGAAATTAAATCTATAAAATACTTTCTTTTGAGACTTAATGTAGCCCATAAAACTAGTTGCAATTGCACTTTAGTTGAATAGCTGTATAATTTGCCATTTTGCCAAAGTTATTGTAAAAAATGAAAATAACTTGAGATTCTTAACGTTCTACATCAATTCTGAAATGAATTGCAAGCTTTATCTCCTGAAAACAGTAAATTTCAAAGGTAATTGCTATACCATTATTTCTTAGGTTAATATAGTATTCACATACACATTTTTTACTGGAGAAAATTGCATTTCATCTGTAATTGTTTTCTTTTACATTTTTTCCTCATAATTTCTCAACTCACTTTTCTTTGCTACTGTAGACCAGTGTTTCTTGACCTTAGCACTGAAGACATTTTCAGCTAGATAATTTTTTGTTGTTGGGCCTGACGTGTGCAATGCAGAATCCTTAGCAGCATCTGTGTTCCTAACCACACAATGCCAGTGCACCCTCTCCCAAGTGTGGCAACCAAAAATGTCTCAACATATTGCCAAATGTCCCCTGGAGGGAAGACTGATCCTGGTTGAGAATCACTGCAGCCAAAGCTATGACACCATTTCTAATCATACCTTTTTTTTTTGATATTTCATTATTAATTCTTTGTTTTTTGGGGAAAATAATTGTTATTAATGACAAAGAAAAAGATATATTAAGCCTGCTTTTCCGAGGGTTTAAAAGACTTTGCCTCTGTAAGGCTGAACATCTAAGTTTATAAAATATTTTATTCATGGGCTAGAGTTGCTCAAGTACTTTACATTCTAATATCGTTAAGAAAACATCACAAGAATGACTGAGAAGAATGGAGTTGCTTTTGATGCTGCATTAATAAGGAATGCCATTACCATTATTAGTAGAAGCCATTAGTCACTAGTCATGACTCTCATGCAGATATAAAATAAACACATGTCAGAGGTGTTCTTCTACACATTTATTAATGAGGGTACCAGTAAGATGTTAAACTAATCCAAAGAGCATTTGAAAAGCTAGGTATTCATAAGCAATTTAATATAGTAATCTTAGATGCAGAACTGGCTAATGTTTTATGAGGGCAATGAATAATAACTTTTGGAGATTTATTTTTCACCAAACAAAAATTATTTGCATCTCTACAATATAAAAATATATAAGTAAATATAGAACTTTACTTAGTGTCTGTCTGTCTGTCTCTCTCTCTCTCTCTCTCTCAGTCTCCCCCCCAGTATGCAGCCTCTTCTCTAATTCCTTTTTCTTCTTAAAGGAGGAACAGATGTTTTTAAAAACCATAACTCTCTACTCATCTCTGAAAAATTCAGAGTAAATAGTCTACAATCACTTTACTCATTTTCCACATCCTAAAATCAAGCATCTAACATTTTTGAATTATTAAATATTAGATATCAAGTGTTAGATAATAAAAGTAACATTGCTAATATGCTGTTCTGTATGTATGTCAAACATCACAAGTAAATTCATATGTGTATGTATATATATATATTTAATCAGCCTTTGGGGACTTGTGAAAAAATTGCATACAGTTGTTGGTGACCTAAGGGAAAATTTGCTAAGTTAATTAGTTTATATGAAATACACCATACAAAGCATTAACATAGTTCCTGAAACATAGATATTTAATAAATATATTAACAATAATGGTAATTAGAGTGTTTTTATAGAATGCTTTAATTAAAATTATGCTAACTCTGAAAACCTAGAATAACTTAAAAAGTTAAAGTATGAGGTAATTAAGGCATTGCAATCCTAGCATTCTGTTTTAAATTTCATTTAAAACATTAGCTTCTCAATTAAAGAAAAGAGGAAAGATAAGAAAAGGAAACAAACAATTCTGATCAATTAGACATCTGATTAAATCAAATAAAAATAGATTTGAGGTCTTTGTAAAACAGCACGTTAAGAACCAAATTCAGAAACCTGTCTGTGTTAGATAAGCCTATCTTAAGCTTTGAGTGCCTTTGCAATTTTAGTATATGACACTGTTTTTAATTCAATCATGAAAAACAATGCACCTCTTCTTAAATGTGATGTCTTTTTGTATTCTTCCTATTCACTGCCCGTTCTTCTCCACGAAGGAAGAAAATGAAGATAAAACATGCTGAGATACATCAGTAAAATGTTTTTTTAGATTGTCATAAGTAATTAAATAAGAAATATATAAACTTCCCACTGCATGTGTATTGTGACTTCCATAAAGGCTCAACTTTTCCCATAACTTAAAAACTATAATAAATAAATGGCAGGTAGCCAAATGAGCGTTCCATAAACTATTTGCCATCTGGCAGTTGCTTTCTACTTTGGTCTGATTTGCTTCATCTGGTGGCAGAATGTGTCCATCTGAAGATAAATTCATATACAGCTCAGCTATGTAATTATATTACATTTCAGGAAAAACTGTATGTGGTCAAGCTTGTTAAAGATAGTCATTTTCTATGGAAGTACACACATTTTCAAAGCTGTTAGAAGATTATCAGAAACTATAGGTGACAAATTCCAGCTACAATTACCCATTCTCTCTCCAAAGCCTGGTCTGCAATAGAAACCTCTATAATGCATAATTTTCCCACTTCAATTCATTTAGCCTTTTAGTGGGGCTCCTCTAGGTTTTATGTAACACTATTCTTTTGATATTTTTAAGTGCTTCTGTTTAACAGTTCCAAGAATAAAGCAGTTAATTTCCCATTGCATTTTATCTCACTCTAAAATTTAGGTTAGTCATAGAATTAGGGTTTCATTTCTCATTTTGCTAAGGAGGCCGGATCATGTGAATGTATTCAATTCAAATTGCGCTTTGATGTCTGGGTTGACATGTTTTCTCAGTTAAGACCAGAAATACCTGGCAAGTGAACTGTCTTTCCTGTGACCTTCAGTCTTTTCTAAATCTAGTTGTAGTTTAAGAGGGACTACGAATATGGCCTGGCCCCTGGAGACTTTGAATGCAAAGACTTCAGCTTCTGTAGGATTTTTGAGATCCCTCCAAGAGAGAATTCATTTGGTGGAACATAAACTTGGGGAGCTATACTTGTTACCCATTCATTGATATGTGACAAATTGGGCCCAAGATCATCAGTTTACAAACAAGTATTTATTTATTATCTCACACTTCTTGAGAGTCAGCAATACGATATGGCTTAACCATGTGGTTATGGCTCAGGCTCTCTCCCAAAGTTTTAGTTAAGCTGTAGGCTGGAGCCGCAGTCATCTCAAGCCTGACTGAGCTACAAATTCGATTTGTAAGCTCACTCAAGTGGCTGTCATGCCTCAGTTCATGCTGGCTTTGGGTGGAGGCTTCAGTTCCTGTCCACATGTGCTTTTCTGTAGGGCTGATCACAACCTGGGAGCTTGCTTTCCCCAGAGCGATATAAGAGAAAGAAAGGAGAGAGCAAGAACATGTCCAAGACAGAAGCCATGTTCTTTCTTTTTTTTTTTTTTTTTTTTTTTTTTTTGAGGCAGAGTTTCACTCTTGTTACCCAGGTTTGAGTGCAATAGCGTGATCTCGGCTCACCGCAACCTCCGCCTCCTGGGTTCAGGCAATTCTCCTGCCTCAGCCTCCTGAGTAGTTGGGATTACAGGCACACGCCACCATGCCCAGCTAATTTTTGTATTTTCAGTAGAGACGGGGTTTCCCCGTGTTGACCAGGATGGTCTCGATCTCTTGACCTCGTGATCCATCTCCCTCGGCCTCCCAATGTGCTGGGATTATAGGAGTGAGCCACCGCGCCTGGCCGCCATGTTCTTTTATAACCTAATATCGGAAGGGGCATAGCATCACTTCTACCCTTATGATATTGGTCACACAAAGTAACCCTTGTTCAATTTAGAAGGGGACTACACGAGGGCTGTTTCACTTGGCATCAGAGGTATTTCAGCACTCATTTATTAGAGGCCTTCCGAGTATTTTAGTGAGAAAGTACCTCCACTTTTCCTCCTCATTGTGCTTTCTATCAGAGGTTGTTATCTCCGTTTGGAAAGTAGAGGCACAGAGAGGGTCAAGAGCTAGCCTAAGGTCACCTAGCCAGTCAGTAGGTAAAGAGCCCATGCTCCTTTCTTTATGTTCCACACTCCTTATCTTGGGAAACTGCCCTGTCTACTTTTAGATAATGTTTGGACTTCTGAAAGAAAATGTCAAACATTTTTTTTTCTAAAGCTTTCTTTGGTTTATTTTTACCTTCCCAGGCACAATCATCACTCCCACAGCAACACTAGGCACCCATTTCCTCACAGTAGAGCGTTTAAAACCTTAAAATAAAACTCAGCCATATAGTAGTTTTTAAATTTTTCGTCTTAATTAAACACATTTTTGAAATCAAATACCACTTTCTCACACTGTGATAGAGACTATGCAAAGAATAGAAAGTATGGATATTATCTTCAAGGAGCTTAAAATATTTAGAAAGATAAAACACAAGAAACCTTTGCAGGCATTCATCTTTGTTTATTTTATTAATCCTAGGTTTTCCCCCTTGCTTCAACCTATTAAATATATTTTTAAAGAAAATTGAACATGACTTCTATAGGTCAAGGGATATTGGCCATATGTCTTCTTCCTGACACGCAAGGGTGGGTGCACTCTGTGGACAAATATAACAAGACAAAATGGAATATAAGTTAAATGTTGAATAATGAGTGGTAAGATGGTTTGAGTTGACAAATTCATCATACTTGGGCTATGGTTCCTACCTCCCAAATCCATATGGACATTTTTTTTCTTTGAATTTCAATTTGAGCTCGTGATCTGCTCTACGCAGAACTTCAGTCACTACTACAGAGTCTCGTTTTGTATACAACTAAAACTGCTATATTTAAGACTTGTTCTATTCCCTTATTGTCACAGTTACAGTTAGCAATACAGTTCAGACAATATTTATAACCCTAATAATTATATTCTTCCTTAAATTCCTTGCTTCTACGTTTATAGCTAACACTATAAAAGTGCTGAATTGTGAGGGCTTTGCTTTTAATCAAATTATTGTGTTATTTGAATAATAATTTTAAAAGAAAAATGTAAGAATTCCAATATTTTAAGCAAAAGCCTTTCTAGGCAAACAATACTTTTTATAATCTATTATATTAAAGTCAAATAATAATTTGGCTATATGTACTTATATATGTAGGTGTATAGTGACATATTTTGTTTAATTTCCACTTGCTTTATGAGCTTTGCAGATACTGCAACTGAGGGTTTGTGGCAACCCTGTTTCAAGCCACCCAAACCCCTAATAATTCAGAATATAGGTGTCACCCCCAAAATTTCCCTCAGCCCTCTTTCTAGTCAACTCTCTCACAAACTCCTCAGAGACAACCACTGATATAATTTTCTCTTACTATTTCTGCCTATTCTAGAACTTCATATCAATGATGTCATATAATTATTTACTCTTGTATAATGCTTTTTTCACTCAGCATAATGTTTTTAAGATTCAGGCATATGTTGTTACATGTATGAATTGTTGGTTATTTTTTATTCCTAAGTAGTATTTTATTGTATTTTATTCCTAGTAGTATTTCATAGTATATTTATGTTTATCTAATTTCTTAATAGCTCCTTTGGCTGTTTCCATTTTGTTTTCTGTGAATAAAATTGCTATGAAACTGCCATGTAAATAATTTTGTGGACATATGCTTTCTTTTCTCTTAAGTACCTAGTACTGAAATTGGTTGGTCATAGGTTAGATATAGGTTTTGTTTTCCAGAAATTGCCAACCATTTCTCCAAAGTGGTTGCACCATTTTTATGAGAGTTCAAGTGACCTACTTTCTTGCCAGTGCTGAATCTCGTGAGTCTTTAATTTTAGCATTCTCTTTTGTATGTATTGGTATTACCTTGTGGTTTTAATGTGCATTTCTCTGATGGATAAATAGATTCAGTGATTTTTAATGTGCTTATTGGCAATGCATATATCTTTCTTTGTGTTTTCAAATGCTTTGATGTTATTTCTTGGATCGGTTATATTCTCATTACTGAGTTATGACTGCTTTTACATTCTGGATAGCAGATATTTGCCCATTAATTTCTCCTCCTATTTAATGTGTGCGTACTCATTTTCCTAATGATATATTTTTAGTCAGTTTTTAATTTTAGTAACGTCTAGTTTATCAATTTTTTTTGATTGATGTTTTCTGATTCCTGTTCAAGAAATCTTTGCCTAACTCAAAGTTGCAAAGGTACTCTTTTGTGTTTGTTTCCAAATAGTTTTATAGTTTTAGCTCTCATGTTTAGGCCTATGTCCACTTCAAATTAATTTTTGTGGGCAGGGCACAGTGACTCACACCTGTAATCCTGGCACTTCGGGAGGCCGAGGTGAGCGGATCACTTGAGGTCAGGAATTTGAGACCAGCCTGGCCAACATGGTGAAATCTTGTCTCTACTAAAAATACAAAACTAGCCCAGGGTGGTGGCACGCACCTGTAGTCCTACCTACTAGGGAGGCTGAGGTAGGAGCATCACTTGAACCTGGAAGATGGAGATTGCAGTGAGCTGAGATCAAACCACTGCACTCCAGCTTGGGAAACAGAGGGAGAAGCTGTCTCAACAACAATAAAAAAATATTTTCTGTGTATGTATGATATGGGTTACAGCTGATTTTTTTTAATAAGGATGTCTATATTTCAGGACCCTTCACTGAAAATACTTTTCTTTCCTCATTAAATGACTTTGGATTCATTGCAGGAACTCAAATGACTTTAGAATTATGACTCTACTTCTGAGTTCTTTACTTTGTTTCATTGATCTAGCTGTTGATCCTGCCCGTTTATTCATCTATATTACTCTAGCTTTATAGTAAGCCTGAAAATCAGGTAGCATAAGTCCTTGAACCTTATTTATCTTTTAAAATACGGGTATGAGATGTATGGTTCTTTACATTTCCATGTAAAATTCAGAATCATGTCTTCAGTTTCACAAATAGAAGTGAAAATTATCATGAGGATTTCATTGATTTTATGGAGGGGTAATTACATCTTAACAATTTTGAGCCTTCCAACCACTAACATTACATATTTCTTCATGTATTTATGGTTACTTGAATTTCTTTCAGCAATATTTTATGGTTGTTGGTATACAGGATTTTCATGATCTCTCCTAAACCTATTCCTAAATATTATATATGTTTTTGCACAATTTTAAGAATTGTTTTCCTAATTTCATATTTCAACCATTAGCTGCAATTACGTAACAATACAAACTTGTATCTTCCAAACTTGCTAAATTTATCTATTGGTGTCTAGTTTTTATATTCTATAAATTTTTCTATGTGAACAATTATATCATTTGCATATAATGATAGTTTGACCCTTTATTTCTGATTGCTATGCTTTTTATTATTATTTTTTCTTATTTTATTGCAATGGCTACAATTCCAGTAAAATGTTGAATAGAAGAAGTTTTGAGAGTGACTCTCATTATCTTTTTTCACAACTTAGGGGGAAAGCATTAATATGTCATCATTAAATAAAATGTTAGCTGTTGATTTTTATAGATACCTTAATAAGACTGAGGAGCGGAACTTACTTTCTATTCCTGGCTTGTTGAGAGTATTTTATTTTTAATCATGAACAGATGCTGAATTTGGTAAAATATTTTTATTCATCTATTGAAATGATCATGAAGTTTTTATTCTTTATAATCTTAATAGAGTGAATCACATTGATTTATTTTTAAGTGTTACATCCATCTGGCATTTCTGGAATAAACTTTATTTGGCATGATATCTTATCATTTTTATATATGCTAATATCTTAAAGACTTTTTCTCCCCAAGTTTATAACTGTCATTGGTCCATAGTTTTCTTTTTGGAATAAATTTGTCATTTTTTAATATTGGGATTATGCTGCCTTCATAAACTGTTTGGAAATGTTTCCCACTTTCCTGTTTTATGAGAGTATGTGTGAGATTATTGTTGTTACTTTTAAAAATATTTGAGAAAATTTTTTAGTAAAACTATCTTGACATTGAGTTTACTCTGTGGAAAAGTTTTAAACTCTGCATTCAATTTCTTGATAGATATAAAACTACCCAGATTTTCTGCTTCATCTTTTGTCATTGTTAGTAAGTTGTATTTTTGAAGAATCTATTTCATCTACATGTTGAATTTGCAGTGTAAAATTGTTCATAATATACTCTTATTATCTAGTTATTTTCTATAGGATCTGTAGTTATACAGTCCTTTCATTTCTGATGTTGGTATTTGGGGTGCTCTCCTTGTTTTTTAATCTCTCACTCTCTCTCTCTCTCTCTCTCTTTTTTTTTTTTTTAACTTGATCAGACTAGTTAGGGATTTAGAATTTTGTTGATCTTTTTCAATAACCAACTTTTAGAACTTTAAACCTTTTCTGTTTGCATGTTTTCTATTTTATTATTTTTTTCTGATTTTTATTTGTTCTCTTCTATTTTGAGTTTGCTTTGCTCATCTGTTTTATAGATTCTAAAGGTAGAAATTAAGTCATTGAGTTTCAGAATTAAATCCCAGAAAATTAAAATAAAATGCTAAAAGATATATGCCTTGATAATGCGAGTTAGAATGTGAACATAGGTCTAATAGCTTTTAGTCTAGTGTTCTTTGCAGTGAGTCATATTGCTCACTTTGTCTTCCCTGTTCTTTTCTACAGCATTTTAAGTTACTTTGATGTTTATGTTTGTTCCAAGCACTGTGAAAGATGAAGAGTGCACTTTACTAATTACAAAGGACTCAGTACCATAGTTTTCTCAAAACATACTTAGCTGATAAATCAGTGCTGCAAGTGATTAGGACTGCCCTACAACACTGGAAATAAGCTTTGATTGGTGGGGAACTGTAAAGTGATTCTGTAACTTGAAATCTAAAAATATTATCAGATTGGCAGCAATGTTGATAAATTCCTGGCAGTGTTGGGGAAATAAAGTGACTTAAATCAAAATATCATAAAAAGATATATAGAAAGAAAAATGGAGCTAAAAGATGTTTAGATTGCAAATTCTGCAGTAATTAACAAGCATTATGTTATCTCTTCATAATTATTCAGAAAAGTTTGTCATGCCCATTATGAGTTATAATTATAGAATGGCCTTTTGCTATGACATTTTCATCAAATTTGCTTGTGGCTTAAATGTTAAGAATGCGTGATCATATTTAAAAATATATGCTAATGTTTTAAAGATTAAGTCAGAAAAACAAACTAGTGAAGTTATGATGATTCTTTTGTATTTTAGGATTAAATGAGGTAACTGATGCAAAATGCTTACCACCCTTCTGCACAATGTAGTCACTCAGGGAATGTTAGTTAATTGCCTCTTTTTGCCTTACCATGTAAACAATATTTCTGAGGTTTCAGATTATCCCAAATACAACTCCTTTTGGACTTACTTTTATAATAGGTACAATATCACTGAGTATAAGTTTATTCTGTTTTTGTAACATGTCTGCGTGTCATTTAGCATAATCGTTTTAGCTCTCTTATTTACAACAAATAAGTTTTAATTGTAAGGAACCATAAATCTACTCAATTCTAGAAAAGTTTTTTTTGGTGTTGAAGTGCTGCAATGTAAGCCTTTATTTCAGATTTTAGAAAGATTCTTGGTGGGAGGAGAATCACTTTAACCTGGAAGGTGGAGGTTGCAGTGAGCTGAGATCGTGCCATTGGACTCCCACCTGGGCAACAAGAGTGAAATACCATCTGAGAAAAAAAAAAAAGGAAAGATTCTTGGTTGTTGATGAATGGTAGAGCTCTTAACCTTCATGGGAAAGTTGTAATGTCTTCTATGTGATTCAGAATACTGAAGTTAAAAAAGGTAAAAAGAAAAGGGAGGAAAAGTGTAGTACTAGGAGTAAGTGGAGCTCAGTTCATGGCCTGCTCTGCCATTATCTAGATGTATATATTTTACTGAAAATTGTTTTACTTTCCTGTACTTCCTCTTAGAAAAAAAAATTTAAGCATAATTATTAGATCTAAGATTATATCCGTTCTTACATGTAAATGCTATTATAGACCAAGTGAAAATCTTGAAATATAAGACAGTAATGAGACAGCCAGATGGGAGCAGGTCCCAGGAGAAACTCCAACTAGCCTGCCCACTGGGATAGAGCCTCAGAAAGTTCATGGTGTTTGCAGCAGGGAGGAGCCTGGCCCCTCCTCTTCCTGTGTGGAACCTGGGATTCAAATGGCCAGAGGGAAACACTTAAGCAGGGGCCTCTGGGCTTACAAATTCTTTTCCCTTTTCACCCAAGAAAACCCTGCTGTGCTCACCCTTTAAACCATCTGAGAGCCTAAATTTTCATGGCCATGGGATGGACAAGAAGCCTGTCTTTAGCTGAACTGAGGAAAAGTCCTACAACAGTAATTGATTCATAGAGAAATGAAAGTTGCATTTTATCTGTCAACAAAATTTGCATGATTGCTCAGAATTCAAGGAATTTGACTAATGACAAGCAGGAGCCTTGTCATTAGGACCATCTTAAGACATGCTCACCAGCTGGTTTTGTTAAAACATTGGTTGGCTCTGTCTGAACACTATTGTGTTAGGAACAGGCTGAAATACAATGATCGTTGGAATGAAGAGACAGTGGGCAATTTTGATTTGTATGGGATATTTTTGATGATCTCTGCAGCTGAGACCTAAATTTTTAAAGCAGAATGTGTGTACTATGATTTATGTGGTTCATTTCTCTGCATCTTTCATGTTATTGATTATTTAGTTCCTGTAAAATGTAATGTAAATTTCTTTTCTCTTTCCTTTGACTGACAAATTGTGAAATGTGTGCAATCTTAAATGTTATCTCTTAGTAGAAAATTACAGTTTATTTCTGTGACCAGTTATACTAAATAAATACACATTTATAAACATTTTTTGGCTAACAATTTGGTGTCATTAGATAGTCCTGTTGATTTGGTTATAGTATGGCAATCCCAGTAAATCTAGATGTAAAATTGTTTAATTGTATTTGAAAGTACTTAGATATTTTCTTATATTAGCTCATCAGAAATTGGAAAAAAATGCTAAGAAAAGGTGCCCAAACCCAGAGTAACTGATAGAAAAATGAGTTGTCATTTTCTGTCAATTTGGAAAAGTAAGGTGTTAAAGAAATTATTGATATTCCAAACATATCAGAGGCTGGATAAAACAGAAATAATAAATTTATGAATTAATAAGGCCGAACTCAAAAACAAAAGAATGAAATAAGCCAAAATACAAAAATTAATTCAAAGTGAGGAAAGGGCTTGTGTGTTGAAGTTGAGAGTTTACAAGGATAATCATATTGGCCTTAACTCTTAGTATAAACTTTATGATAACAGTTTTGACAGCATAAGTGAAATGGACAATTTATTTGGAAATTATATGTGATAAAAATTGACTTAAGAAGAAATAAACTATAACCTCTAAAGATTAGTAATCAGCTACCCTTTTAGCTCCTTGATCAGGACACCAGGCTCAGGTGGTATGACAGAAGATGTTAAATACCCTTCAGAGAAGAGAGGATATGTATTTTGTATAAACTGCCAGAGAGAAAGAAGACAAAGCTACCCAACCATTTTTATAAGGCCAGTATAACCTTAACAACAAATTTGGTGAAATACAGAGATGAAAGTCACAAGATAATCTCCCTATGAACATGGCAAAGAAGTCTTAAATATAATGTTGGTGAGGATCCCACCAAGATGACTGAATAGGAACAGCTCTGGAGCACGGCTCCCAGTGAGAGAGACACAGAAGGCAAGTGGTCTCTGCATTTCCAACTGAGATACCAGGTTCATTTCAATGGGAATGGTTGGACAGTGGGTGTAGCCCAAAGAGGGCAAACTGAGGCAGGGTGGGGCACTGCCTCACCTGGGAAGTGCAACTCACCTGAGGATTGGGGACTTTCCCCCACCTCCAGCACTCTAGTTTAGATACTGCTCTTCTCCCATGCACTCTGCAACCCACAGACCAGGAGATCCCCGCCAGGCTGAAAAGTGCCATGAGTTACCAACACAGATCTGAGCGGCAGCTCCTGCAGACACCGCAGGTTGTTGGCCCAGACCTGGGTGAACATTTTGACTAGCCCTGAGAACTCCTGTGGGAGCTACCTGCTCCCCAGAAAGAGGGGGAGCTGAAAGCAGGGAAACAGGTGAAATGACTGGGCAGGTCTCACCCCCCAAAAGACCTCTCAGTTGAGAGTTTTGCAGCCCTCTCAGTTGAGAGTCTTGCAGCCAGCACATCAGTTTGAGTTTGACCCAGGAAGATCCAGCTCTGTGGGATAAACAGTGTCCACCGTTGCTGAGGTGGTTCTAAACCTGCATGTGTAAACAAAAGCCAGAGGAAGCCTACACAGCAGCTGGACAGAGTCTGTTACAGCCCAGCAGCACCTCTGTAGGCAGGCAGGGGATGGACTGCCTCCTCAAGTGGCTCCCTGACCCCTGTATGACCAAAAAGATGCTTCACACAGGAGAGCTCTGGTTGTCACCTGGCAGGTACCCTTCCGGGATGAAGGTACCAGAGGGAAGATCAGGCAGCAATACTTCCTGATCTGCAATCCCCAACAGTGATTCCCAGGCAACCAGAGTCTAAAGTGGACCTCCAGCAGTCCTACAGCAGAGGGACTGGACTGTTAGTAGGAAAACTAAAAATCAAAAAGCAAGTTTTAAAATCAACAGAAAGGATGTCCACGCAGAGACCCATTTCGAAATCACCAACATCAAAGATCAAAGATAGATAAATCAACAAAATGGGAAGAAACCAGTGCAAAAAAAGATGAAATCATCAAAGACCGAAACACCTCTCCTTTTTGAAGGGATCACAGCTCCTTACCAGCAAGGGAACAAAACAGGATGGAGAATGAGTTTGACGAATTGACAGAAGCATGCTTCAGAAGGTGGGTAATAACAAACTTCTCTGAGTTAAAAGACCATGTTCTAACCTAATGCAAAGAAACCAAAAACCTTGAAAAAAGGTTAGACGAAATGGTAACTAGAATAACCAGCTTAGAGAATAACATAAACGACTTGATGGAGCTGAGAAATACAGTATGAAAACTTTGTAAAGCATACACAAGTTTCAGTAGCTGAATCAATCAAGCAAAAGAAAGGATATCAGAGATTGAAGATAAACTCAATGAAATAAAATGAGAAGGCAAGATTAGAGAAAAAAAGAGTGAAAAGTAATGAACAAAGCCTCTAAGAAATATGGGATTATGTGAAAAGACCTAATCTACACTTGATCAGTATACCTGAATGTGACAGGGAGAATAAATCCAAACTGGAAAAAGCGTTCAGGATATTATCCAAGAGAACATCCCCAACCTAGCAAGGCAGGCCAACATTCAAATTTAGGAAATACAGAGAACACCGCAAAGATACTCCTCATGAAGAGCAACCCCAAGGTACATAATCATCAGATTCACCAGCATTGAAATGAAGGAAAAAATGCTAAGGGCAGCCAGAAAGAAAGGTCGTGTCACACAAAGGGAAGCCCATCAGACTTACAATGGATCTCTTGACAGAAACCCTACAAGCCAGAAGAAAGTGGGGCCAATATTCAACATCCTTAAACAAAATAACTTTCAAAACAGAATTTCATATCCAGCCAAACTAAGCTTCATATGTGAAGGAGAAATAAAGTCTTTTATGGACAAGCAATTCCTGAGAGATTTTGTCACCACCAGACCTGCATTACAAGAACTTCTGAAGGAAACACTAAACATGGAAAGGAACAACCAGTACCAGCCACTGCAAAAATGTACCAATTGGTAAAGACCAATGACTCAATGAAGAAACTGCATTAACTAATGGGCAAAAAAACAAAAACAAAAACAAAAAAAAAAAACAAACAAAAAAAAAACCAGTAACAAAATGGCAGAATCAAATTCACACATAGTAATATTAACGTTAAATATAAATGGCTTAAATACCACAATCAAAAGACACAGACTGGCAAACTGGATAAAAAGTCAAGATCCATTGGTGTGCTATATTCAGGAGACCCATCTCACATGCAAAGACATATATAGACTCAAATAAAGGAATGGAATAAGATTTACCAAACAAATGGAGAGCAAAAAAAAAGCAGGAGTTGTAATCCTACTCTCTGATAAAATGAACTTTAAACCAACAAAGATCAACAGAGACAAAGAAGGGCATTACATAATGGTAAAGGTATCAATACAACAAGAAGAACTAACTATTCTAAATATATATGTACCCAATACAGGAGAACCCAGATACATAAAGCAAGTTCTTAATGACCTACAAAGAGACATAGACTCCCACACAATAATAGTGGGAGACCTTAACACTCCACTGTCAATATTAGACAGATCAAAGAGACAGAAAATTAGCAAGGATATCCAGGACTTGAATTCAGATCTGGACCAAACAGACCTAATAGTCATCTACAGACCTCTCTGCCCAAAATCCACAGAATATACATTCTTCTCAGTACCACGTCACACTTACTGTAAAATTGACCACATAATTAGAAGTAAATCACTCCTCAGCAAATGCAAAAGAATAGAAATCATAACAAACAGTCACTCAGACCACAGTCCAATCAAATTAGAACTCAGAATTAAAAAACTCACCCCAAACCTATCAACTATGTGGAAAGTGAACAACTTACTACTGAATAACGACTGGATAAACAACAAAATGAAGGCAGAAATAAAGATGTTCTTTGAAAACAATGAGAACGAAGACACAACATACCAGAATCTCTGGGACACATTTAAAGCAGTGTCTAGAGGGAAATTTATAGCAACAAATACCCACATGAGAAGCAAGGAAAGATCTAAAATTGACACTCTATCATCAAAATTGAAAGAGCTAGAGGAGCAAGATCAAAAAAGTCAACAGCTAGCAGAAGACACGAAATTACTTAAGATCAGAGCAGGACCAAAGGAGATAGAGACAGAAAAACCCATCAAAAAATCAATAAATCCAGGAGGTGTTTTTTTTTTTCTTTTTAAAGATCAACAAAATAGACTGCTAGCCAGATTAATAAAAAAGAAAAGAGAGAAGAATCAAATAGATCCAATAAAAAATGATAAAGGATATATTACCACTTATTCCACAGAAATACAAACTACCATCAGAGATTACTACAAAGAACTCTGTGCACATAAACAAGTAAACCTGGAAGAAATGAATAAATTCCTGAACACTTACACTCTTCCAAGACAAAACTAGGAAGAAGTTGAATCCCTGAATAGACCAGTAAGGAGGTCTGAAGCTGAGGCAGCAATTAATAACCTACCAACCAAAAAAAGCCCAGGACCAGACGGGTTCACAGCCAAATTCTACCAGAGATACAAAGAGGAGCTGGTACCATTCCTTCTGAAACTATTCTAAACAATATAAAAAAGGGGAATCCTCCCTAATTCATTTGATGAGAACAACATCATCCTGATGCCAAAACCTGGCAGAGGCACAACTAAAAAAGAAAACTTCAGGCCAATATCCATGATTAACATCAATGCAAAAATCTTTAATAAAATACTGGCAAACCGAATGCAACAGCACATCAAAAAGCTTACCATCATGATCAAGTAGGCTTCATCCTGAGGATGCACGGCTGGTTCAACATATGCAAATGTATAAATGTAATCCATCACATAAATAGAACTAAAGACGAAAACCACGTGGTCATCTCAGAGATGCAGAGAAGTCCTTCAACAAAATTCAACAGCCCTTTATGCTAAAAACTCTCAATGAACTAGGTATTGATGGAACATATCTCAAAATAATAAAATCTATTCATGACAAACCCACAGCCAATATCATACTGAACAGGCAAACACTGGAAGCATTCCCTGTGAAAACTGGCACTAGACAAGGATGTCCTCTGTCACCATCTATTCAATATAGTATTGGAAATTCTAGTAGAGCAATCAGGCAAGAAAAAGAAATAAAGGATATTCAATTAGGAAAAGAGGAACTCAAATTGTCTCTATTTTCAGACAACGTGATTGTATGTTTAGAAGACCCCATCTTCTCAGCCCAAAATCTTCTCAGGACAATAAGCAACTTCATCAAAGTCTCCAGATACAAAAATCAGTGTGCAAAAATCACAAGCATTCCTATACACTAATAACAGACAGAGAACCAAATCATGAGCGAACTCCCATTCACAATTGCTACAAAGATAATAAGGTACCTAGGAATATAACTGACAAAGGATGTGAAGGACCTCTTCAAGGAGAACTACAAACCACTGCTCAAGTTAATAAGAGAGGACACAAACAGATGAAAAAACATTCCATACTCATCACTAGGAAGAATCAGTATTGAGAACGTGGCCATGCTGCCTAAAGTAATTTCTGGATTCAATGGTATCCCCATCAAGCTACCATTGTCTTCTTCACAGAACTGGAAAAAATCACTTTAAACTTTATATGGAACCAAAAGAGAACCCGCATAGCCAAGACAATCCTGAGCAAAAAGAGCAAAGCTGGAGCATCATGCTACCTGACCTCAAACTATACTATAAATCAAAACAGCATGGTACTGGTACCAAAACAGAGATATAGACCAATGGAACGGAACAGAGGCCTTGGAAGTAAAGCCACAAATCTACAACTATCTGATCTTTGACAAACTTGACAAAAGCAATCAATGAGGAAAGGATTTCCTGTTTAATAAATGGTGTTATAAGAACTGGCTAGCCATGTGCAAAAAGCTGAAACTGGACGCCTTCTTTATACCTTACACTAAAATTAACTCCAGATGGATTAACGATTTAAACATAAGACCTAACACCATAAAAACCCTGGAAGAGAACATAGGCAAAACCATTCAGGACATAGGCAGGCAAGGCCTTCATGACTAAAACACCAAAATCAATGGCAACAAAAGCGAAAATAGACCAATAGGATCTAATTAAACCTAAGAGCTTCTGCACAGCAAAAGAAACAAATGTGAGAGTAAACCAGCAACCAACACAATGGGAAAAAAATGTTGGTGCAGTCTGCCTATCTGACAAAGTGCTAATACCCAGAATTTACAGAGAACTAAAGCAGATTTACAAGAAAAAAAACAAGAAATGCATTCAAAAGTCGGTGAGAGATCTGAACACTTTTCAAAAGAGGACATTTATGAGGCCAACAATCATATGAAAAAATGCTCATCATCACTTGTAATTAGAGAAATGCAAATCAAAACCACACTGAGATACCATCTCACACCAGTTCGAATGGTGATCATTAAAAAATCTGGACACAACAGATGCTGGAGAGGATGTGGAGAATAGGAACACTTTTACACTGTTGGTGGGAGTGTAAATTAGTTCAACCATTGTGGAAGACAGTGGGGCAATTCCTCAAGGATCTAGAAATAGAAATTCTGTTTGACCCAGCAATCCCGTTACTGGGTATATACTCAAAGGATTGTAAATCATTCTATTATAAAGGCACATGCACACATTATGTTCATTTCAGCATTGTTTACAGTAGCAAAGACTTGGAACAAACCAAATGTCGGTCTATGATAGACTGGACAAGGAAAATGTGGCACATATACAACATGGAATATTATGTAGCCATAAAAAATGATGAGTTCGTGTCCTTTGTAGGGACATGGATGAATCTGGAAACCATCCTTCTCAGCACACTGACACAAGAACAGAAAGCCAAACACTGCATGTTCTGACTCATAGGTGGGTGTTGAACAATGAGAACACAGGAGCACAGGGAGGGGAACATCATACACTGGGGTCTGTTGGGGTGTGTGGGGCTAGGTGAGGGACAGTTGGGGTGGGGATGTTGGGGAGGGATAACAGTGGGATGAATGCCTGATGTAGGTGACGGGGAACGGAGGCAGCAAACCACGATGACATGTGTGTACCTATGCAACAATTCTGTAAGATCTGTACATATACCCCAGATCTTAAAGTACAATTAAAGAAATGTATATATAATATTGGTATATCCACCCCACAAATGGTTCAAATTAAATATATCATCATTAATTAAGGTTTATCTCAGAAATGGAAGAGTGATATAACATTAGAAAAATGTGTTAATTTGGTCAGTTTTTAATATTCATAATTATTAATTTTATCCTAAATGGTTGATTATGTATTCTGGGTGAGAGGCAGATTTATTATTTATTACCTTATGTTAAATAATAAATGCATTGCACCACCCAGCTGCACTTCTGCTCCAGGCCTTATCCCTGGAATGACATAGTTAAAACTAAATGGAAAAGTCCCCTACATGAGGCTGGGTGCAGTGGCTCATGCCTGTAATCCCAGTACTTTGGGAGACCCGGGCAGGTGGATCACCTGAGGTCATGAGTTTGAGAACAGCCTGAATAACATGGAGAAACCCTGCCTCTACTAAAAATACAAAATTAGCTGGGTGTGGTGGCATGCACCTGTAATCCTAGCTACTAGGGAGGCTGAGACAGGAGAATTGCTTGAATCCAGGAGGTGGAGGTTGTGGTGAGCCAAGATCATGCCATTGCACCCCAGCCTGGGGGGCAGAGTGAGACTCTGCCTCAAAAACAAAAACAAACAAACAAAATCTCCTACATGAGTAGACTGACACACTATAGGCAAGAGGTGAAAAACGGTAGGTGTTCTTCTTTTATACATGGGAGAGAGATAACCATCCCTTTTCCTTTCTGAGAGGAGAGAAAAACATTTTTCCTTATGTATGGAAAGTATGCTAGATTCTTGGCCTAACATTTTGGAATGTAAATATCTTTCCCAGGGCTATTAATATGTAAATAGATGGTATCTCTGGCTTTGCAGACCCAGAGATATCTTTAAGCTCTGGATTTCATACCATTTGAAATGTAAATACCTCAGGAGATAGCGCTCCAGTCTTCCTGGCTGTAGCATTTTAACCTAGCTACCTAATTTGGGCTGTAACTATTTGGCCCTCTTAAGGAAGTAAGAGAAGTTTCATTACTCTGTGGGATCAAAATAATTAACTAGACACCTAGACAGATGGCTACACATTCATTTCTTATTGCATAGCTCCAGGGGCAGTAAAGACAAATATTATCTTTAATATATATTTCTGTGTCTCCAAAAGCTAGGGCATTGATAATAAGCCAGTATGAAAATATGTGAGATAGTTAAAAAAAAAAAAAAAGGCAAGGCTGCTATCATCAGGAGTCTAAACAATATATACAGATCATTCAGAGTTCCATACAAATAAATTGTTAAGAATAATAAAAATTCAGCAAGCTTTTTGAATGCAAGATTCATGTATAAAATTTGGCAGAATTCTTTTGCAATAACTAATTAAAAATGGTAAGATAAAATCTTTTTTATAATAGTGACAAAACTGTTTATAAATTGGGGAAAATATATAGAAATTGCAGAAGTTCATCATGTTTAAAATCAGTTTATTGAATAAAATATAAAGAAGACTAAAAAAGGAGGTGGTGGGGATATAAACTGTTCCTGGAGGAGAAATCACTACTGTAAAATCTGTTTTTCTCAAATCCATGAACTCAGTGCATTTCTGATTCAGATTCTGTGGGAGTTTTTGAGAAGTTTGATTCCAAATATCATATGAAAGAAGAAGGTTCAAGGAATTGAGGAAAATTTTAAGGAAGAGGAAAAACTTGCTCATTAGAAATCAGGAAGTAATACAAACTTGAATTTTTGGAACAGTGTAGTGTTGGCAAATGGATAAACATCTACTAATAATGGCTGTATTAGATTCTTCAGAGAAATAGACCCAAGTGTGTGTGTGTGTGTGTGTGTGTAAAGATTTATTATAAGAAATTAACATACGTGATTGTGGAGGCTGAGAAATCCCAGGGTCTGCAGTCTGCAAGATGGAGACCCAGGAGAGTCAATGGTGCAAACCCAGTCTGTGTACAAAGTCCTGAGAACCAGGAGAGCTTTCAGCACAGGAGGGGATTGATGTCCCAGTTAAAACAGGCAGGAGTTCCCTTAGTAAGCCTGTTCTATTTAGGTTTTTAATTGATTGGATTGGGGTTACCCACATTAGGGAAGGCAATCTGCTTACCAATTAAAGTTAATTTTGTCCAAAAACAGCATCACAGACATACCTAGAATAATGTTTGACCAAATGCGTGTGCACCCTGTAGTCCAATCAAATTAACATATAAAATACGTAAAATTAACTATCAGAAAAACTAACCTGTGTAGTTTACTTACTATATGTCAGGCTCTATTAGAAGCACTTTGTGAGTATGAGTGTATTTAATTCTCATAGCATCCTATGAAATAAGTATGATTTTATCTCCATTTTATAAATGAAACAAAGCCACAGTGGAATTAAGAACTTAAATATCTATAATAGGATAGAACAGAGAACCCAGAAAGATACCCACACATAAATGGAATCTTGAAATGTGATCAAAATAGCATTGTTAGTTAGGGATAAAGTGGTGTTGGGACTATTGCTTATCCATATTAAAATGTTAATGTTTTACCTCATAGCACACACCAAAATAAATTCCAGGTAATTTAAAGATCTCTAAGAGAAAAACAAAAGTTCAAAAACTTAATAAAAGAAAAATAAAATATAGAAGAATATCTTTATAATACCGCAGCAGGGAAGGAATTCTTTAAAACAAGATGAAAAAATAAAAAAATTGATAATTTGACTTTATCAAAATATAAAATATTTGTAGCTACCACACCTTAAATGTTTATTAGGCTCCTGTTCCCTGCCAAGCATTGCTAATCACTTTAACATATGAAGTCAGTTAATCCTCATAAAACAAGCTGAAGATGTGTATACCTTGTTACCCAGCCATTCCACTTCTAGGAAGATACTTTAGAGAAATTCTTGCATATCTTCACTGCTCTTATGCTAATAATAACCCAAACCAGAAAGCAACCTAAATTTACCAACAGGAATCAAATTAATAAGTAGATAAATAAATAGTAGCATCTTCATATAATGGAATATTATACACATTTAACATTAGTAAATAATCTGCAAGACTCAGTATAGTTATAGCCCCTAAAATAATGATGAGTAAAAGAAAGCAAGTGGTAGAGCCATATATAAGATATAATGTCATTTATTTACACATATAAGCACAAAAACTAGTATATTGCTTATGATTATGTACATTTTTTAAAAGGTAGAAAAATGAAAGATCATAAGAAACAATTTATAGTATCTTCTGTATCTACATAGAATTCACCATATTCTGTATGTACAATATATGGTATCTATTGTATCTTTTTAGTATTTTATTTTCTAAATGAGACGAAATGTCAAATTTTAATGTTTGTGAGTTCTAGATTATGTGTGCATGGATTTTAAAAAAGTCCTTAATTCAGTTATTGTTTGAAGTGTTTAATAATAATTGAAATAAAATAAGAGAAAACCATTTGTACCAAAGACAAAGAGTGGAATAGTCATGATACTTCTACATGCTTGTAGTGATTTTTATTAGATATTGATTAGGGAATGGTTATAGGTTAAGAAGCTATAATTCTTTATAGCCCCTTCAACACTCTTGGAACCTAAGGTTATTGCTCTCAAAGTGGACTATTAGACTATTTTTAGGATGAGATTACAAAGCTAAGAACACAGTCCTTAGGAGGTTACAGAATGGAGCAGAAATGCTCCAAATGAATCCATGGTGATGATCCTTGATTCTCTGAGTATGAATATATCAAAACATAGATATAAAGAACTTAGGATACTTGACACACTATACACTGTATGAGTTATTTGTAAATATGAACTTTATTTTTCACTGGTGTATATAAGGTATAAAGTTTTCATAAGCCTTTGAAGATCAAAAGTGAGAAGTGTTTAGAAACTACTGATCGAGATGTTTACCTCTCTGCCTGCAGCCATCTGTTGTTTCAGAGGCATTTATTATTTTGCCCAGAGCATTCCCATACCTTATTTTTGCTTCCTGCAATAACTGGAAAACATAAGCACCTAAAAATCAAAAATATTTATGCAAGTCTTCTCTGATGCCCTCCTGTTGCAACTCTAGCTTTTGACAAGAGCCATTCACAAGTAAGTGGTCTCCTTGCAACTAGAAGAAAGTTTTTATGTAGCATAAGGTGTGTGGGAAGAAGTGGTTCATTTAAGTAATAAAAAAATTATAATTTAAGTCTGTTACAAGTGAAACAGAGATGGGGCTATGGATGATCTGTGTTTAGTGTTGGGCCAGTACAGCAGTCAGAACACTGGAATGTTAGTTTCAGATCCCAAGCTATAAGGTAATCCGCACTGGACATGCTGCTAACTAAGAATGGAAGGGGATTAGGCATTGTGATAGAAAGACCATATTATGTGAATTTAGGGAGATTGATTTTGGCCTTGGAACCCTGCATTTCCATTTGAAAACACGCATTTCCATTTGAAAACAGGCAAACAATGTATTGCCCTGGAAAAACTACCAGAGGCTTCCTTTGAGCCATTCACTGTGATCCAGAAGCTGGCCTTAAGATGTCCAGGCTGAGAAACCCAACTGGTTTATTAATGTGGTAAGATTGGATCTCCCTTTTGGGAATAGACTCACGTTTAACTAAGTCCACAGAGACTAATGAATACGATCCAGAATGTAGGCTATTGATTGACCAGCATAGAGGCTCCTGCAGAGAAGTTTACTAGCCAAACAAATCATAATGCTCTGTCTACTTAGCTAAGATGTGCATTTTTAGGACATTGTTCTGATGGACATTGTCAGCTTTTCTTTTTAAATTTATTTATTGAGGCTTCCATGTTTGACAAATTGTATTATATTTACATTACTAAATGATACTCATATTCCATGTCTGCCTCCTTGAGGTCTTACCCACATCACGTGACTTTTAACGTTTTGGCTGCTCTCTTATACTTCAGTGACACATTATGCGCTGTCTCTTGTTTTACTTCCCCAAATGATAATCATAATGACTTAGAGTTTGCTAGTACAACTCTGAGGACATCCAACCTTATTTTCAAGTTCTCAGGCACTATTCACTCCTTATGTATGTGTCAACATTAGCTTTTCCTTTCCCTTTTCTCGTTATTTTTTGAGAGCTTCAGCTGGCAGTGAAATATTACTTGTCTTCTGTTTCTCTGAGGAAGATTTCATGGGGTAGCTGGATTAGAGATGCCTCAGGGTCATCAAGAGTATGAACGTAGGACCTTATGGTTTTGAGAGGTTCACCAAAATGTATCATAATTTGGGAGTTCCTGAAAGAAGGTTCTTGCAGCTACTGTGCATGGTCATATGTCAGTCTGGAAATAATATGGCTCAGGGAGTTCCTTGAATGCTTTTATCGTGAGCCATGAAATGTAAAGAAGTGAAACCCTGTATTTTCCCATAGTGGATATGTATTTTTAGTGGTTGTTTTAGCTGAAGCTACAAAACTGAGCTACAAAATCCTCTAAAAACCTTCTGCTGTGAGCTGTTCTACTCTTTGCCCCCAGCCTTCCTCTTCACATCTTCTGTCTCAATCCCCATTTTTTAGAGATTCTCTCTCTCTCCGCATCTCTTTTTATTGCCAACTGATTGTCCATATGTTTTATTAACTATGCCCATTGGATTAGAGTTGCCATATTTAGCAAATACAAACACAATAAAAGCTACAAAGTCAGCAAATGAAAATACATCCCTGAAATATCTGGGACATACTTATACTAAGAAAAAATATGTTTGTTGTTTATCTGAAGTTGAAATTTAGCTGCATATCCTGTCTTTTATCTAGCAACCCTGTTTTGGATCCTCCCCACTTCAGTTCTTCAAATGTCTCTCTTGCGTGACTGAGTTTTCTGAGATTCTGTTCTTTTACTCAGCTCAGCATCTGGCCTTTTGAGTTCCTGGATATGAAATTTTTTTTCCATTTTGCTCCAATCATGCTTTAGGTTGTGCTCTAACATGAACTGTCTCTGTGCAAATAGAAAGAGGTTATGAAGAATATACACTGAGTACTGAGGCTGAAATACTCAGTGCCTCTGCTCACTCCTTACTGTTCCTCTTGCTCCAAAGTCCTCAACACACTCCTCTCTTCAGAGAGCCCAAGCCTTCAGTGAGATAATTGTGTTCCAACATAACAAGGCAATCCTTTAGTTAGTGCTCTTCAGATTCTTCTCTTAATAGCATCACTTTGGATGATTAAAGGGTGTTGTTATATAATGCAGATTGAGATTCTTCTAAACCAAAGCTATAACCAAGGAAATTTCTTCAGAAATATGTGTCTTTAATTTTTGTTTGTTTTTGTCTACAGTGAAGGAGAATGAGCGTATTCCATTAAAGTTTGCACACATCAGCCCCTAAATGTTGAAAACCTTATCCCCTCACTAGCAAACAGACTTTCTGTTTCGTATCTGTCCCTATTGTAGGATTCAAGCTCTAGAAACTTACAAATGAGAGAAGAGATTTTGCTTTTAGGAGTGAGCACAGCATGTAAGTGTGTTTTTACTTTCTTTAAAAAATTTTAAACAGCTATATATATAACAGATACAATTCACATGCTATACAATGTAGCCATTTAATGTGAAAATTCAATGTTTTTAATTATATCCATGGGATTGTGTAACCATTACCACAATATAATTTTAGAGCATTTTCATCTTGACTAAAATAAACCTGAATCCATTAGCAGTCACTCCCTGTATCTCCCCTTCATCATATTCATCGTTTCATCTCTTGATAGTCATTTAGGTTTTGTCTACTTTTAAATTTGCATGAATAATATTATATACAATATTATTCATAGTACAATAATGCTATGAGGATCCATGCATGAGTTTTTATGTGGACATATATTTGCATTTCTCTTGGCTTGATATCTAGTGGTGGAATGGCTGAGTTTTATAGTAACTCTCTGTTTAATTGTTTGAATAACTGCTAAACTGTTGTCCAAAATGACTGCATCATTTTACATTCCCACTAGCAACGTATGAAGATTCCGATTTCTCCACGTTTTGCCTATCCTTAATGTTGTCTGTCTTTTTTATTATAGCCATCCTAGTGCAGTGAAATGATATCTCATTGTAGTTTTGATTTGCATTTCTCTGATGGCTAATGATATTGAACATCATTTTGTGTGCTTAGTGCATACTTGTGTATCTTTTCTGGAGAAATATCTACTCAGATTCTTTGCCTGTTTTTAAATTGGATTATTTGTCTGTATTATTGAGTGGTAAGAGCTCTTTATATATTCTGAATGTAAGTCCTTTAGCATATATATTCTTTGAAAATGTTTTCTCCTATTCAGTAGATTGTCTTTTTATCTTCTTGATGTTATTATTTGCAGCACAAATATTTTTAATTTTGATGTTTATCTATATTTTCTTTTTGTCACTTGTACTTTTAGTGTCACAACCAAGATATCATTGACTAAACCATGACATTGTAGATTTACTCCTGCATGTCTTCTAAGAGTTTTATAATTTTCGCTGTTACATTTAGGTCTATGATCAAATTTGAATTAATTTGGGGGTATGGCATGAGAAAGGGCCTTGATTTAATTTTTTTGCATGTGGCTCTCTGATTTTCCGAGTGTCATCTATTGAGAAGTCTACTGTGTTCCCATTCAGTTGTCTTGTCATCCTTGTGCAAAATCAATGGACTATAATGTAAAGTTTTAGTTGTGGACTCTTAATTCCATTTCATTGACATATAAGTCTATCCTTATGCCAATGTCATGTTGTATTAATTACTGTAGCTGAGTAGTAAGTTTTGAAATCAAAAAGTGTGAGTCTTCCAACTTTGTTCTGGTTTTTAAAGATTGTTTTGGCTCCTCAGTGTTGCATTAACATAAGAATTTTAAAATCAATGCGATTTCTGTAAAAAAAAAAAAAAATAGCCAACCAGAATTTTAATAGGCATTTGATTGACTTTGTAAATCAGTTTGAGTAGTATTGCCAACTTACCAGTATTTTATTTTCTGAACTATAGACATGGAATATCTTTCAGTTTATTTAGATGTTCTTTAATTTCTTTTAACAATATTTTGTAGTTTTAAGGATATGTCTTGAACATTCTTTGTAAAATATACATACCTAAATAGTTGACTCTTTTTAATGTTATGACAAATGAAATTTTCTTAATTTTCAGATTTCCCATTGCTAGTATACAGAAATTCAATAGATTTTTATATATTTATATTTTATCATAGAACTTTGCTGAACTTGTTTATTCATTCTGTTAGTCTTTTATTTATATTACTTAGGATTTTCTACATACAAAATTATGTTACCTATGAAGAGAGATAGTTTTACTTTTTCCTTTTCAATCTGGATGCCTTTTACATCTTTTTATTGCTGAATTACTATGACTGGCATCTCCAGCAAAAGTTCGAATGGTCACAGTGAGAGTAGATCCTTATCTTGTTCCTAATTTTAGAAGACAAGCAATTATTCATTAAATTTTTCACCATTAAATATGATATTAGCTGTAGGGTTTTTGTAGATGCCTTGTATCAGACTAAGTTTCTTTCTTTTCCTAGTTTGTTGAGAGTTTCTATCATGAGTGACTATTGGATTTTATGAAATGCATTTTGGCTCTTATATTTAGGTCTATAGTCAATTTTGAATTAGTTTTGGGGTATGGTATGAGAAAGGGCCTTAATTTAATTTTTCTGCATGTGGGTATGGAGTTCTCTCAGTACCATTTGTTGAAAAGGCTGTTCTTTCTCAATTTAATTGTCTTGGTCCCCTTGTGGAAAATCAATTGAATATACAAATAAACTTTTATTGTGATGATTAATATGGTTTTTGCCCTTTATTCTATTAATATAATACATTAATTGACTTCCAGATGTTAAACCACTGTTGCATTCCTGGGATAATTTCTACTTGGCCATGGTGTATACTTTTTTTTTTTTTTAATGTATGTTTCTGGATTCACTTTGTTGGTATTTTGTTTCAAATTTTATTATCTGTGTTCATAAGGGATATTGTTCTATGCATATTATTTCTTGTGATGTTTTTTGTATTAGGATAATACTAACATCATAGAATAATTTGGGAAGAGTTTCTATCTTCTGTTTTTTGGAAAAGTTTGTAAAGGATTGGTATTAATTCTTTTTTGGATGTTTACTGAAATTTACTAATAGGCCAAATTGGCCTTCACTTTTCCTTGTGGGAAGTTTTAAATTTACTAGTTCTTTTTATCAGTTTTTGGCCTATGAAGTTTTTTTTTTTTTTTTTTTTTTTTTTTTTTTTTTTTTTTTTTTTTTTTTTTTTGAGTCAGATAGGGTAATTTGTATCTTTCTAGGAATTTGTTCATTCATCTAAGTTATCTAATTTGTTGGCATGCAGTTATTCATTATATTTCCTTATAATGCTTCCTGTTTCTGTAAGGTTGGTAGCAATATTCTGATTTTAGCCACTTACATCTACTCTATTTTTTGTCTTTATCATTTCATCAAAAGTCTTGTTCAGTGTGTTGATCTTTTCAGAGTACTAACTTTTGGTTTCATTGATGCTCTCTATTCCATTTTTATTCACTATTTTATTTATCTCTGTCTTGTTCTTTATTATTTCCTTCTTTCTGCTTGCTTTGTGTTTATTTTGTTATTTTTCTAGTTTCTTAAGTTAAAAGGTGAGATTATTGATTGAGATCTTTCTGATTTTTAATAGAAGCATTTACAGTTATAAATTTCACTTTGAGCACAGATTTATCTGTACTCCTTGGTTTTGTTACATTGTGTTTTCATTTTCATTCATTCTGAAATATTTTCTAATATCCTTTGTATATTCCTTCTTTGACCAGTTGGATAAGTTTTCTTATTTCCAGATATTTGTCTATTCCAAAATTTCCTTCAGTTACTAATATCTAATTTAATTCTTATGTGGTTTAGTAGCATACTTTCTATTATTTCAATTATTTTAAATTATTGAGGGTTGTTTTATGGCTTAGCATATTGTATATCCTGAGAATGTTTCTTGTATGCTTGAGAAGATGTGTATTCTGTTGTTTAATGGGATTTCCTAGACATATTTGTTAGTTCCAGCTGGTTTATAGAATTGTTCAACTCTTCTCTCTCCTTGTTAGTTTTCTGTTAAGTTGTTCTTCCCATTTTTGCAAATGGCGTATTGAAGTCTCTGACAATCATTGTTGAATTGCCCAGTTCTCTCTTCAATTCTGTCAGTTTTGCTTGGCCTCTCATTGTGGAAACTGGATCCAATGAGTTAGTGCAGACAGGGGTAATCAGGGCCCCAGTATTCTCAGCTTGCAGTTTCTGGCGTAGAGCTTCCTCCTTACCAATGGCAGCTAGGTGGGTGACTACAAAGGCAATCTTTTTGGTCTTACCTGCCTGGAATAAGAGTGACTGCAACATTGGGGCTGGGAGGCAGAGGAGGGGTGGGAATGAGAAATGCCAGCAGTCTGCTCCTCCTGGGATAAAATGATAGTTTCAAACTGGCTGCTAGAGGAAGAAGGAGTTCCTGCCTTCTTGACTGAACATACTTCAGGAAGAGCTTCCTGAGAACTTGGAAGTGGATGTAATGGGCCAGGACATGGCTCAAATGCCACAGATTCTCACTTTTCTTACGATATTTAATAGATTTTCTTAAATGAATGTTGTTACATTTGCTGTATGCATTTAGGACTATTTCCAGGAAATATAAATGATTAATGATCTTTTAAAATAATTTTTGTGAGTTAGGTTGTTGTTTTGCTGGGGAGAGGCTGTGCCAATTTCTTTCTTCCTTCATTCTCAAAATTCTGCTTCTCCCCTGACTTTTTTAAGATTCTAAAATACTATGAATTTTTTAACTAAATAGTTTATTCTCTGTAGGATCTGTATCTGCCATTTGTTAGTCCATTAACACAGATGACTTTGTTCAGATTTATTTTAGCTCTGATAAATATCTTAGATAACAATTTAACCTGCTTTGGTGCCTATATAATATTTATTACTCAATAGTATTCCATGGTACTCCTTCGGTACACATTTAGGTTAATTCTGTAACTTTGCTATTGTGAATAGTGCTGTGATAAATATATGTGTACAGGTATTATTTAACACATGGTTTCTTTCCCTCTGGGTATATACCCAGTAGTTGGATTGCTGAAATTGAGTGGTAGTACTATTTTTAATTTTTTAAAAATTTTCTATTTTTGATTTCAGTTTTTAAATATATACTGTTTAATTTCCATGTGTTTTTATAGTATTGGGGATTCCTCTTGATACTTATTTCTAGCTTTTTTCCACAGTGGTCTGAGAAGATACTTGATATGATTTTGATTTATTAAAATGTTTTAAGACTTATTTTGTAGCTTAAAATGTGATCAGTGTTGAAAAATGTTCCATATGCTTATGAAAACAATGCATATTCTGTAGTTGTTGCATAGCATGTTCTGTAAATGTCTGTTAAGTCCATTTGCTCTAAAATCCAATGTAAGTTCAATATTTCTTCATTAATTTTTATCTTGATCTGTCTAGTTCTATGTGTGGAGGTTAAAGCCCCCTATTATTATTGTATTGTTGTCTATCTCTTTCTTTAGGTTTAGTAATACTTGTTTCATGAATTTGGATGCTTTGATGTTGGGTGCATATACGTAAGATTGTTATATTCACTTGCTAAATTGATCCTTTGTCATTACATAATGACCTTTGTCATTTTTATTATTTTGGATTTCAACTCTGATTCATCTGATATAACTAGAGCTATTCTTGCTCACTTTGGTGTCCCATTTGAGTGAAATGTCTTTTTCTAACCATGTGCTATATGACATCTGTATGTGTCTTTATGGATAAGGTGAGTTTCTTGAAGCACATATAATTGATTCATGTTTTTATCTGTTCTGCCAATATGTATCTTTTAAGTGAGACATTTAATACATTTACCTTCGAGGCTAATATTGATACATGAGGCTTTGTTCCTATCATATTGTTGATTGCTTTCAAGTTTTTTCATAAATTATTCGTTTCCATCTTTTTCAATGTCTTTTTGTTTTTGTGATATGATGAAAATTCTGTCATGTTCCCATTTGATTTCTTTCTTGTCCTCATTGTATTGTTTTATATGAATTGTGGGTTTTATGTTTTCATGTAGCTTTTTTAATGGAAAATATTGACTTTCCATTTTCAAGTATAAGACTCCTTTGGGCATTACCTGTAGAACAAGTTTTCTGGTGATAAAATCCCTCAACATTTTCTTGTCTGGGAAGGACTTTATTTCTCCATTGTTAGGAAGTTTATTCTGGCAGTATACAAAATTCTTGGCTGATAATTTTTTTTCTTTTAACACTTTGAAAGTGCTGTCTTATTCTCTTTGAGCCTGCAGAGTTTCTGCTGAAAACTTTCCTGTTAGTCTAACAGGGTTTTCGTTGTAGGTGACTAGATGCTTTTCTCTTGCTAATTTTCAAATTCTTTCTTTCACTTTGACTTCAGAGATTCTGAACACAATATGTTGTGGTGAGGACCTCTTTACAATGTGTTTGAAAGTTGATGTTTTCCTCATCTATCTTGATGTCTAACTCTCCTGATTAGATGGGAAATTTTTATTGATTATATTCTTAGATATATATTCTAAACTCTTTGATCTCTTTCTTTCACTGTGGGAATACCAGTAATTTGTAAGTTTGGTCACTTTATGTAGTCTCAGATGTCTCAAAGGATTTGTTCATTTTTTTAAAATTCTTTTTTCTTATTTTTGTCTGGCTGGATTATTTTAAAAGAACTGTCTTCAAGTTCTGAGATTGTTTCTTTTACTTGGTCTAGTATACTGTTAAAGCTGTCAATGGTATTTTGTATTTCCCTCAATGAATTTTTTTTTCTTTTCTCGAAGAATCTAAGATATCTATCTCCTTGGTAAGTTTCTCATTCGTATTCTGGATTGATTTTTCTAATTTCTTTGTATTGTTTTTCAAATTTCTCTTGCATCTCACTGAAATTCTTTAAAATAAATATTATGAATTTTTTACCTGGCATTTTGAGGAATACTTTTTGACTGGAATATGTTTCTGGACAATAGTTTTGGTCCTTTGATGGTGTCATATTTCCTTTATTTGTCTTGTTTCTGTGTCCTTCTGTTGATATTTGTGCATCTAGTGTAACTGTCACTTGTTCCAATTTTTTTTTTCAAATTGCTTTAGTAGGGCATAATTTTATTTCCAGAGGATGTATATCAATTGTTGAGTAAGATACTTTGGCTTTGATTTTGGGTAGTTGCAGTAGTATGATCTTTGTGTGACTTCCTTGGCAGTGATCAGTGGTCTCTGTGATTTCCTTGGTGGTTTATAATATAGTTATTAGTTCAGGTTGAGATGAAATATAGCTGGGGACTTAGATGCCAAGTGAGCCATTCTTTGGGTCCCAGTGGTGGCAGTAGTGGTGTAAGTATGCCTGTTTCTAGGCCCAGAGCAGCTTACACTGCCTCCCATGTTAGTGGGTTCTAGTGGGCTAATTCTTGACCCTCCAGGTGACTTGCTTAGGAACTTGTAATGGGAGTGGTGTACCCTATGTGTGAGTGGGTTCTTAGGCCCCTGGACAGCTGGTGTGGTGAGGGTGGGTGATGGCTGTAGCAGTGGCAGAACAATGCATTGGGACCCAAGCAGTCTGGGTTGGTGTTGTTAGAAGCTGCAATGAATTAGTGGCTAATCCCAAGTCCCACAGCTGCCCATAGTAAGGTGACAGGTATAGTTCTAAGTATGCTTAGGAGGGCATGGTCTCCTCTGTCCCTCCAGTACTCCAGGGTAGTGGCTGCAGTTGCCTCATCTCAAACCTGGTCCAAGAGTGGGGCATAGCCCAGTGTTATACTCTCAAAATGGTGACAGCTGTGGGTTTTGCAGTCGGAATGGGTGAGGCCCCTCTCAGGTGCACAGCATGATCAAGAAGCTGTGGCAAGAAACTGTGGAGAGTACAATCCACCCAAGTGTTGGTCTCATAGCAGGCTACAGCAGGGAGGTAAATATTGTCCTAGGTATGCTTAAAAGAATGTGGCTTCCCTGTCCTTCCTTGACTAAGCAATGGCTGTGGCAATGTTAGTGGAACTCATCATGAGGGCACAGTGCAGCCAGTGTTAAACTCTCATAATGGCAACTTGGGCCTGGCACCAGAGAAGGTGGGGTCTCTCTTAGGCAAGCAGCATGGCTGAGAAATTGTGGGGAGTGTGGTCTGGTTGCATCTCAGTCTCATGGCAGCCTGTTGCATGATTGTAGGTTTTGTCCTAGAAATGTATAGCATAACCTGGTTTCCCTGTCAGTCCTTGGCTGTGTGACAGATGCAGCCTTGTCAGCCCAATCTCAAATTGAGGTTAGGGCACCATTCAGCATTAAAGTCTCAAAATTTTGCCTTAGGTATGTAATCAGAAAGGGCAAGTCCCTCCCAGACAAGCAGCATGGGCAAGACGCTGTGGGGAGTGTAATCTGCTCAGTCTCAACAGCAGTCTGGAGCAGAGTGGCAGGGACCCTCTGAGGGATGTGTGAGGGCACCTGTTCTCTTCCTGCCTTCTTGGAGGAGTGCAGCAGCTGCGGCTCTGTCTGTAGACCCCTAGTAGCTGGGCTGTCAAAGTGGTGCCCAGCCAAGGCTGCTCCAGGGTTGGATGCCTGTGGGATTCTGTGGGTTCCCTTTCGGGAGCAACATCTCTGTGCAATCTTTAGGCAGCTCTGTATGTTGGGCATAAGGCTCTAGTGGGCTGAGGGTTTCTCTCACAGAAAAGATTTAAAAGCCCATTTTGGAGCTCTCAGAATTTCTCTCTTACCGTTTTCCCTTGTCCAGGACCCTCTCCTGGCTCTCAGTAGGTTTCCCACTAGGCAAGGTACTCAGAATATCCTCCTTACTCACTGAAGCACCTGAAAAGACAACTGCTTCCTGTCTTCTCTTTGATAAATCCATGTATTCTCTTCTAAACAATCTATTTGAATGTCTACAAACTATTCCGTTTCCTCGCCGTGGACGAGGCACACACTACCTGTGTCTAGTCAGCCATCTTGATCCCTTTATCCTGGTTCCTATATAATATTGATGTACTATCCTCTATGGGCTTCCTCAGATAGCACTTGAGGGGCAGAATCTTGTCACTTGATTCGGGCAAACCATCCCTTTCTTTGGTATGCTTCTGCAATGTCTTTTTACTGTACTATTAGGTTTGTTTCAGGCCAAACCTAACAGTGATATCTGATGCTTACTTGGATGTAAGATTGGAGCTATGGAATCACCATCAATACAGACATAGTGTACAGCGTTGTAATTGTAGTAATTAATTATATTTCTCTCTAATAGCCATGATCTCTATGGTCCTAATATAATTTACATTAAGACAGAAATCATTTGCATGACACAATGGATTCCACTGGATATAGGCTTCTGTGTCATGAGAGTCAAGCAATGACCAGGCTAATTATGCCTTAGAGAAAGAGGTATTCTCAAATATTTGATGAATCTCTAAATTAAGATAATTTTCTAAGTCGTTCTATTAATTCCAGTTATTTACCTTTTTTTTTTTTTTTTTTTTTTTTTTGAGACAGAGTGTTATTCTGTCTCCCCAGGCTGGATGGAATATAGTAGTGCTATCTTGGCTCACTGTAACCTCTGCCTCCTGGGTTCAAGCAAGTCTCCTGCCTCAGCCTCCTGAGCAGCTAGGATTGCAGACATCCACCACCAGGCTCAGCTGATTTTTGTATTTATTTTAGTAGAGATAGGGTTTTGCCATGTTGGCCAGGCTGGTCTTGAACTCCTAACCTCAGGTGACCCACTTACTTCAGCCTCCCAAAGTCCTGGGATTACAGGCATGAGCCACTATGCCTGGTTTGAATTTTAATCATTTTCAACATAAGACTTTACCTATATCTACATAATGGTGGTAGGCATGGCAATTAGGGGTAGAAACCCAACTAAGAAAAAGTCAAATGGTGCCCTTGTTCCTTTTTATTGCTAGAGTTCTATAAAATCACCTTGTCTCTGTGTGTTTTTTTTTTAAGTTTTAAGCACAAAACACAGAAGAATCCTAGTTTTGTTAAACACCGTAGTGCTTTCTGCCTAATATTAAACTACAAATATCAGATGTTATATATCAAATAAGGAGACATTATTTACCTTTTTTATTTATTTTCAGAGAGCTCTAATTAGGTCCAAACTCTAGAATCATTCTTATTTAACAGAGGAATTCCAATTTTGGCTGTGAAGCAAAGCCATTACACAATTTGCCCTGACATTCAAGGTTATTTTGCTAGCGAAAAATGCTCTGGAGCAGTGACTAGAGGATGAAGGAAAGTTCAAACGATTTTTTATTTAATTCTATTTTAATATTAGGTCTTTAATATTAAATATCTAATTCTATTTGAATATTATGTCTCTTTTCTTATTATTGCAATTCAACTCTTACACTGAAACTCACCAAAGTCCACTGTGACAGGACAAGTCTAAAGTCTAAAGTCCGTATATGACAGGACAAGGTTCTAATGTCCTGATGTTTCTCATGGGATGCCCACAATCTTGTCTAAATTTCTCATTTCACTTAAAGACAATCTTAATATTTTTAGATTGACTTTGGGAATTTGAATTTTCATCAGTGCAAATATAAATTTCTCTATCTTGCTCTGAGGCTAATTGGTACCAGGTTTTCCCTTTTTGTCTTGTCTATTTGCCACCTCCCATCTCATCCTGACCTTTGAGTCAAGGACCTAGTGAACTGACTTTCTAGTACTGGAAGTTATGCTGCAAGGCCAGGAAAGCTTGATAAAGGTATTGTGGAAGAAGCAAAGGTAGACCCCCATCACTCGCCTTGGTCTGCATCCCCGGGCCTTTGAATGATGAAAGCATCTGACATTCTGCATCAGCTGTGTCTGCCTCAATGGCAGAGAAAAGGCCATAAGAATAGTGGAAGAGGAACATGCACTCACACTTCAAGGAAGAGTAATTTTCACAATCCTTCCTTCTGCATCTCACCACACCTTAATTACATAAAACTCCATTGAACAGCATATATTCAGAAACTATACCAAATAAAAAGACTGGTGGAAGTCATCACATGGGTAGCAACTATGAAACATGAATAGGATACAGTTACAAATATGATCTCCTTTAGTTTTTTAGAAAATGAATCTCTGATTTCATTTTGAGCTTGAAAGCTCAGCCATATGACCCTAGTGCCTACCAAACTGCTCTAGAAAGTCGTTTCCATTTTGTTTGCGATATGTAGAAGTACAGACTTTAGGAAGTTCACCTTTAACTTCAGCATTCCAGATGAAGTTTCCTGACTCAATTCTTTTGCAGAAGGAACCGGAAAAGAAAAAGTGGTAAGGAAAATCAGAGATGGCCAAAATCCTCGCCTATCCCACTTGCACCTTAAAATATGCATGTCACCTTCAAGATTTTAAAATTGCACTGTTTATGTATGTACACATTAAAATTAATGACACATTTAAGGAAAATAAAATTGCTTGCTTCTATATAATTCCTGTCATTCTACAGGAAATTCACTTTTTCAGCTATTGAATGGAATATTTAACAACCTCAATAAAAAAAAAAATTCTCATTTTGCATATTCAGACTCAGAAAAGCCAAGTGACTTGTCCAAAATCAGATCTCTTGCCTCAAAGTTTAGAGATCTTTTTAGTTCACAGTACTGCCTCCTAGAAATAACTTCTTCTGATGGAAACACAGTACTTGCTGCTCACCACTTCTTTTCCTCTTCCTGAATTTCCTAGACTTCGATGACAAATAAATAGAAGTGAAAATGAGCATGAAAGTTCATGTTTTACCTTTGTTGACACAGCATACTCAGTAGTCAGTTTTATTTTTGGGAAATGGCAGTGTCACATTATGGTGATGCCACCATTATGGTGGAACCTCTGAAAGCCCAAGTATCTTTGTGGAGCAGAGATCTAAATTGGCCTGAGCTATTTAAGCTATGCAGGTTGAGAAAAATATGCCTTGTTGTGTTAATCCACTGAGATTTGGGGGTCACTTTGTTATGTTAGCATCACGTACCATGTCCTTATTGAAACAATTTCCAAAACTTAGTAGAGGAAACATCAAGACATTATAGCCTAAGAGACACACTTTTTAAAAAATACACTGAGTGCTTGAATAATGAGGAGAACTAAAAAGACATAGCATGTACTCAGCTAGCTGATTGAATAACAAGAAGCAAGCTTAAATGAAGGCAAAAGCATTGGGAGGAATCTTCAGTTTTTCTTCTTCTTTTTTTCCTAATTCACTAGGACATTCCTGTGTTTTGGTCAAACATTGTCTGTCTTTGTGTATAGGCAGAATTGACTAAATTCAAGTGGCTGTGCAGCACAAACAGCTAATAGGACATGCATGTAAACTTGAGGTTCCATCTTATAAAAAATATTTTAAAATGCATTTGTGACTAGTCTGGTTGAATCACACAGTATGAAAGACACTGTGGATATTAAGTTTGCTGGGCTATTTTCAGTGGATTCTAATGGCACTAAAGTGTTTATCAGGAATCTGATTTTTTAATATGCTGCCTAGTCATTTTTATGTTACATTAAGTTTATTTTGTCTTTTTTGGATCATTCCCATGACACTTAGAGTGCACTGGGTTGTGGTCTAATTGCCTTATTATGCAGCATTAAATGACCTATAAAACATAATAGAAGTGTGAATTAAAAAGAATGGGCTTTGGTCACTATAGGTGGTAGAGAGAAGAGCAAAACAATAGAATCAGGACAAATGTAAATGAAATATTAAAGCAGAATATTCCACTAATATAAAGAACTTTCAGAAGACTTTTTTCCCAAGAAGGAAACCAAAAAATGGGCCATCGGGAGCTTATTTAATCCTAAATGCAGTGAATAATTAAATATGTTTTCACTTAAGGCTATAATGTCTTTATTTTGCAAACAATATTTCTTTCTTAATATTTTACTAATTTAAAATGTTCAGACTCTAGCTGCTGCCTTTAGCATATTAAAAACCATAAGTAATGAAATCTTTTTTAAAATTACTTAAGTCATTTCTTTTCAAAGGAATAGAATAGATGGAAGACGATGTGAAAAGGACAGATTTATCATGTTACTTTTTGAAAGTAGGATAGTTATTGTGCTAAATGGCACTAAATGATAATTGTCAGGTCCCTGGGCAAGATGGCCAAATAGGAACAGCTCCATTGTGCAGCTCCCAGAGAGACTGATGCAGAAGGTGGGTGATTTCCACATTTCAACTGAGGTACATGGTTCATCTCATTTGGACTGATTGGACAGTGGGTGCAGCCTAAGGAGGGCGAGCTGAAGCAGGATGGGGTGTTGCCTCACCTAGGAAGCACAAGGAGCCAGAGAACTTCCTCTCTTAGCCAAAAGAAGGCATTAGGGACTGTTCCCTATCCTCCAGCCTGAATACTGTGCTTTTCCCACAGTCTTCAAACCCACAGACCAGGAGATGCCCTCTAGTACCTATACAACCACCAGGGCTCTGGGTTTCCAGCACAAAACTAGGTGGCCATTTGGGCAGAAACCAAGCTAGCTGCAGCAATTTTTTTTTTTCCATACCCCACTGGCACCACCAATGAGACAGAATCGTTCACTCCCCTGGAAAGGGGGCTGAAGCCAGGGAGCCAAGTGGTCTGGCTTGGTGGG
The DNA here is from genome assembly GCF_048565385.1 of Saimiri boliviensis. Lineage (NCBI taxonomy): Eukaryota > Metazoa > Chordata > Mammalia > Primates > Cebidae > Saimiri > Saimiri boliviensis. Next base: position 196,056,640 of record NC_133449.1, on the reverse strand, counting down.
TACCTCCCCCACAGAGACCAGTAAGCTAAGATCCACTGGCTTAAAATTCTCACAGCCAGTGCAGCCGTTTGAGCTTCACCTGGTATATTTGAGCTTGGTAGAGGGAGGGGTGTCTGCCATTGCTGAGGCTTGAGTAAGCAGTTTCAACTTCACAGTACAGGTATTGATCAACTTACCACCATTCGACTTTACGACCACAATCGCTAGCCATGACTGCTCTGCATCTGGCAACGCAAACATTGCCCAGCTGGGCATATGACAGTGCGGACCAGCTTCTGGCAGCTCTACCATCTCCACGTGCACCATTTCAACTGTTATCCCAGACTCAGTACAGCAATTTGTGTTTTGTGTCTTGGATATTTTTCATCAAACCCTTCCCAAGATGTCTACCAAGAGGAAATCACCTTTTTCTACACCTCAGCCTGCCAAGAAGGAAAGAAAGGCCATCGATCTAAAATGAAGGTAATTAAGCAGTACAAAGGAGGAAAGAAAGTGAATGTGATCACACGTGATATGAAGTTATCACACTTGACTGTGTCGACGATTTTGAAACATAGAGAAAGAATTCGTGAAGCTGTAAAAGGTTCTGCACCCATGTGCTCAACAGTTATAACAAAGCAACAAAGCGGGCCCATCCACGAAATGGAGAAATTGCTGCCTCAGATGACGACATCAACGATCCACAGCCAAGCACCAGTGGCCAATAAAATGTTTCATACATGTTTATATATTTTGATATGTTTTGCAATTAAGAAAATGTTTCCTATGGTATTTTTTACACCTGTATTTTGTATTTTTGTATGCACCTGTATTTTGTAATTTTGTATATTTTGCAAATATTAAACCAGTTGTACTGGTAATGCAGTGTTTTACTTAAACCTGACGAATGTAAAAATAAGAAACAAAATGGTGTGGAGATGATACAAATGGCACAAAATGAACAAAGAAAATTATGATATATAACAATGAAAGAAAATTATGATAAAATATGACTTAAAGATTTTCATAACATCATTTCACAGTACTGTACTGTACATATAGCCTACTCAACTTACTACCAAATCGTGTTACGACTGGTCTGTCAGAACCAAATGTGGTCGTAAGTCAAGCACTAGCCGTATAACAAAGCTGCTGGGAAGTTTGAAGTAGGAAGATCCTACCACAGCTCAGCAGCTGCAGGCAGACTATCTCCTAGATGTCATCCCTGGGCAAGGCATCTCTGCAAAAAAGGCAGCAGCCCATCAGGGACTTAAAAAATAAAGCCCCCACCTTCCTGGGACAGAGCACCTAGGAAAAAAAGCAGTTGTGGGTACAGCTTCAGCAGACCTAAACATCCCTGCCTGGCAGCTCTGAAGAGAGCAGCAGATCTCCTAGCACAGCATTTGAACTATGATAAGGAACAGCCCGCTCCCTCAAATGGCTCCCTGACGTCCATGTATCCTAACTGGGAGATACCTCCCAGTAGGGGCTGACAGACACCTCATCCAAGAGAGCTCTGGTTGGCATCTGGTGGGTACCCCTCTGGGATGAGGCTACCAGAGGAAGGAGCAGGCAGAAATCATTGCTGTTCTGTAGCCTCTACTGGTGATTCTCAGGCAAGGTAGATAAAACCATGAAGATAGGAAGAAACCAGCACAAAAAGGCTGAAAGCTCTAAAAACCAGAATGCCTCTTCTCTTCCAAGGCATCACAACTCCTCACCAATAAGGGAACAAAACTGGATGAAGAACGAGTTTGATGAATTGACAGAAGTAGGCTTCAGAAGGTGGATAATAATAAACTTCATCCTAAAGAAGCATGTTCTAACCCAATGCAAGGAAGCTAAGAACCTTGAAAAAGGTTAGACAAAATGCTAACTAGAATAATCAGTTTAAAGAAGAACATAAATGACCTGATGGAGCTGAAAAACACAGCATGAGAACTTCGTGAAGCCTACATAAGTTTCAATAGCCGAATCAATCAAGCAGAAGAAAGGATATAAAGATTGAAGATTAACTCAATGAAATAAAATGAGAAGACAAGATTAGAGAAAAAAGAGTGAAAATAAATGAACAAAGCCTTCAAGAAATAGGGGATTACATGAAAAGACCAAATCTATATTTGATCAGTCTACCTGAAAGTGATGGGGAGAATGAAACTAAGTTAGAAAACACTCTTCAGGATATTATCCAGGAGAACTTCCACAACCTAGCGTGGAGGCTAACATTCAAATTCAGGAAATACCAAGAACACCACAGAGATAATCCTCGAGAAGAGCAAGTGAAAGACACATAATTGCCAGATTTACCAAGGTTAAAATGAAGGAAAAAATGCTAAGGGCAGCCAGAGAGAATGGTCAGGTTGCCCACAAAGGGAAGCCCATCAGACTAACAGTGGATCTGTCTGCCAGAAGATCCTACAGAAGATCCTCTCTGCCAGAAGATTCTACCCAACAAGCAAGAAGAGAATGGGGGCCAATATTCAACATTCTTAAAAGAATTTTCAACATGGAATTTCATATCCAGCCAAACTAAGCTTCATAAGTGAAGAAGAAATAAAATCCTTTATGGACAAGCAACTGCCAAGAGATTTTGTCACCACCAGGCCTGCCTTAGAAGAGATCCTGAAGGAAGCACTAAACATGCAAAGGAACAACTGGTACCAGCCACTGCAAAAACATACCAAGTTGTAAAGACCACTGACACTGTGAAGAAACTGCATCAACTACTGGGCAAAATAACCAGCTAACATCATAATGGCAGGATCAAATTCACACATAACAATATTAGCCTTAAATGTAAGTGGGCTAACTGCCCCAATTAAAAGACACAGACTGGCAAATTGGATAAAGAGTCAAGACTCATTGGTGTGCTGTATTTAGGAGATCCATCTCACATGCAAAGAAACACACGTAGGCTCAAAATAAAGGGATGGGGGAATATTTACCAAGCAAATGGAAAGCAAAAAAAAATAAAAAATAAAAAATAAAAAAGGCAGATGTTGCAATCCTGGTTCTGATAAAACAGACTTTAAACCAACAAAGATCAAAAGAGGCAAAGAAGGACATTACATAATGGTAAAGGTATCAGTGCAACAAGATGAGCTAACTGTCTTAAATATATATGCCCCCAATGTAGGAGCACCCAGATTCATAAAGCAAGTTCTTAGAGAACTACAAGGAGACTTAGACTTCCACACAATAATAGTGGGAGACTTTAACACCCCACTGTCAATATCAGACAGATCAACGAGACAGAAAATTAACAAGGATATTCAGGACTTAAACTCAGCTCTGGATCAAGCAGATCTAACAGACATCTACAGAACTTTTCACTCCAAATCAATAGAATATACATTCTTCTCAGCACCACATCACACTTATTGTAAAATTGACCACATAATTGAAAGTAAAACACTCCTCAGCAAATGCAGAAGAAAGAAAATCGTAACAACCAGTCTCTCAGACCATAGTGCAATCAAATTAGAACTCAGGATTAAGAAACTCACTCAAAACCACACAACTACGTGGAAACTGAACAACCTGCTCCTAAAAGACTACTGGATAAATAATGAATTGAAGGAAGAAATAAAGATACTCTTTGAAACCAAGGAGAACAGAGACACAATGTACCAAAATCTCTGGGATATATTTAAAGCAGTGTCTAGAGGAAATTTTATAGCACTAAATGCCCACAAGAGAAGTGAGGAAAGATGTAAAATCGACACCTTAATGTCATGATGAAAAGAACTAGAGGAGCAAGGTCAAACAAATTCAAAAGCTAGTAGAAGACAGGAAATAACTAGGATCAGAGCAGAACTGAAGGAGATTGAGACATGAAAAACCTTTCAAAAAATCAGTGAATCTAGGAGCATATCTATCTATAATCCAACAAAATAGATAGACCATTAGCCAGATTAATAAAGAAGAAAAGAGAGGAGAAGAATCAAATAGATGCAAGCAAAATGATAAAGGCCATTTCACCACCAATTCCATAGAAATGCAAACTATCATCAGAGAATACTATAAATACCTCTATGCAAATAAACCAGAAAAATCTAGAAGAAATGGATAAATTCATGGACACTTATACCCTCCCAAGACTAAACCAGGAAGAAGCCAATTCCCTGAGTAGACCAATAATAAGTTCTGAAATTGAGACAGCAATTAATAGCCTATCAACCAAAAAAAGCCTAGGACTAGACTGTTTCATAGCCGAATTCTACCAGAGGTACAAAGAGGAGCTGGTATCATTCCTTCTGAAACTATTCCAAACAATAGAAACAGAGGGAATCTTCTGTAACTCATTTTATGATGCCAACATCATCCTGATTCAAAAACCTGGTAGAGACACAATTAAAGAAAATTTCAAGCCAATATTGCTGATGAACATCGATGTGAAAATCCTCAATAAAATACTAGCAAACCAAATCCAACAGCACATAAAAAAAGCTTATTTATCATGATTAAGTCAGCTTCATCCTTGGGATGCAAGGCTGGTTCAACATACACAAATCAATCAACATAACACATCACAGTAACAGTATCAAAGACAAAACCCCATGATTATCTCAATAGGTGCAGAGAAGGCCTTCAACAAAATTCAACAGCCATTTATGCTAAAAACTCTCCATAAACTAGATATTGATGGAACGTATCTCAAAATAATAAGAGCTATTTATAACAAACCCACAGCCAGTATCATACTGAATGGGCAAAAACTGAAAGCATTCTGTGTGAAAACTGGCACAAGACAAGGATGCCTTCTTTCACCACTCCTGTTCAACATATTATTGGAAGTTCTGGCTAGGGCAAGCAGGCAAGCAGGCAAGAAAAAAAAAAAAGTTTATTCAAATAAGAAAAGAGGAAGTCAAATTGTCTCTCTGTGTAGATGACATGATTGTATATTTAGAAGACCCTATCATATCAGCCCAAATCTCCCTAAGCTGATAAGCAACTTAAGCAAAGTCCCAGAATACAAAATCCATGTGCAAATATGACAAGAATTCTTATACACCAATAACAGAGAGCAAAATCATGAGTGAATTCCCATTCACAATTGCTACCATGAAAATTAAAAACCTAGGAATACAACTTAAAGGGACGTGAAGGACTTCTAAAGGAAAACTACAAACCATTGCTCAAGGAAATAAGAGAGAAAGTAAACAGATGGAAAAACATTCCATGCCCATGGTTAGGAATAATCAATATTGTGAAAATGGCCATACTGCCCAATGTAATCTACAGATTCAGTGCTATCCCTATCAAGCTACCATTGATTTTCTTCACAGAATTGGAAAAAAAAACACCTTAAATTTCACATGGAACCAAAAAAGAGCCTGCATAACGAAGAAAATTCTAAACAACAAACAAACAAAGCTGGAGGCATCATGCTACCTGATTTCAAACTGTACTACTAGGCTACAGTAATCAAAACAGCATGGCAATAAACATATGTGTGCATATTTCTTTATAATAGAATGATTTATAATCCTTTGAGTATATGCTCAGTAATGGGATTGCTGGATCAAATGGTATTTCTATTTCTAGATCCTTGAGGAATTGCCACACTGTCTTCCACAATGGTTGAACTAATTTACACTCCCACCAACAGTGTAAAGCATTCCTATTTCTCCACATCCTCTCCAGCATCTATTGTCTGCTGCCTTTTTAATGATTACCATTCTAACTGGCATGAGTTGATATCTCAATGTGGTTTTGATTTGCATTTCTCTAATGACCAGTGAAGATGAGCTTTTTTCATATCTTTGTTGGCTACATAAATGTCTCCTTTTGAGAAGTGTCTGTTCATATCCTTCACCCACTTTTTGATGTTTTATTTTCCCTGTAAATTTGTTTAAGTTATTTGTAGATTCTGGAGGTTAACCCTTTATCAGATGGGTGAACTGCAAAAGTTTTATCCCATTCTGTAGGTTGCCTGTTCACTCTGATTACAGTTTCTTTATCTATTTGCTAGCATGACTAACTCAGCTACCTGTTTCTGTGACTTCAGCTGTCAGTTCTAAATACATTAATTCTCGCATAGTATCTAGAGCTCTTAAACATTTCCTTCTTCTTCTGGGATTAGTTCTTAATCTACAACCCCCACTTAGAATATTTCCATTTGCTAGTTAAGAGACACCTAAATTCCATGTATCCCAAATTCCTCCAGTAGAAGCTTTGAAGCCATGATTTCTGTTAGTGGCATCATCTTCTTTCACCGTCTCAGCTCTGCATCTCCAAATCCTCCTTATCCTTTATTTCTCTTTCTCATTTATTTTTTTAGCACCAAATCCAGGTCATTCTTTTTTGCTGTGAATTTCTCTCAGATACTTATTTTTTCTTCCCATGATCACCTTCGTTAGCCTTTATAGACTCTCATAATAGCTCACCAACACTGTGGTGGTGTTGCCTTTACTTGTCTCCTTTTCTTTCTCCCCTGACTCCAGTTCATCCTCCACACAGCCAAAGCAGCCTTCCTGAATTACCCCTCTCATCATGGTTTATGCTTGAGGAATACTTTAGTGCTTCTTTTTTACTGTCCAGGGAGTTGAGTAAAATGGTCACAGGCTCAGACTCAAGTATTTACAGAACTCTAGCCCCACCCTGTGTTTTCAGTTGCACTTTGTGTTACTTCTCAGCAAAAGTCTTTCCTCTCCAGCCAAGCTAATTGATTGGCCTGAAAAATCATATTTCTTTTTTTCTTATGTTGTACCTTTTCTTCCATATTTCTCAGACTTAGAATTCCCTACTGTGTGCCCCCTACAATGGATTTAGTGTATATTTACAACACTCTTTGTTTTTATAGACTCGTTTCTTTTTTCAAGATGTATTTTAATGTGCATCTAAATGGATCATATCTCCGAAGCTGTTATTGACGGAAACTGAAGGAAGTGTCTTTGTGACGAACTCCCTCATGACTAGTACTTATTTTGTGGTATATTAG